>NC_090371.1:43705413-44305413 GCF_036365525.1 Heterodontus francisci
AGTGATGTCCTGGAGCTCAGATGATTGACCTCCAACAACCACAACCATCTTCCTTTGCGCTAGGTATGACGCCAGCCAGCGGAGGGTTTTCCCCCTGATTCCCATTGACCTCAGTTTTGCTTGGGCTCCTTGATGCCATACTCATTCAAATGCTGCCTTGATGTCAAGGGCAATCACTCTCACCTCACCTTTTGAGTTCAGATCTCTTGTCCATGTTTGAACCAAGGCAGTAATGAGGTCAGGAGCTGAGTGGCCCTGGCGGAACCCAAACTGAGTGTCACTGAGCAGGTTATTGCTAAGCTAGTGCCGCTTGATGGCACTGTTGATGACACCTTCCATCACTTTACTGATGATAGAGAGTAGACTGATGGGGCGGTAATTGGCCGGGTTGGATTTGTCCTGCTTTTTGTGTACAGGACATACCTGGGCAATTTTCCACATTGCAGGGTAGATGCCAGTGTTGTAGCTGTACTGGAACAGCTTGGCTAGGGGCGCGGCAAGTTCTGGAGTACAGATCTTCAGTACTATTGCCGGAATATTGTCAGGGCCCACAGCCTTTGCAGTATCCAGCGCCTTCAGTCATTTCTTGATATCACGCAGAGTGAATCGAATTGGCTGATGTCTGGCATCTGTGATGCTGGGGACTTCAGGAGGAGGCCTCCTTTAGTGACTTATTGACAAGGCCACCCAGGTCCCTTTGTACATCTCTTCCCCTTTAAGAAATACTCTGCCCATCTATTCCTCCTCCCAAGGTGGATACCCTCACATTTTTCCACGTTATATTCCATCTGCCATGTTCTTGCCCATTCACTAAGTCTGTCCAAATCCCCTTGAAGCTGCTTTGCATCTTCCTCACAACACACATTCCCACTTAGTTTTGTGTTATCTGTGAACTTGGAAATATTATATTTGGTCCCCATATCCATTGTGAACAGCTGGAGCCCAAGCACTGATCCCTGCAGCACCCCACTAGTCACAGCCTTCCAATGTGAGAATGACCCGTTTATTCCTAGTGTCTGTTTTCTTGCCTGTTAACCAATCCTTAATCCATGCCAGTATATTACCTCCTATCCTATGTGCTTTAATTTTGCTAACAAACCTCCTGTGGGGGGGCTTTATCAAAAGCCTTCCAAAAATCCAAGTATACTATATCCACTGACTCCCCTTTATCAATACTGTTAGTAACATCCTCAAAAAACTCGAACAAGTTCGTCAAACATGATTTCCCATTCATAAATCCATGTTGACTATGCCCAATCAGATCATTATTATCCAAGTGTCCATTTATCACATCCTTTAGAATAGAGCGGCAAGGTGGTGCAGTGGTTAGCACTGCAGCCTCACAGCTCCAGTGACCCGGGTTCAATTCTGGGTACTGCCTGTGTGGAGTTTGCAAGTTCTCCCTGTGTCTGTGTGGGTTTTCTCCGGGTGCTCCGGTTTCCTCCCACAAGCCAAAAGACTTGCAGGTTGGTAGGTAAATTAGCCATTATAAATTGCCCCTAGTTTAGATAGGTGGTAGGGAAAATATAGGGACAGGTGGGGATTTGGTAGGAATGTAGGATTAGTATAAATGGGTGGTTGATGGTCAGCACAGACTCGGTGGGCCGAAGAACCTGTTTCAGTGATGTATCTCTTTAAAAAAAAAAGATCCTAGCACTTTTCCCAACGACTGATGTAAGGCTAAGAGTTCTGTAATTCCCTGTTTCTCTCTCCCTCCTTTTGTAAACAGTGGGGTGACATTTGCAACCTTCCAATCTTGCAGGAACCACTCCAGAATCTATAGAATTTTGGAAGATTATCACCAATGCATGCACTATCTCCATTGCTACCTCTTTCAACACTCTGGGATGTAGAATATCAGGTCCTGGGAACTTATCAACCTTCAGCCCCATTAATTTCTCCAATACAACCTTCGTATTAATACTAATTTCCTTCAATTCCTCATTCCCCCTCATCCCTTGGATCTCTAATTCTGGCAGATTTCTTGTATCTTTCTCAGTGAAGACAGACACAAATTAATCATTTCACTTCTCTGCCATTTCTCTATTCCCCATTATAAATTCTCCTGACTCTGCCTGTAATGGACCCACATTTGTCTTAACCAAACGTTTCCTTTTTAAGTACCTATAGAAGCTTTTACAGACCGTTTTTATATTTTTTGCTAGCTTACATTCATATTCTATTCTCCCTTTCTTTACCAGTTTCTTCGTCCTCCTAAACTGTATTCTAAAATCCTCCAGTTTACTACTATTTCTGGCCACTTTATAGGCCTTTTCTTTTAATCTTAAACAATCCTTAACTTCCTTTGTTATCCACCGTTGACTGCCTTTACTTTTGGGAGTTTTGTGCCTTGAAGGAATCCAAACCAGGCATGCCTTCTTGAACCCAGTCATGCTTTTAGCCACCTGCGGGATCTACACACTGGATGAATCAGGCTTGGATGTGGAGACTTGGTTCGGCAGACCTCGAGGGAATGCTGCTGTCAGAGGATCATAGAATGGGTACAGCACAGAAGGAGGACATTCGGCTGTCATTTCCATGCCAGCTCTCTGCAAGGGCAACTCAGCTAGTACCACTCCCCTGCCCTTTCCTTGTTACTCTGCCATCCCTGTGGGCAGGAGGGGGGCATGACCATCATGCTTGGGCAATCTGTGGCCCACGGATGGCCGCTGGTGGCAAAGGTCACCCCTTCACCAACACTCAACCCCAGCCCTCAACAACGATCACCCCTCCCACCCCTGCCTGACTGGCCCTGGGGAGCCCGCCCCACTTACCTGCACTGCAGACCTCCAGTGCTGCTCCTGTCCCAGGCCTACTGCAGTACCATCAGTGGCCACCACCCTCTATTTTAATATAATGGTCTAAAAGGGTTAATGTTTGGGACAGTGAGAGTAACACCTTCCACTGTCATGATGACGTAAAAGATCACATGTGTAATAGGAGAAGCAAGAAGCATCATGAGTAACAGAAACTGGGCAGGCTTATGGAAAGTGTACATAGTCGATGTAAGTATAATAAATGAGTTACTGTTTAAATTTACAATGACTCCAAGATCTCTGTAAACCAAACTCAACCTAGCATCTGAAATGTTAGCAAAAATATACAATATGGTGGCAACAGTGAACACACCCAGAAGATTTTGAGAAGCCTAACCTGGTACAGTAGCGCCAAAAGACTGTGGGTTTCATGGAGAGGCTGCGAAGAGCTCAAGACCAGTGCCATAGATGGCAAAAAGACGTGAAGAGTTGGTATGTCAGCTGCACAGGCATTGAGGCTGCACCACAGAGGCGTGGTGGTCTATGAGAAAAGTCCAGGTCCAGCCATCGCAGGCATCGAACCACAGAACCGAGCAACAGGAGGGGATTGGGTGAGAAACCTTAAGAAAAGGGTAGAACATTGTCTAGCGGCATACTGGGCAGGCAAAATGGGGAAAAGCCGAATTCTCACAAAGGGCAGATCCAAAGTCAGCTACCATTACTCGAGGAGACCGCAAGGGTGAAGTGTGAGAAACCTCCAAAAAGCACGGGACACCTCCGAAAAGAGCGGGAAACCTCCAAAAACATGGGAACACCTCCATTGCAAGAACAAAAATTTATAAAAGAAAGAAAACTACCTACAGAGTTTTGGAAGGATATAGATCCAAATTATATGATGCCAGTAGGTTTGAGAATTTGGAAGGACCTAACCAGATTCAGAATTGTTCTGTGTGGAGAAGATTTGTAAGATACAGAATACATTCCCAGCTGCACAGCAAGTCTGAAGCTGAACAAGTAAACACTTTGCTCTACTCCATAGGTACAATAGCTGATGTTGTGATCATGAGACAGGGCATCAATGAGGCTTTCGATAAGTTTGATGATGGTTTACAGCTATTTTAACTTTTAAAAAATCACAGTATTACAGAATTGTTACAGCGGAGAAGGAGACCATTCAGCCCATTGTCTCTGCACTGGCTCTCTGAACAAGCACTTCACTTAGTGCCATTCCCCTGCCTTCTCGCCATGACCCTGCACATTCTTCTTTTTCATATAACAGTCTAATTCCCTTTTAAATGCTTCAATTGAACTTGCCTCCACCACGCTCTCAGGCAGTGCATTCCACACCTTAACCACTCGCTGCATGAAAATGTTTTTCCTCATGTCACTTTTGCTTCTCTTACCCATTACTTTAAATCTATGCCCTCTCATTCTCAATCCGTTCACAAGTGAGAACAGTTTCTCTACATCTACTCTGTCTAAACCCTTCATGATTTTGAATACCTCTATCAAATCATCTCTCAGCCTTCTCTTCTCCAAGGAAAACAGTTCCAACTTCTCCAATCTATCTTCATAACTGAAGTTCTTCATCCTTGGAACCATTCTCATGAATCTTTTCTGTATTCTCTCCAATGCCTTCACATCTTTCTTAAGGTGCGGCACCCCCAACTGGGCGCAATATGTCAGCTGATGCCAAACTAGTGTCTTATATAAGTTCAACATAACTTCCTTTCTCTTGCTTCTCTCTCCACGGATGCTGCCAGACCTGCTGAGTATTTCCAACACTTTTTGTTTTTGTTTCAGATTTCCAGCATCTACGATATCTTGCTTTTATTTTATTCCTTTCTCTTGTATTCTATGCCCCTATAATAAAGTCCAGGATACTGAATGCTTTATTAACCACGCTCTCAACCTGTCCTTCATTGAAATTGTGCCCTGTACACCAAGGTCTAGGTCATTAGTATATATCAGGAAAAATAAGGGTCCCAACACTGACCCCTGGGGAACTCCTCTACAAACCTTCTTCCAGCCCGAAAAACCACTACTCTTTGTTTCCTGTCACTCAGCCATTTCTGTATCCATGTTGCTACCATCTATTTTATTCCATGAGCTATTACTTTGCTCACAAGTCTGTTGTGTGGCACTGTATCAAATGCCTTTTGAAAGTCCATGTACACCACATCAACTGCACTGCCCTCATCAACCCTTTCTGTTACCTCCTCAAAAACTCCAGGAAGTTAGTCAAACATAATTTTCCCTTAAGAAATCCACGCTGGCTTACCTTAATTAACTTGCATTTGTCCATGTGACTATTAATTTTGTCTCAAATTATTCTTTATAGAAGTTGCACCACCGAAGTTAAACTGACTGGTGTGTATTTGCTGGGCTTATTTGAACAAGGGTGTAACATTTGCAATTCTCCAGTCCTCTGGCACCACCCCCGAGTCTAAGGAAGACTGGAAATTTATGGCCAGTGCCTCTGCGATTTCCACCCTCACTTCCCTCAGTATCCTTGGATGCATCTCATCCAGTCTTGGTGCTTTATTCACTTTAAGTACTGACAGCCTATCTAATTTGTCGTCTTTATCAATTTTAAACCCTTCTAGTGTCTGAATTACTTTCTCTTTCACCATTGCCTTCTAGTGTCTGAATTACTTTCTCTTTCACCATTGCCTGGATTGCATCTTTTTCCTTGGTTCAGAAGGAATAAGATTTTCCAAAGGGTCAAATTTAATAGAAGGTTCCAGAAACTGAGTGGATCAGTGAATGATTTCATTAATGACTTGTACAGATTGGCTGAAGGATGTGAGTAAGGAGACCTGAAGACAGAATTGATGAGACCGCATCGTTGTGGGTATTGCAGATGAATCTTTATCAGATCTATTCCACTCTAAAGAAGACCTCACCCTGAAGAAGGCAATACAGATTGTCAGACAAGCAGAGGTCCGTAAGCAGAACAGGGCAATCCTGAGAGGGGAAGGAAAATTCCGATGACCGTTTAGTTCCTGCTACAGTCTCCAGACAAGAAGGTACACCCAGGCGGGAAGGTGCAAGACGCCATGAAACCCTGCCAGCGCTGTGTTGCCAAAAAGACCCATAGGCACGAACAGTATTCTGCAAATAAAGCAGAATGTTTTAACTGTAAGAAGGTGGGCCATTTTGGAAAAATATGACAAAGCGAGACCTCTACTTTCAAAGATTCCAAACAAAACGTCTTCATGCAAGGAGCTGTCAATGAAGTGAAACAAGCTCCAATGAAAGTTAAATCAGGAAATTTCCTTGGGGAGATCAATGAAAATAATCAGGCATTCTGGACAGCAGATATTTATGTCAACGGACATATTGCTGATTTTAAATTAGACACTGGAGAAAGCATCACAGTTTTGTCAGAGGTTATGAGCACATTGCTTGCAACCAACAGATACTCAGTTACTTAGTCCAGGAGGGATTGAACTGAAAGTCAAGGGAAAGCTACAAGCAACACTCCAGTACAAGGGAAAGCAGATATTGGAAACACTGTATGTTCTACGGAATCAAGAATTTGCTCTTTTGAGCAGAAAAGCGTGTTTAGATCTCCATCCTATCAAAAAAGTGGATGAAATCAAGCAAGAAGAATCCAAGAGCCACTTTCAAGCAGACTTTCCAAAACTATTTTCATGTTTTGGAAGGCTTACGACCAAATACAGTATTACATTGAAAGAAGATGCTAAACCAGTATGTATCTTTATGCATAGGAAGATGCCACACCCATTGATGAAGCAAGTCCAAATACAGCTAGAAGAGATGACCAGGATGGAAGTAATTTCTCCTGTCACGAAACCAACAGAGTGGTGTTTCGGGAATGGTTCCAGTTCCTGAACCAAAAAGTACTCTTCGCATCTGTGTATACTTAACTCAGCTTAATAAGGCAGTCGCAAGGGAAATTCATTCAATGTCCTCAGTAGACAAAAACTTGGCAAAGTTATCCAAGAGTATTATGTTCACAAAACTCGTCGTGAATAGCAGCTTTTGGCAAGTTCTGTTGGATAAGAGGTCAAGGTTATTGACAACCTTCATTAATCTGTTCAGAAGATTTGGTGATTATACCATTCAGTATAACATTTTCCTCCACACAAGATCAGGTGGCAGGTTGTTCAACCTTGCCCGCCTAAGAGCGAAGACCAAAGTACGGAAAGTCCTCATCAGGGAACTCCTCTTTGCTGACGATGCTGCATTAACATCTCACACTGAAGAGTGTCTGCAGAGTCTCATCGACAGGTTTGTGGCTGCCTGCAATGAATTTGGCCTAACCATCAGCCTCAAGAAAATGAACATCATGGGACAGGATGTCAGAAATGCTCCATCCATCAATATCGGCGACCACGCTCTGGAAGTGGTTCACCTAATTAGGCTCAACTATCACCAGTAACCTGTCTCTTGATGCAGAAATCAACAAGCGCATGGGAAAGGCTTCCACTGCTATGTCCAGACTGGCCAAGAGAGTGTGGGAAAATGGCGCACTGACATGGAACACAAAAGTCCGAGTGTATCAAGACTGTGTCCTCAGTACCTTGCTCTATGGCAGCGAGGCCTGGACAACATATGTCAGCCAAGAGCGACGTCTCAATTCATTCCATCTTCGTTGCCTCCGGAGAATCCTTGACATCAGGTGGCAGGACCGCATCTCCAACACAGTAGTCCTCGAGGCGGCCAACATCCCCAGCTTATACACACTACTGAGTCAGTGGCGCTTGAGATGGCTTGGCCATGTGAGCCGCATGGAAGATGGCAGGATCCCCAAAGACACATTGTACAGCGAGCTCGCCACTGGCATCAGACCTACCGGCCGTCCATGTCTCCGCTTTAAAGACGTCTGCAAACGTGACATCAAGTCCTGTAACATTGATCACAAGTCGTGGGAGTCAGTTGCCAGCGATCGCCAGAGCTGGCGGGCAGCCATAAAGGCGGGGCTAAAGTGTGGCGAGTCGAAGAGACTTAGCAGTTGGCAGGAAAAAAGACAGAAGCGCAAGGGGAGAGCCAACTGTGTAACAGCCCCGACAACCAATTTTTTCTGCAGCACCTGTGGAAGAGCCTGTCACTCTAGTATTGGCCTTTATAGCCACTCCAGGCGCTGCTCCACAAACCACTGACCACCTCCAGGTGCTTACCCATTGTCTCCCGAGACAACGAGGCCAAAGAAGAAGATAACATCAGCACCGGAAATATTCCAAAGAATTATGTCGAACATTCTACCAGGGCCTTAAAGGAGTACTATGCCATATGGACGACATCTTAGTCCATGGTGAATCCGTTGAAGAATATGACCCGAGGGTAAGAGCAGTTTTGAATCATCTACAAGAAGAAGGCCTGACACTTAATGAAAAGTGTGAATCTTCAAAAACATCTGTTCATTCCTTAGGACACATTGTTAGTGGCGACGGCATAATGGCGGACCCGTAAAAGACGAGAGCCATTAGCAAATTTCCAATTCCTATTTCTGTCTGAGGTCTTCAACGATTTCTTGGAATGGTTAATCAGTTGGCAAAAGTTTTGCCCAATCTAATACAAGTTACTGATCCCTTAAGGCAATTATTAAAGTAAGATCAAGCATCGTGTTGGAATGCACATCAAGAGCAGGCATTTCGAAGGATCAAGGAAATGTTGAATTCACCAGACATCTTCGCACATTATAACCCTTCACGACTAACCACAGGTACAGCAAACGCCTCATCTACAGGGCTAGAGGCAGTCCTTTTTTAAGAACAGCCAGATGGATGTAGAAGACCAATCTATTATGCATCTCGAGCACTGTCTGAGACTGAGACAAGGTACGCTGTTATAGAAAAAGAAGTTCTCACTGTTACGCGGGCTTGCAAAACGTTATCAGATTATATTATTGGCTCAAAGGTTGTCATAGAGACAGACCACAAACACTTAGTTTCCTTACTGGATGAAAAGGAACTTGCTAGAATGCCTCCGAGAATTGAGAGATTCCAATTGAGGCTAATGAGATTTACTTATTAGACAGTGTATGTACAAGGCAAGATGCAAACTTCCACAGATGCTTTATCTGGAGCTATTGTTGACATCCTACACAACAGGATGTTAACTTCGTGGATGAGATTGAGTCATTCTCACAGTATACTGCATCACAGCGGCCGGCAAGTTCACAAAAGCTCCAAGAAATTTGTCATGCTCAGAAGCAAGATGAGGATGCATTCGAATGTGCCAATATTGCACGTAAGGTTGGCTCAGCAACGTCCCAGTGGTGCAGTGATGAAAATTTTCTTCGAACACAGAAAGCACTTCACTATTGTGGATGATTTGCTGGTGTATAATAACAGGCTGGTGATTCCGTTCTCACTCCGGACAGATATCTTGGAAAGAATACATCAGGACCACATGGGTATCACGAAATGCAGAGCTCAGGCTCAGTCGTCCGTTCGGTGGCCAGGAATCTCCAGAGATATAAAACAAGTGATCTCTAATTGCCAGGTATGTGCAGTGCACAGACCAGACCAGAGGGAATCCCTTATATCAACACCATTTCCAACCAGACCATGGGAACGTCTGGAGATTGATCTATTTTTCTTTCATGGGAAATCCTACATAATAGTGATTGACTTTATTTCAAAATGAATTTAAATTAAAAGGTTGCATACAATGACTACCGAATCTGTCATTCGAGCTTTCCAGGTGATCTTTGCAACACATGGCAATCTTGATGAGGTTGTGTCAGATAATGGGCCACAATTTGCAAACAAATACGTCACACAATTTGCGGGAAAACATGGATTTGTACATCTCACAATTTCCCCGAGATATCCTCAATCTAATGGTGAAGCTGAAAGAGGAGTTGGAACTACTAAGGGTTGTTGAAGAAAAATGATTTTCAAACTGCACTCTTAAACTACAGATCTACTCCATTGCAATGTGGATTAGTACCGTCCAAGCTGTTGATGGGGAGGAAGCTCAAAACTAAACGTCTTATTTTACCCAATAAACTACTTCCAGGGCTAGAAGTCCAGGATTATCAGAGAGTTCAAGACAGAGAGAATTCTTATGGGAAACAGCAAGTTCAGAATTACAATAGGAGATATCGTACCAGAAACCTACCCAAGTTGATGCAAGGACAAAGTCATGGATACGAGACCAAGGCAGAGAAGGAGCAATTATCCAGAGAAATGAAAATCATCAGAGATATTAGTTAGTACATACTCCAGAAGGAACTATAAGATGTTATTCCTATTCCTCAAAGATGTCAATCAGTCATATATTTCAATGAACCAGATGTTAATCCTGAAGTTCAGAGAAAACTGGATACTACTAACCTCAATGAAGGCCATCCAAGTCAACGACCAAGATTTCACAAAAAAGACAAAAGATTTCACAAAAGATGTTCCGAGTCCAAAAAGAACACGATCAGGGAGAGTCGCAAAGCCTCCTGGCTAACAAAGGAAGTTAAGGACTGTATAAGATTAAAAGAAAAGGCATATAAAGTTGCCATAATAATAATAGTAAACCTGAGGATTGGGAGGATTCTAGAATACAGCAAAAAAGGACGAAGAAACTGATAAAGAAAGGGAGAATAGAATATGAATGTAAACTAGCAAAAAACATAAAAACAGACTGTAAAAGCTTCTACAGGTACGTAAAAAAGAAACAAATGTGGGTCCATTACAGGCAGAGTCAGGAGAATTTATAATGGGGAATAGAGAAATAGCAGAGAAGCTAAATGATTACTTTATGTCTCTCTTCACTGAGGAAGATACAAGAAATCTCCCAGAATTAGAGATCCAAGGGACTAGGGAGAATGAGGAATTGAAGGAAATTAGTATCAGTAAGAAAGTTCTATTGGAGAAATTAATGGGGCTGAAGGTTGTTATGTCGTCAGGACCTGATATTTTACATCCCAGACTGTTGAAAGAGGTAGCTACGGAGATAATGGATGCATTAGTGATCATCTTCCAAAATTCTAAGGATTCTGGAACAGTTCCTGCAAGATTGGAAGGATGCAAATGTCACCCCACTATTTAAGAAGAGAGGGAGAGAGAAAACAGGGAACTACAGACCTGTTAGCCTTACATCAGTAGTAGGGAAAATGTTAGAATCTATTCTAAAGGATGTGATAAATGGACACTTGGATAATAATGATCTGATTGGGCATAGTCAACATGGATTTATGAATGGGAAATCATGTTTGGCGAACCTGTTGGAGTTTTTTGAGGATGTTACTAACAGTATTGATAAAGGGGAGTCAGTGGACATGGTATACTTCGATTTTTGGAAGGCTTTTGATAAAATCCCTCACAGGAGATTTGGTTAGCAAAATTAAAGCACATGGGACAGGAGGTAATATACTGGCATGGATTAAGGATTGGTTAACAGGCAGAAAACAGAGAGGAGGAATAAACGGGTCATTCTCGCATTGGAAGGCTGTCACTAGTGCTGTACCGCAGGGATCAGTGTTTGGGCCCCAGCTGTGCACACTGTACATCAACTAGTTGGATGTGGGGGCCAAATGTAATATTTCCCAGTTTGCGGATGACACAAAACTAGGTGGGAATGTGTGTTGTGAGGAAGATACAAGGTGGCTTCAAGGGGATTTGGACAGACTTAGTGAATGGGCAAGAACGTGGCAGATGGAATATAATGTGGAAAATGAGAGGTTATCCATTTTGGTAGGAGGAACAGATGTGCGGAGTATTTCTTAAATGGTAAGAGATTAGAAAGTGTAGATGTGCAAAGGGACATGGGTGTCTCCGTCAATAAGTCACTGAAAGCTAACATGCAGGTGCAGCAAGCAATTAAGAAGGCTAATGGTATGTTAGCCTTTACCACAAGAGGATTTGAGTACAGGAGTAGCGAAGTCTTGCTTCAATTGTATAGAACCTTGGTTAGACCCCACCTGGAGTACTGTGTGCAGTTTTGGTCCCCTTACCTTAGGAAGGATATTATTGCCTTAGAGGGAGTTGAACAAAGGTTCACCAGACTTGTTTCCGGGATGGCGGGACTGTCCTATGAAGAGAGATTGGGGCTATATTCTCCAGAGTTTCAAAGAATGAGAGTTGATCTCATTGAAACCTACAAAATACTGAAAGGGATAGACAGGGTAGATGCAGGTAAGATGTTTCCCTTGGTTGGGGAGTCTAGAACCAGGGGACACAATTTCAAATTAAGGGGGAAGCCACTTAAGCAGAGATGAGGAGAAATTTCTTTACTCAGAGGGTTGTGAATCTTTGGAATTGTCTATTCCAGAGAGCTGTGGAAGCTCAGTCATTGCGTGTGTTTAAAGCAGAGATTGACAGATTTCTAAATACCAATGACATAAAGTAATATGGGGATTCTTCTTTCTTTTGGGCCTCCTTATCTCGAGAGACAATGGATACGCGCCTGGAGGTGGTCAGTGGTTTGTGAAGCAGCGCCTGGAGTGGCTATAAAGGCCAATTCTGGAGTGACAGGCTCTTCCACAGGTGCTGCAGAGAAATTTGTTTGTTGGGGCTGTTGCACAGTTGGCTCTCCCCTTGCGCCTCTGTCTTTTTTCCTGCCAACTACTAAGTCTCTTCGACTCGCCACAATTTAGCCCTGTCTTTATGGCTGCCCGCCAGCTCTGGCGAATGCTGGCTATATGGGGATAGTGTGGGAAAAAGGCATTGAAGTGGATGATCAGCCATGATCCTATTGAATGGCAGAGCAGGCTCGATGGGCTGAATGGCCTACTCCTGCTCTTATGTTCCGATGTCTTATGTAGCTGTGATGTCAGAGAGTTGGGGGGATATGAGGTAGTACATAAAGTAAAATGAATGGATATGTATATATAAACAATATATATGGACAAAGGGATGAGATGTAGTAAAAGGATCTGAAAGGGTTAATGTTTGGGACAGTGAGAGTAACACTTCCCACAGTCATGATGATGCAATAGGCTTGAGAGAAAGAAGAAGCATCATGAGTAGCAGAAGATAGACAGGCTTATGGAAGTGTATAAAGTCCATGTAAATGTATAAATGAGTTATTGTTTAGATTTACAACGTCTCCGAGATCTCTGTAAGCCAGGCTCAACCTAGCATCTGAAATGTTAAAAACAATATATATAGGGACAAGGACCCCACACCGGGTAGTTAACTGCCTGACCACCGTGAAATGCAGTCGGGGGTCCCCAAACAGCCAAGGTGGGGTTCCTCTTGCCTATCTGGCCTGGCATCAGGGCGCCTGCCACCTGCATAAAATTCAGCCCATGTTGCACCTTTAAATGCTCCAAGGTGCTTCACAGAATCAATTATCAAACAAAATATGATACTGAGCCAAACAAAGAGAATATTAGGACAGCTTAGCCAAAGATGCAGGTTTTAACAAGTCTCTTAAATGAGGCAGGAGAGATAGAGAGGCAATGGTTTAGAGAGGAATTTCCAGATCTTAGGGCCGGAATGTACAAGAGGCCAGAATTGAAAGAGTGCAGAACTCTCAGAGTGTTGCATGGCTGGAGGGGTTTCAAGAGAGAGAGGGGGCGAGGCCATAAAGAGTTTTGAACATGAGGATGAGAAGGTTAAAATTAAGACATTGGTGGACCAATGTAGAGCAGGAGGAAAGCCTCAGGCCCACATTATAGAATAGCTTGCAGTGGGGTTATGTGCGCCGGGAGCAGAGATCAGGCACTTGGGTAGAAGATCAGCAGATGTTTCATCCATTAAAATGAATGAATGGAAAATCCTGTGGGACTTACTGACCTCACTGTCCGTCTTCTGGAATGCACTAGCAACATGCAAAACATTATGCCAGGAGCACATATTTAGGGCGGCACGGTGGCGCAGTGGTTAGCACCGCAGCCTCACAGCTCCAGCGACCCGGGTTCAATTGTGGGTACTGCCTGTGTGGAGTTTGCAAGTTCTCCCTGTGTCTGCGTGGGTTTTCGCCGGGTGCTCCGGTTTCCTCCCACAGCCAAAGACTTGCAGGTTGACAGGTAAATTGGCCATTGCAAATTGCCCCTAGTATAGGTAGGTGGTGGGGATGTGGTAGGGATATAGGATTAGTATAAATGGGTGGTTGATGGTTGGCACAGACTCGGTGGGCTGAAGGGCCTGTTTCAGTGCTGTATCTCTAAATAAATAAATAAAATATTCATGAACAGTACCCTTAGAAGTGCAGGGTTAAGAATCTCTTGTTGCCGTCCATTTTAATGACAATCAGGTCTCCATTACTGAGACTAACTTTTAATTGAATTTATATTTCCCAGCTGCCAAGTGGGATTTAAATTTATGTCTCTCTGGATCATTAGTTCAGTATCCAGTAACATAACCACTTTGCTACCGTACCCCTTGTGGGTGGGGAGAATGGTATTGAAGTGACATCTCCGATAAGCCCAAAGCTGCCCTAACGGCACGCCCACATCTAGACACTTTCTAGAAGGTGGTCACCAGGTGGTGAGCAGAAATGTTGGCTGCTATTTTCCCCTCTCTAACCTGATGCCAATTGTATTGCACTTTGTGCTACCAACTCAGATTAGATAACCCCCTTCAGATAGCTCCCCAATCAGGGGGAGCAGGAAATTTGATAGTACGGTCGATTTTAAAGCAGCACCTGAAAGGAGAGGGGCGGAAGCAGTAGGAGTGAAAGAAAGCACTAGTTTTGAGGCACAGGTAAAATACTTACAGCACCTACAAGCAATGAGGACATTAATTACAGAAGTCTTAAAGTCTCAAAACCCACAGACGACTGGCATAAAAATTGTGCCAAACCTGCCTTAGGCTTTCTCTTAACTGTAGCTGAGGATCCCATTCATGTATGCTCAAAGTGGCCGGTTCCCATCTCTTACTGGTCGTATTTGGTTGGTGGGAGCAGGAACTGGTGGTACTGTGATGGACAAAGATGGCCATGGTATCAGGGAGAGGTCGTCACTAAGTCTCCATCTGCCTGGATCAAATTTCAAGCCAATATCTGAATGGGTAGAAACCAAGTGGTAAGTTGGCACTTCAGTCAGTTTGTTACTACTACCGCTTTGCCTTGAAGCACATACATGGCTGTAAGGTCATGGAAACCTCCCTCCCACCGCTCACCGCGTTATGAAACATTTCTGAAATAAGTTTCAATTTAGTATTTCCAAAGCCAAATAAATATTCATTGATATTGTTCTAGATTCATCAAGTTGATTATTTTTACTGCTGGTTGCTTTTAGACTCAAATTTGATACTGCAAAAATAGTCCACGTGTCTGCTGTGCTGAGCATATAAATTACACTGCAGGGCCGACTCAGTCTGAATCTGAACTCTGTAATAATGGGAATGATCAGACATTTCACAGCATGACTGAGAAATTTTGCAGACTCTTTATGAGCACTTTGGCCTCTTCCGTTTGACCTGCAGAGACCATCCTTAAAACTGTTCAAAAAACTAAATCTATGAGACTCACGTCTGCTGAAACCCCTTAAAATAAGATATAAAATTTCCGTGTTACCAGAGTGAGAGATTCAGCTTGAATTTCAGTACCCAGTGCCCTTCACATGACTAATTTTAGTGCCAGTTTTTAATGACTAAATCCATTGCCAGTTTTTATGACTTTGTCTATAAATATCATGAATCACCTTTGTACCAGCAGTCTGTTAGACTACAGTTTACTTAGAAATACTGGAGACTTTATGAGAAGGTTGAGGTGAGGCCAATAAAGCTAGATTTGTAGTTAAGCATAAGTTGCTTGTTTCAGTTTGCTTGACTTCTGTATCCATTTCAGTCATGACCCATGTAACGAGAGTTAAGCTTTTATGTAGTAACCAGCGCTACCACTTAACAACATGAGGGCTAAAGTGCAAAGACCTGATAGCATTTCGTGACATTCAAATTATGGTCTGCATTATCTCTAATTACTGATTCATTATAGAAAGGATAGGGGCAGTAACACTATAGTATCAGACAAGGTCCTACCTTCATTCATTTTTCTCCTGTTAGAATGGCCCGGATTATGCGGTTGAAACTGTTAGCATTTGCTGTCATTACCCTGTCAAATTGACAGCAGCTTCTGGCTTCCGCACATGTGCCGTTAAACATGGAAAACCCAAAGTTTCTGTAAATGACTCCTACACAGGGTGCACTGCTGAAGTCCCCACAGACGTTAGAAATTTTTAGAAATCACTGAGCTGATGGAACTCTTTTACACTGAAATATCGCTGTTAAAAAAAAGACAAACATTTACGCCTTGTTAATAGACAGTAACTGGATTTTTACTGGCATATTAATTCATAACTACTGCTGAATAATCTCTCTGGCCCTGGTAAACTAATTTTATATTTGTATAATGTCAACTTTTTCCATTATGATAATTCTATATTTTTACTATAATAAAAATTAATTTTTAAGATTTGTTTATGATATTTCAGCTTCCAGTATGTATGTCCCAATATTTATTTTGCGCTTTGTAAAATTTATAAAAAGTGAAGGATTATTACTACATTTTACTTTCTGGTTTGCTGTCTGTGAGAATGCTTCAATGTTATTGGTTGCTTAACCTGCTTGATGATTTCACTGTTGCTGGTAACCTGGAGATCCTCGTGACTTGGCGTGAGATTCAAACTAACGTCAGTGTCATACTCACGAGAAGCGCAGCAATGAAAATACAGAAACAAGCTGAAGAGTTATAAAAAAGGGAAGAATTTTAAAAGACTAGTACATTTGCTGTCAACAAATTGGAGGACAAGTCACATGACCCATACCAACCACCCCCCACCCCCCCACCCCGCACTAAAATCCACAACCATGTCTACTAGAACTAAAACCAATTAACTCTGTCTGCATGGAAATGAGACAGCTTATTACACATAGCAATACACAAAACGAACTAAGACAAAGGCACTCATCAGATTCTACGTCTCAAGCTATCCTTCACTACAACAGTGTGAATAGCCCCCATATTATCAAATTGGGGTCATCAAAAGCTTTAGTACCAGTCCATCAAGAACTAAAACCTAAAGTCGCATGGGCAAAACTAACACTTATGAGCCCACCTTTAAGGGTAAACATTTTGAAGAACAAAGGAGTCTTTTCCAGTTCAGAACATCAGTCATGAACATCTGTCTGGACTCTCCAGCTACACAGTCAACATCGAAAGCCATCATGAATTCCAGCACAAGGCTGAGAGAGAGAGCAAGAGATCAATTCCAGTTAACACCGTTGAACCCTGCTGAGACAAGTTGAAACCCAATTGCAGCAAAGAGAGAGTGCCTTTGAAACCACTCCTCCACCTGTGAAAACTGAACTAAGAAATCAGCGCTGTCTTCAAACTGAAGTGAACCACCAGAAGACTTCAGCTACCCAACAAATACAAGACAGCCAGCAAACAGGCCTGCAACTTTAAAACTCACCTTCCGAGAGGATCCCACAAGTTATTCCTGAAACAACAGACTTTTACACCTTGAACTCTTAACACCTCTCACCCTTTCGCTTCTATCTATCCTGAGAGCGCGAATATGTGTGTGGGTGGTGTTGTGAACATTTCGGGTGATGAATATTGTTCAATAAATATTTAATCTTCTGTTTTGAACCTACGAGAAAACCTGTCACTGTCTGTTTACTTGACAAACAAAACACAGGGACTGAAACACTAATTTAAACAAAAACACTGTGGTCAGTGGGAGGTGAAAAGTGGAAAACCAGCCATGCCATCACCCACCTGGCCATAACATCGGGAAAGGAGATATCCACGCCACAGAGATCACGAGGCCTGGGGGGGCAGCTTTCTTTGAAGTCACTGGCAAACATAGTCACTTCACAACTGACTGCAAATTCCAGGCTACTGTATTTTTAAATGTCACCCCAGCATCGATAAAACAAGCGAGCTGCTTCGGCAAGTGGTTTGTCACTCATGATCTGCTCAAGAACCAGCATTTTCACGGTCTCTGGGACTCTGCAACACTTGGACAGCAAATTGCACTATGTGTGTGTAGAACTTTCCAGAATCTGTGGCCAGACTTAATGCTGTTCCAAAGCACTTGCCTTAATCATCAGACCATCTTGGAGCCAGTGTAGCACTAAGCTAAAAAAAAATCCTTAGTTCCCAAGGGCTTTAGTTAATTCAAGTTATTTTTAATTTAATTTTGTTTGGAGGCCGCATGACTGGTAGAGGAATGGCCCAGTGGAATTTTCTTTGTGATGATAGATTATTTCTTTCCCATTACTCAGTTATAATACCAGCATGGTAACGGTACAGGCCAAGAAAGTTTCAGGTTCCATCCCGAGTCTGTGCTGAGTTGGCTGATCTCAGCCAGTATGATGGTAGATTTAACTAGGTGGTATGACTTAAACTATGTACCCAGCACCAGATGGCACAGGTTTAAGATTAGCTAGTCTCATGCCATTATAAAAATATTTTGACAAATTTTATTGTAGACCAGTTTCCTGCATTACAACAATGATGACACTTCAAAAGTAAAGCACTTTGGGACATCCTGAGGTCAGAAAGCAAGTGGACAGATGGAACAGATAGCCATCTATTAACTCCTTTAAAAAAGTCACAGGATAAATATTTGATTGGGAATGGAATTGAAGAAATTAAGGATAGATATAGGCTGAGGTGATCAAATAAGCCATAGAGCATGATGGTTTCTATGCTGGAAGAACAAGGGACTGTAAGCTGCAGCAGGTCAGTCAGAACTGAATAATGGTAATATAAAGATGGATGAACATTTGTAATTTATCCTTACTTTTCAAGATCAGAAAGTCATTTTCCTCAACATCTTGAACAAGTGTGCTAGAATCGATTATACATAATCTGTACACTAAACGGCTTACACCCATTCCAAACACTTTCTCTCATGTGTTATGAACATTGAACTTTGTAGAGTGATTATGTTTTTTAAAAAACTGTGAGCTGGATTTTACCAAACCCACGCCAACGGGCTCCGTGACGGGGGGAGCCGAAAGATGGTTGTGGCAGAGGCCCGCCACGGAGTTCGATGCTGGGAGGGCCCGACCCAATCCTCCCGGCGATGGCGAGGATCCATGGCGCCACCCCCACCCCCACCCCCACCCCCGCCCTGCCACCACTCGGCGACAGGACTCGGATTTGAATATGTAAAGAGCCGCTTACCATACATTATTATGCATGTCGCTGTGATTCAGCCATCAGTTCACGATCTTCAGCTGGACATGTGGCACTCAAGTGCCTTCACTTTCACGTCTGTGAATAGCCGGCGGCAGCGAGGCATCAGGCTTTGGAGCCTGTGAAGGTGAGTGGATGTGTGTTGTGAAGGGGGTCTCAACTCTACAGTTTTGAAGAGAGGTACCGTGTACCCTTGTTCCTTAAAGGGGGCCGCTCTGCCCCAGTGAATGCTTGGGATAGGACGGAACAATGGCAGTCCATGATTCCTTTATGTGGGATGGAGGCCACAAATGGTAGCCGGTTTTAAGGTCATGTCGTTGGTGGTGTAATCCAGGCAAATGCAATAATATGTGGTCATGCTGCCTCACTCTTATTTAAAACTAATATGGGCAATGACCTGTCATACCATGTCGGTGATACTGGAATGCAGCTGAAGCACCAATTCACATCCCTACATCACTCTCTGCTCTGATAGGTACCATTGACCTGCTGAAGGAACCGAGTTGATCTCCAGCATAGAGATGGGGATGGTCCACCCTGTCTTTATTAATCCATGTGCCATGAGGAGCCATATCCGCCGGAGGCAGAACCAAGAGTCAGGCGCAGCCCACGTGGAAGCTACCAGACGCGTGCAGCAGCAGCCACCAAGGTGCATTCAAGGCCACAGAAGGTAGTGGGCCTATAGGCCCCGCATGACATATCTGTCGATGTTGGAGCGCCAGTGTCAGAAGCGACTGCAGATGACCAGAGAGGCAGTGACGCATCTCTGTGCACTGCTGAATGATGACCTGTAGACGATCAGCTTTGGTGGACACCCTATGCCTGTGGCCCTCAAAGTGACAGCGGCACTAAACTTCTACACCTCTGCATCATTCCAGGGATCCACTGGTGACCTGTGTGGGGTTTCACAGTCAGCAGTACACTGCTGTATCAGGGAGGTCACCGATGCCTTGTACCAAAGGTCCAGCGACTATGTTTGTTTCAGGACGGACTCTGAGAGTCAGGACCAAAGGGCCCTCGGATTTGTGTCCATTGAGGGATTCCTGCAGGTGCAATGGGTCATAGACTGCACACATGTGGCCATCAAGGCTCCAACCAGGCAAGCAGCCGCATACCTAAATAGAAAGGGTCTTTACTCGCTCATCATGAGGTTAATATGTGACCACAGGAAGCACTTCATGCAAGTGTGTGCCCACTTTTCAGGAAGCTGCCATGACTCCTTCATCCTGCGCCAGTCCCAGGTGCCGCTGCTCTTCACGGCATCAGTGGATTCTTGGGCACAAGGACTACCCCATACAGACATGGCTCCTGATGCCAGTGAGAAACCCCACCAGCGATGCAGAAGAGAGATACTCTACCTGCCATGACTCAACACGAGCTACCATCGAGCAGGCCTTTGGCATGCTGAAGATACACTTCTGCTGCCTTGATAGATTGGGTGTGGCCCTACAGCATGTATCAGAAAGGGTTGTGCGTATCATTGCTGTACGCTGTGCTGTGCACAACTTTGCATTACAGAGGGGGGAGGCCTTGCAGGATGATGATAGATGAGAGCAGGAGACAGCCTCAGATGATGAAGATACAGAGGGCTTGCAGCAGCATACACTCATGGGAGGACGGAGAGCATCGATGCAGCGCATACATGGCAAGCAGAGAGGAAAGGGTGCACGACAATGACTTATTGCTGAGCGCTTCCACAATCCCTGAAGTGCACCATATGCTCCCGACATCACACATCACCATGCTTCATCTGCTGTGCAGTCTTCTGTATCTGTGACAGCTGTGTCTCCGCCATTACTGGCAGCAGCTGACTGAACCATTGCCCATGTGACTGCATCCGTGCAGTGTCACATCATGCACACTGGCATGACAATGATGTTATTCCATGCATTGGCAGTTCTGTCAGGCAAATGATGTAATGGGAGGAGACATAATTGGCACATGCTGGCATGCGTCATTCACACAGCAGAAAGTAGACACATGTTAGAAAAGCACATTTAGTGAGAAGGAATTAATACATAGGCGTGCCACCCGTGAAAACCCATTTGAGTCATGGTGTCTTTTTGAAACGTTTGCGGGTGCTCCTTTGCAGTGCAACCTCTGCGCTTGGCTGGAGGCAGGCTGCTGATCAGGATACCCTTTGGCTTTGGATGATTGCGGCGTTTGTCCTCTGGGCGCCTGAGGCCTGGAGGGCCCCAGCTGCCTGAGGGCCTCCAGCACCAGTGCAGAACAGTCCTCAAACGTTGTGGCTGCTGGATTGACTGACTGGTGGAGGGGCCGAGGGGCCAGTGTCCACATTGAAATCACTCTGAGGGGAGACCCCAGTTGTGGTGCACAGGCTCAGCTTCTCCCATTCAAATGTCATAGGAACCTCGCTGCTCTCCTGAGAAGAACCAGAAGCAGAGATGCTCTCCAGGCCCCTAGTCCCTCTCTCGCTTTGCCACTGCTGCAGCCAGCTCATGGCCAAGGCAAGAGTTTGCAGGTCTCCATGTATTAGTGGAATCTGGCTCTTCATGAGGGTTGCCAACATCTTGATGGAGGAAGCCATGCATTCACATGCCTGGGATATGGCTGCTGTCATGGCCTGGATGGACTCCGCCATCGTCTGCTCAAGGCCGCGCATGGTCTGTGGCAGCTCCACCAGATGTTGCCTTACCTCTCCCTGCAAATCCAGCATGCCCTGTGCTGTCGACACCAGAGGCTCATCATCATCCTGGGGCTCAGCATGGCCCTAGCCACCCACAGTCCTCCGACTGTCAGAGGCCTCGGCTGTCTCAATCTCGGCCAGCTGTTCAGGTGTGTGCCTGGTGCTCTCACCAGCTTGTGACCCAGATACTAAAGCCAAACAGATTCCCACCATGGTGAGTGCATCTGCACTGGTGGAAGGTGTGGGAGTGTTATGGGATGCTGCATCCTCTGAGGTTGTCTCTTCCTCAGAAGTATGGAAGTCTCCAGGGCCTCCAATGCCGACTCTGAGCGTCGCCCTGCATGATACAATGTGAAGAGCACAGTTTTAGCTTTTATGGTGCACATGTCACGAATATGACAGCATTGTCTCCAAAAATAAAATGTTATGAGTAATCCTTGTGTTTGTCAAAGAGCTGTATGTTCACCCAGGACCCCAAGCTCCATGTCCGAAACAGCACATCCTCCCTGGCTGCCAGCTGGCTCAAGGGCCTCTTCCTCAGCATGTGTTAGTTGTCTGGCATCCCTCCACCGGTCTAGAGACCTCCCTCGCATTGTGGGCCCTCTTCATCTGGAAGAGCAAGGATGCAGATATTGAACATTGCCAAACAACAACATGACGCATGTCACAACAGGGGCGCTAAAACCAAAGGTGGGGGATGCCCAGTCTGTAATACTGACTCAGCCTATCATGTCGGTGCCATGCTTTGAGCAGCAAATGAGGGTGAGTTCTTTCACACATGCAGCCATTCATGTCGCATCAATCCTCCCTGCCCGACCTCCCTGTCTTTGACATTTCAGTGGCACCCATGTTCCACTTTGTGTGGGGGCACCCATGTCAAACGGAGCCGTGCAACAATGTGCCACTTACCTTCGCCGAGCGCATGAGATCGTTCATCCTCTTGCGGCACTGCAGGTGGTGACACCAGACTCAGCGGGTGACACCACAGCAGCTTACCTCCTCTGCGTTCTCCGTCTAGGCTTGCTTGGTCAGGCGGTAGGAGCTCTTGTTACCATTGCTGACAAAAAGGACCTCTTGCCTTTCCCTTGCAGCCTGGAGGAGAATGAGCAGGGAGGCTTCGCTGAACCGTGGGGCTACCCTGCCTCGCACCTCTGCCATCTCCAGTGCCTTGCAGGGGGAGTTTCTTGGCAGATGGGGCTCTTCAGACGAAACTGTTGCCTGGTCAGCTCCAGCAGCAAAGGTTTAAATCTGCAAGAGGTTGGAGGGCTGACTACTATTTAAATATGGTGCCAGCACCTGCTGACTTGTCAGCTGATGCCATTCCCGGTGTCGCAAAGCCCGCCCCCTCCACATCATTGGGGGGATGGCCGGGCCGACCTGTGCATGCCAATGAGCCACCGCACGTGAGTTCGCGGCGGCGCTTTGGTGTGCATTTGTGGTCTGCCATTTATTGAACTCACTGTGGAGATCAGTGGCAGTTTCTTAAAATCCAGCCCTGTGGTTTTTAATGTAGTGTAAGAAGGATTCAGAGGAAACATATGACCTCACACCAACTCTACCTAGAGACAAGACTGGGATCCTGGTTACCATGTGAACAGGTTCCCAGATCAAAGACCCTTTTGAAAGCAGAATGCAAGTTTGTAGAACAATGGGTTTCGCTCTCTCAGACTCTCAAATCATAAACAGGGAGCCAGGGACTCTGAAGGTGCAAACTTGAGTTGAAACTTTTAACACCTGGAAACAAAAGAAGGCCTGGGTGTTTTGCTGTGGCCAGACTTGTGGACTCTGCATATTGGAAAAGACAAATGGCTATTGACTTTGATTACAGATAAATTCAACAGACTTTCTGAAGTCTGGAGGCGGTAAGGAAGACCGGAAGGCAAAGACCATCAGTGGCAGCCTCAGAAAAGAGAGAGAAAAAACATCTGCTCTCTGAAGACTGATACAGCAAAAGGCTGTAAGTCTTAAACCCAATACAAAATCTGTGGTTTTCGGAGGGAAAAAAGACCAACAGGGTCACCAGAGATCGCCTTATTCATGTAAGTCCAGTTCGAAAGTGCTTGGAAGAAGTGAGCAACAGGGATATTGTCTTTGAAAAGGACTGGGAGATCTCACCCATTGCAACTGGGAGGAGTTTGAGACTTTTAACTGATATCACTTCAATGAGGACACTGTGTAAGATATAAATGTGGTATGGGGCTTTTAAGTGTTTCAATAAGTTAAAGGGAAATACTTTTATTAGTAAGTAAAGTACTTACAAAGTATCGTCTAGTTAATGTTAATTTTTCATTTAGTTGTTATTGCACAAGTCTTAAAATGTGAAATCTTGTCATGTACTTCTTTAAATTGGTCTGGGGAGTTCATATCTTGTGTTTCAACATTAATGGTCTCACTGAGATTGTAACACATGTTTTAGCTGCCCAGACAAGAAAACATGCCTCATGGAGACATCTGCATTCTGAGCTGTCCATGTGAGAATTTTTTCAAATTGTGTTACACAAATAGGGCCTCAAGAGTTAACAGCCGCTGATGAATTTTCCGATAGCAATGGCTAGGCCATAGTTCAAGAACTAACTGGGGTTTCCCATTGTAGAAAGGACTTTAAAACCATTGAGACTGTACATTGATGATGACAGGGGTTTGAAACGATACTTTTGAGGAGAGTATTAAAATAGTGAAATTATTTTCATTTGAGAAGGTTAAAATGAAATTTAATCAATGGTTTTAAAATTATGAAATCTTTTGATAGAATGAACAGGGTAAGACTGTTCAAGAGGTCAATGACAAGGGTTCATCAATTGAAAAATGTCACTGAGAGTGAGGAGAAATGTGAGGGAAAATATATTTGTGTGGAGGGTTGTTGAAGCATGGAATGCTTTGCCACAGGGAGCAGTTGAGGCAGAGACCACTGGATCTTTAAATGGAAAATAGAATGAATAGTTGGTTTAGTGGAAGGTACAGGACTATGGGGAGAATGCTAGGCAGTGAAATTAGCTTTTGATTGCACTAGCAACCAGCACAGACACAATGGGCTGAAAAGCTTGTATTGTTTTATTTAAATGCTCCCAGCCAGTTGCCAAACCAAATCAAAGAAAAGATGGTACCAAACATACCAAATTACCCATCAAAGTTCAACAATCGAGACAGACACCACTCACCACCAGCTTTCATCTTTGGTATATTATTTTTGTGGGATCTCAGATCCGATGAGGACCACCATGTTTAAATAATGCAGAGATCCCTTGCAGGTCAAGGAACTGCACTGCACTACAAAGCACCCCGTCAGGTCTCAATGTCCCACTGGAATCAGCTAACAGCAATGAACCTCCTGCAATCAGGAATAATCTGTTTGAACACACCTCAGGTTAACCCTGCAAAACATTAAAACTGTTTACATATTTAGAGCTGTCTGTAAATACTTTGATCTAAATGATCTAAACCAAGAGCACTAAAACTTCAATGGGTTAGAGGTGATACCTTGCACCATGGAGCAACTCGGTGTGGCTTATGCATGACAAGGTCCCAGTCTGGGTCATGCCGCAATGGCACCATAACAGATGAATGGCAGGCACTTTCCCACAGGAATACTG
Source organism: Heterodontus francisci (assembly GCF_036365525.1). Taxonomy (NCBI): domain Eukaryota; kingdom Metazoa; phylum Chordata; class Chondrichthyes; order Heterodontiformes; family Heterodontidae; genus Heterodontus; species Heterodontus francisci. The sequence continues at coordinate 43,730,469 of NC_090371.1, forward strand.
AGAAAATGGCCCTGGACGTTTGGTGGCACAAGTCAAGCTTCTCCACTGAGATCTCTAGCCACCCTTGAATTGGTTTGTACTACAGGAGACCAAGAAATGTTTTTTTTTTAAAGGGAGCCTGCATCATGAATAGGCAAGCTTATTTGGCTAAAATCTGTATGTCTATTTAAAGACAATGAAAAGTGCACTGACAGGTGCAATTGCCAGGTGCAGCAAGAGTGAATGAAATGTCACTCCGTGTCACAAATAATCTATTTTTCATTGGTCAGTATTTCCTAACGGGAGCTCTTTTAGTTAAAAATATCATGTTAAAAGAGTTATACTTAGAAAATTATTTAATTATTCTTAAAAGGAAAAATTAGTGGCAGCTAATCCAGGGCTACTGTGTGGCAATTGCTGAGATGCTTGCAGTAGATGGAGCCCCTCATCATTCCAGTAACAGGCTGTACACCCCCTATTATGGATTATTGCTGGAGCTCCCCGATGCACAGTTACAAGTGCAAATTAGTAAATTGACAACTAGTTATCAACTTGCTATACTAACTGTAATGATGCCAATAAAACTTTGATGGATGTTTAGTGTCAGCAAATGTTGACAAGGACATGAAGCAAAGGTCATAATCCTTTTCTTTAATGTATAACAAGAAATTCCTTCACCAGCAATTTGCTTTGCCCGCCAAAATTAGAGATCTTCTTTTTTATTGTGTGCTTGTTCAGATCCCACATGGCAACTCTTATTAACACTCCTTCAGACTGTGACTCTGTTGTTCTGCCTCTAACATACACACACGCACATGGAAAGATAAAGCTCAGCTCCTACTTCACTATCAGATTCTTTATGACTTTATTTCTGTTTTGGCACATTTACCATGCCAGCAATATGGCATATGTGTTTGCAGCAAATGAATACCTATCTGAGATCTATATTAGGGAGTATTCAGTTTACTTTGTATTCTAGTGGTTATGTATTGAAAACATCTGTTCTGTGTTAGTTTGGGAATCTGTCTGAGACACGAGATGGGTGTTCTCTACTGCCTGCCAAACAGGACTATAACATTCCATCACTGGGCAGAAGTGGGCTTTGTAAGGCACTCAAGTTGCCAATGGTTACAAGTAGAGCTGAGTTTTTTTTGTTGAGAAGTTTCACTCTTTTCCAGCGATTGTCACTGTTTGATCCAGCATAGCCTAGCTGTGATTACCAAGAAGATGAATGTTTGAAACAAAGAGAATCCATGTACACAGTGGAGATGGGTAACATCGTGGTCGGTTTTCCTCATTAGATTTACTGACAGTCTTCTCAACACTGAATCTATCAAAATTTTGTGTATTTTTGCCTGGAGTGATTGTGATCTCTGTGTCTTTCTCAGATGGAGACCATACTGCTCTGGCAATGGTAATGTCATCAGCAAAGTGAACAACATCACATTTGATAGCATCTGCCATGTCATTGATGAAGAGAGGCGATATATTTTGGCTGCAAGCACACTGAAGTGCCCTGCACCAGTGTTGTGATAAATATGTCAAAGTTTAAACCCTTTAAGGGTTGGGGGAGGGGAGAGGTTACAGTCATGTACAACAGAAATCAGAAGAGTTCAGCTTCTACCTGGTATCAAGGAATTGGTTTAAAATCTAGTAGGGTATATATATATACATGTATATATATATATCTATAATATATATATTACAGCACAGTAGGAGTCCACTTGGCCCATCATACCTATGGCAGCTCCCAAGTAACATTGGAACAAGTTGACTATCATCATCCATTGCAATAACAGAGAGGTGTGACAACGTTCTTTTGTTAGTGGTTAAAGGAGATTGAGAAATTTTGCGATGTTGCACTAATTTACAATTAACTTACTTTATTTTCAAGGCTCTAACAGTGGCAATCAAATCAACAACTCCAGTAAACTCTTTGGTACTCACTCCCTCTCTGAACTACTGAATGCTGGATACCTCACAAGAGCTTTCCATCCTGAGCCACTCGACAGTGATCTGTCCATCAACACTGGACCAATCTGTGAGATAATGCAAAGAAAGTCATTGAGAAAGTAGCAAAGCAGCAAGATGTGGCTGGTCAATCACAGTTGAAAAATGGTAGGGAACTCATCCAGCAAACTATCCGTGAGGTATGCCAGCATGTCATGGAAAACAATGAGGTGCCCAAGTATTGAAGGAGAAACATCATAACATTACTGCCAAAAAAAGAAGCTTTCTGCATCATCACAAACTCCAGAGGAATCCATCTTATGTCAATCATGTTAAAAGCTTAGAACTCTTCTTAAAGGCACATTTGTCTAAATGCTATGGAACAGATATCTGTAAACTTTTAACACCACCTTCTCTATTCCCTAGTTTGAAAGGGCAAATCAGAGGAACCTAAAGAATATATAGAATCTTAGAAAGTTTAAGGCACAGAAAGAGGCCATTTGGCCCATCGTGTCTGTGCCAGCCATAAAAGATCCACCTATACTAATCCCACCTTTCAGCATTTGGTCTGTTGCCCTGCAGATTACAGCACTGGAGGTACATATCCAGACTCCTTTTGAATGAGTTCACGGTTTCTGCCTCACCTACCCTTTCAGGCAGTGAGTTCCAGACCCCCACCACCCTCTGGGTGAAAAAGCTTTTCCTCATCTCCCCTCTAATTTTTCTACCAATCACTTTAAATCTATGCCCCCTAGTCACTGCTAGTCTGCTAAAGTGAATAGGCCCTTCACCTCCACTCTATCCAGGCCCCTCAAAATTTTGTACATTTCAATCAGATCTCCCCTCAGCCTTCTCTGTTCCAAGGAGAGCAACCCCAGCCTATCCAATTTTTCCTCATAGCTGCATTTTTCCAGTCCTGGCAACATCCTCATAAATCTCTTCTGTACTCCAGTGTAATTACATCCTTTCTATATTGAGGTGACCAGAACTGCACACAGTACCGAAGTTGTGGCCTAACCAATGAGTGATACAGTTCAGGCATAACCTCCCTGCTCTTGTATTTGCTACGACCCAGTGAGAAAGAGGTCTAGAGTTCCCTTTCAGTCTTCACCTGGTCTTACCGTAACAGTTTTAAACACACTGTATTTTTAGCTCCCCCGTGGTGAATCCTTGTTCACTAGCTTCCAATTATAAGGCAAAGAAACCAGAAAAACAGGTTTCCTTAGGTTTCAAGAAAAAAGGTTGAACTTTATTAAAGAACAAAGAACAGTACAGCACAGGAACAGGCCATTCGGCACTCCAAGCCTGCGCCGATCTTGATGCCTGCCTAAACTAACACCTTCTGCACTTCCGGGCCCATATCCCTCTATTCCCTTCCTATTCATATATTTGTCAAGATGTCTCTTAAACGTCGCTATCGTATCTGCTTCCACCACCTCCCCTGGCAGCAAGTTCCAGGCACTCACCACCCTCTGTGTAAAAAACTTGCCTCGCACATCCCCTCTAAACTTTGCCCCTCGCACCTTAAACCTATGTCCCCTAGTAACTGACTCTTCCACCCTGGGAAAAAGCTTCTGACTATCCACTCTGTCCATACCGCTCATAACTTTGTAAACCTCTTTCATGTCGCCCCTCCACCTCCGTCCTTCCAGTGAAAACAATCCGAGTTTTTCCAACCTCTCCTCATAGCTAATGCCCTCCAGACCAGGCAACATCCTGGTCAACCTCCTCTGTACCCTCTCCAAAGCCTCCACGTCCTTCTGATAGTGTGGCGACCAGAATTGCACGCAATATCCTAAGTGTGGCCTAACTAAGGTTCTGTACAGCTGCAACATGACTTGCCAATTTTTATACTCTATGCCCTGACCGATGAAGGCAAGCATGCCGTATGCCTTCTTGACTACCTTATCCACCTGCGTTGCCACTTTCAGTGACCTGTGGACCTGTACGCCCAGATCTCTCTGCCTGTCAATACTCCTTAGGGTTCTGCCATTTACTGTATACCTCCCACCTGCATTAGACCTTCCAAACTTAAACTCTAAATTGGTTAATGCCTATGGATACGTGACGCGCCCACGCTAGCATGCATACGCAATACACACATGCAGACAGAGACAGAAAAGAACAGAAGAAATAAACTGGAAAAGTTTGAGGCAATATCTGAAGATGGTTTTGGTTACTGTTCTTTGAGCTCACTGTAGAGTCCTTGGTGGTAGGTGGTTCTTGCTTTTCGCTGGGGCCCAGTATTCTTCTTAAACCTTGTTCGATGTCGGAGACTTTTCTCTCTTGAGGTTCATGTGTCCTCAGTGAGTCCAGAGGCTTATGAGAAAGAGATGGAAGCAGACAGGAGAGGTCTTCTCACTCCAGGAGCAAACAGTCTTTTCTCCAGTTGAAACTCTTTGTACAATTCAGAAAAACCCAGGTTCCCAAGTAGGTTAGTCTTGTGACTAGCTGATCTGACCATGACTGTTTGTGGATTCTCTTGTCTTAGCCGACCCTGGAATGTCTCTTCTTAAACACAATACCTGGTGCTCAAAGTCCATTATGGGTTAAATTGGAACAGGGAATAGCCCCTTTGTCCCTCCAAGCTCTGTCTGTTAGTATGCAAATGTTTTTTCTTGCCAAGGCTCATCTGTTTAACAAGTCATTTCCTCACTCCAGCAACAGTTTAAAATCAATCTTCATATGACAAAATTAATAAGCCTCATTCTTGGCAGGTGGAGGGTCTGCATAAAATATTCTATACCTTGGCTAACATGCCTTCTTAACCACCTTATCTACCTGTGCTGCCTTCAGGGATCTGTGGACATTCATTCCAAGGTCCCTCACTTCCTCTACACTTTTCAGTATTTTCCCATTAATCGTGTATTCCTTTGTCTTGTTTGACCTCCCCAAAGGGATCACCTCACACTTCTTCAGGTTGAATTCCATTTGCCACTTTTCTGCCCATCATACCGGACTATCAATATCTTCCTGCAGCCTACAGCTATCCTTCTCGCTATCTACCACACGGCCAATCTTTGTGTCATCTGCAAACTTCTTGATCGTGCCCTCTACATTTATTTCCAAATTGTTAATATACTCCACAAAAAGCAGGGGACCCAGAACTGAGCCCTGTGGAACGCCACTAGAAACCGCCCTCCCATTGCTCAAACAGCCGTCAACAATTACTGTTTCCCCTGCCACTGAGCCAATTTTGGATCCACCTTGCTGCATTTCCCTGGATCCCATGGGATTTTATTTTTTTAACCAGTCTGCCATGTAGGACCTTGTCAAAAGCCTTGCTAAAATCCATGTAGATCACATCAACTGCACTACCCTCATCTATCTTCCTTGTTACTTATTCAAAAAATTCGATCAAGTTGGTCAAACAACATCTTCTCTTAAAAAATCCATACTGACTATCTATACATAGAATGCCACTGTAATGATACGATAATATTGTATTCAGTGATAGCATCAAACAGCAGTTAAACTCATTCAGAGAAGGGTTAGATCCAAGTCACAGGTTCATCCAAATGTCTATCACTGTTTAGAATGAATTATTGTTCCAAACAGCTTGATGTACAAAGAGACAGGGCATTTTGATACCTTCAAGTTTCACTAAAAGGAAACTAAAACAATTAAAATTAAATAATTGCCTTAAAAGTTACACTGTGCCATACCAGCATATGAACGCTTAATGCATTTGTTTGGAATTTCTTTGTTATTTTAACTGAGGTTGGAACTCATTATTTTAAATGTACCTTTATTAGAATGGCAAATAAAATTAAAGATTTAATCCACTGATATTTCACAGCATAATTTCAATCATATCGGGCTATGATTTCCTGTAGCAGGGAGCCTAACTGCATCCGCCATTAGCTAGACTTGCCCTTTCACGTTCAGGTTTTTATATTTTTTCATGGCAAGTTGCTGTAATTGTGAGTTGATAATGTCTCAGTGAAAGAGACAGCGATCTGCGATCTGTGTGGACAGGGCAAGTAACTATGTATCTCTTTAACAAATGTGATTTATAGATTGGAAATACACAGCCCAAGGACTGAGAAAGAAGTGTAGAGTGGGTGAGTTAAGTGTCAAATCAGTTACAGAAAGAGAAATAAAAAGAGGGAAAGAAAGATTGGATTAAGAGAGGAAAAAAGAGACAGAAAGGAAAGGTAAAAATTTAAAATTTAAAAATTAAAACAATTCCATTTTAAAAATCTCTGATAATTAAAACCTGACGGAATGAGTCTGCACACTTGCATTTTCGGTGCCAGAGAGGTTCATTGGCAGTAATTAATACTTCTTCTTTGGCCTCCTTATCTCGAGAGACAATGGATAAGCGCCTGGAGGTGGTCAGTGGTTTGTGAAGCAGCGCCTGGAGTGGCTATAAAGGCCAATTCTAGAGTGACAGGCTCTTCCACAGGTGCTGCAGAGAAACTTGTTTGTCGGGGCTGTTGCACAGTTGGCTCTCCCCTTGCGCCTCTGTCTTTTTTCCTGCCAACTACTAAGTCTCTTCGACTCGCCACATTTTAGCCCCGTCTTTATGGCTGCCCGCCAGCTCTGGCAAACGCTGGCAACTGACTCCCACGACTTGTGATCAATGTCACAGGATTTCATGTCGCGTTTGCAGACGTCTTTAAAGTGGAGACATGGACGGCCGGTGGGACTGATACCAGTGGCGAGCTCGCTGTACAATGTGTCTCTGGGGATCCTGCCATCTTCCATGCGGCTCACATGGCCAAGCCATCTCAAGCGCCGCTGACTCAGTAGTGTGTACAATACTTAACTCATTGTTAAAAGGCTACTTAGACAGAAATGGACAAAAATTAACTGTGGCAAGTTTAGTTCATATCTTCTGCGTAAATACAGCAGCTTCACGCCATTCATTGCATTTTAGTGATGAGACAGATAGCAAGATGAGGTTTTCGCAAAGCTAAGGGTGGAGCAATCTCAGACAGGAACTTTTGGACTTCTCTGCTTAACCTTGCATTTTCCCCTAGCCTGAAGTTGCTTTAACGCTTGCGCATAAATAACAGCCTGAGCATTATATTGACAGCAAATTCCAACCCATTATATTTTCAGTGAACACAGGTTTAGGAGGAAACCGTTCTATTATTCAATACTCCTATCTCTTGTTACAATTTAGGCTGCCTCCCAAGACTCTTTACTTGTGCCCAGTGCAAACATAAGCCACTGTGAGCAGGTTTACAACTCATCAGCTGAAGTCTAATCTTTTGCATGTAGTCTTCTCTTCTTAGGCAGTCCCTCGAGAAGAGGATGTCTCTGCCACTCCAGGGTTGTGGGTCCTTAGGTGACTGAATAGTCCAATTCTGGATCCACACACACCGCCACAGGTGGGGCAGATGGTGTTTGATGAGGTGAGCGAATGGGTTGCTCGAATTTCCGAATGCTCCTTCCGCTATTTGCGCTTGGTCACTACCTGGGCATGGCGACGTTGTTCGAACTGGCTGGCACAGTCGCAGATGCTTCTTCTCCATTTTGGGTGATCTTGAGCAAGAGATCCCAGAAATCAGTGGAGATGTCACATTTTTGCAGGGAGACTTTAAGGACATCCTTGTAACGTTTCCTCTGCCCTCCTGGTAACCTCTTGCCTTGATGGAGCTCAGAGTAGAATGCTTGTTTTGGCAGTCTTGTGTCAGGCATGTGGACGATGTGGCCCGCCCACAACTGACTATCCATGACGGCTCCGACTCTTAGAAGCAGCAGCGAGGACCCCACTTGCACCCGGCTACTGTCTGTTCAGCTTCCTGTTTGCATGTAGTGGTTGGGATGTTGCATGCGTTGGGTTAATAATAATAGCCTTTTACCACTGGGTTACACCAGAAGTTAACCCTACGTTAAACACCGGCAGGGGGTAAGTCCTGATGTCAGGACCCAATGTAAGTCCCGAGCCCAAGTATAGATAGATTTTCAATTAGTAAAGGGTTGAAGGGTTATGGAGAAAGGGCAGGAAAGTGAAGTTGAGGCCAAGATGAGATCAGCCATGATCGTATTGAATGGCGGAGCAGGCTCGAGGGGCTGAATTGCCTACTCCTGCTCCTAGCTCTTATGTTCTTATGTTCTTATAAGTGGGCAGGCAGCGGGACAGCGGAGGAATTTTTCCTGGAGGTGGCCCCTTAATTGGCCATCACCAGGTCCACCATCCAATTGAGGACAGAGGGCTGGCTCTCCACACTGCCGTCCAATCTGAGGGCTGACATCTCTGCAGCCTTGCAACACCACTGAGAGACGTGGCCACGTCTGAGGCTGCAAGGAGGACTAGAAGGCGCCCCCATTTTGAGGCACACTTTCAGAGGAGTTGGAAAATTTTTTCCTCCCCCAGGGCCAGGCCCCACAATCAGAGGGGTAAGCCCTCCAGCAGCAGCGTTGGGGCCACAGGGATGGGCCTTGCCACCAAGGGTCCCATCCTTGGGCCATGGAGCCTCCCCAGAAGCCACTGGGATGCCGCCTCCATCCATGCAGCAGGGGACCACTCTGCCACTAGCAAAATGCCGGCAGCCTGTGAAAATGGCCCTTAATTGGATAAATTGGCCACCTGCCTCAGATCAGGGGATGGCCGAGCCGCTGATAAAATGGCCCGGCAGCGTAACTGCATTGGGGAACTCTCCTGATGCAGCTCCCCATCATTTTACCAGCCCCGCCCCCACCCCGCCCACCACTGCTTCCTAGTCTGCCACTCAGGGTCCGATAAAATTCCACCCCAGATCTCCTAAACACTAAAAAAAAAACTACACTGCAAGTCTGTACAATTTTTGTTAAAGTATGAATTCAGAGTGGTTATAATGGGAGATTTCAATTCGCACACAGACGAGTAGAAACAGAACTGCTCAAGTAGAAAATATAATGAATTTCTAGGATGCATTCAATAGTGTTTAGAACTGACAAGGGAACAGGCTATTTAGTGATGAGTAATGAATCAGAATTATCTGCTATGATACCAAACCTCTGTCTCACCTGCCTCTCTCTCGTTCACTCTCTCTCTCTCTCGCCTGCCTCTCTCTCTCTCTCGCCTCTCTCTGTCTCTCTTAAAGACAAAGGCTCAACTTGTGTAAACAATCAATGTCAACAAATGAGATAAAAGACAGTATCAAACAAAAAAAGGCTTACGCGAATGGAAAGTGGCAATGCAGAACTGTAAGAGCTATAAAAAGCAACAAAAAGATACAAAAAAAATTCAAAAAAGAAATATGAAAATAAATTTCCAAAGGATATGAAAACTAACAGCAAAAGGCTTTTATAAATATATTAAGAGTGATAAAGGGGAATGTGGACCCATTAAAGACTGAGGCAGGCAAGACTATAAATGATAAGAAAATGGCAGACTTGTTAAATGACTTTTTATCCTTTTGCACACCTATTCAGCTTTGAACACTGAACTTCAGGAATGCTATAGTAGTCCTGGAAGGGGTACAGCTCAGATTGACTAGAATAATACTGGAGCTTAATGGACTAAATCATGACAGGTTGCATAAACTTGGTTTGTATTCCCTTGCGTTCAGAAGGTTAGGGGTGATCTAATTGAAGTGTTTAACTTGATAACAGGAAGTGATAGGGTAGATACAGAGAAGCAATTTCCCATGGTGAGGAACCCAGAACGAGACCATAATCTTAGAATCAAAACTGGGCTGTTCAGGAGTGAGATCAGGAAGCAACTTTTCATACAAAGGGTAGTTGAAATCTGGAATTCTCTTTCCTAAAGGGATGTGGATGCTATGCCAATTGAACTTTTCAAGACTGACATCAATAGGTTTTTGTTAGGTAAGGGTATCAAGGGATATGTAAAAAATAAGGCAGAGAATTGGGGCTGAGGTATCGATCAATTACGATCGAATTATTCAGCGGAATAGGTTTGAAGGGATGAATTGTTTACTTCTGTGCATAAGTTTACTGCAAAAAGAAGTAAACAGAGAAGCAATTTTAATACAAGCAATACATTAATTAATATCTTCTGACTTTTACCCATTTTCTGAGATCAAAAGAAGACAATGGACTGAATTTTGTTGAGCTCCCAACATCGGGCTCTGTGTTTGGGGGGGGTGCCGGAAGATCGCAGCTGTCCACCACGGAGCCCGACACCATAAGTGCCGGGCCTGATCTTCCCGGCGATGGCAAGGCTCCGTGGCAGGCCCCCAATGCTCAGGGACAGGACCCGAATTTAAATATTGAAATTACCTTGATGCATACATTTAAATCCAATTCCCCGCAATCTTACCATCAGATCCGGACCTTCAGTGCGACGGGCGGCACTCACATGCCTTCACTTTCCCATCCAAGGAAAGCTGGTGCCACGGAGGTGGGGAAGGGGGGGATCAGAGCATTTGTAGTGTAGCTGGAGAGCGGGGGGGGGGGGTGGGGTTTCAACTCTGCATTTTCAATGTCAGCGGGAAGGGATGACCTCTGCACTTTGTGCAATTGGGGCGGGGAGAGGGGTCAACTCTGCAATTTCAGTGCATGGGGTGGGGGGGGAGAACATTTATTTTTAGTGTCGTGGCAGAAGGGCAACTCTGCATTCTCTGAGCTGGGCTGGCAGCCCTTTAAAAATGTCCCAGAGACAGCTGATGCCATTCACGGCATTGCCGAGGCAGCCCCTACCACATGATTGGGCGGGTGGGGGGGGGGGGGGGGGTGCTGCCCTGCATATTTAAATGAGCCACCACACTCTAGATTGCAGCGGCATGGTGGCATGCCGCCAGTGCGTACGGGCCGCCATTTTTTTCCCCCACCACCATTCCCGGCAGCGGGAAAATAAAATCCAGCCCAGTGTTTTCAAAGTCTTATCATGTTTCATATAGTCTATCATCTTTCCTCACCAACTGAGTTTATCGGAACAAGCTCAGATACAGTTTTCCAGATAATAGCAAAATGAACTGCTGCCTCGCTCTCTATCTGCTTAATAACTAGATCTACTGCTCTGGCTGTTTCAGTACAAAACAAAAGGACCCTGAAATTCCCCGTCAATTTCAATGTTTCCGGGGCCTGAAATAAGGGCAACTCACTTGAATGGCCAGCAGATTAGGGCAGAAATGGCTTACGCTGGATTTCCACCCCAAAAGCAAAGTTCCTGAATTTCCAAATGTAGTTAGGCTCTTCCATCTGCCAAGTCCCCATGCTGCTGATTCAAATAGAGAAAATCCAATATTTAAATGAGCTAATTCTGCAAGCATTTTCCATTCAACTCCGCACAACTCCAGGCTCACTGGCACAAAGCGGTCGCGACGTGCTGCATGGAATTCTACAGGCTAGGTTATTTCTTTGGTGGCCCAACTATTCTGTATAATGGCTACATCTCAAAGATTGCATTCTTTGACTCCTGACTGATAGGAATTGATAAAATAAAACAACCATTTCCCCTGAAATATTTCTAATATAGATGGCAAAGTTTAAAGTCTGCTCGGGTCCCAACAAAACAACACGTGTTTATTCAAAGAGGCCAGATAAGCATATGAAAGAGAAGGGAATAGAGGATTATGCTGACAGTTAGATGAGGAAAGACAGGAGAAGGCTGGAGTGGAGCATTAGCACTGGCATGGACTACTGGGGCTGACTGGCCTGTTTCTGTGCTGAATATCCTATGTAATTCACTCTGTATTACAATTTTGGGTTTCTTAGCCAGGACCCAGGCCTGAACCCCAAGGTGGCCTGCACTTCCGCTGGCTGAGAGATCAGGACACCTCCATTTATCTAGCGTACCTGGCACCCGGATCAGAAGCCAGGACTGATGAAACCTGCCCTGACCTGGGACACTCTTGTCCCCGGCCATGCCCTCTGTGACTACGGGGAACCTTTCTATGGGAATGGTGAATGATCTGCCCCAAGCAAAACCCACAGAAAGTGGCAGTGCAGGCCAGGACCTGGCATATCCGTGCCTCAGCCTAATATATGGGCGTTGCACCCTACTCCTGGCAATCTTGGGCTGACAATATATCATTCAGATCCATGCAAATTTGATCCTGAAAAAGACAACGTGAGAGGTTAGGAATTGCCTTTTAGAGACAAAAGATTATAAGAACATAGAATTCCCTACCAGAAACCACGGTGAAAGTAGAATACATAATAGCTTTCAAAAGGGAACTGGCTAAAAATATGTGAAACAAAATATTAAAGGGGTAAGGGCAAGGTAATGAGATTAAGTGGATAGGTCTTTCAATTAACCATCACAGTCACAATAGTCTGAATGGTTTTCTTATGTGCTCTAAAATTCATGGATTCTAATGATTTATTTTACCAAATACATTTGGTTCGTTCTCCATCACGAACTATTAGATTGGGGTCAAAGTGACACTTGCACCAGATCATGGCTTAATAAACATTTCCTTCCTGTCTGAAGTAAATCACTTTCAACATTGTGTTCCTGAGAGTTTTGGAAAATGTTATTGTTTTAAAATGTCCCCATGGATCAAATTGAAATACAGTTCTGGACCTGCTACAGATGTTGTGTAGCCACCAAAAATGATACTGTACACTTTTCACTCAGTTCCTGCTTTGTGCTCCCTCTGCTACACACCCTCACATATTGCTGAGTCCATCAGCAGTGATACTGGTATCTTTCAAGACACAACACATTACAGTCATCTTGAAATTAAAAGTTCCCTTAGAGAAGATTCCCTGTCCAGTGGCTGTTTCTATCTTACTTACACTTTGGCATAGAAGATCGGCATTGCAGGTTTGCCCTTTTGCCCTCTGCCCCTCATGCCAGTTTCTGCCTTTCATGATTAGGAAGCAGTTGCAATGCACAGTGGCACAAATACACAAACACTGTTTAAATTTTTCGTTTTCTTTTGACATTGTGTGGCATAACGACAGGGTGTACCTGGAGACACCTGTAACACGATGTTTCGCCCTAATAGGTTCTGCAATCTGACAGCTAACTCCTCCATTCAAGCTCTTGTGCATTGTGCACCGAGGGGTAGAAATTGGTATGCGTTGCACCTGTTTCTCGGGTGTAAAATGAGTGCAAAGCATACCGAATTAACAGTGGGCCGAGCTGAGCCCAATCTGCGCAAGCACTGGTCCCGCTACTAGACTCATGGGGCACTTTTTTAAACACCATGGAGGGAGGCCTAAAAAAAGTATTAGGCCCTTTTAATATGTCAAATAGGAGCCCAACACCTGTTGAAGGACTTCATCGAGAAATTAGTTGGCGATGAGCAGAATAGGATTCTACAGTGAACGCTCCAGCCACCAACTCCAGGCAAATTAAAAAATAATATTGTTAAAAGATCCACGTTTTGGAACCAGGGGGAGCAGAAATGCTCCTTAGATTCCACAGGAGTCACAATGGCACCCGCACCAGCCCACTCATCATAGCCCAGGACTCACCTGAAAGCCACTGCTGGCGAGGTAGGTAGCCCAACATTGATAGGCAAGCTGGCTAACATGCCATCCATTTTATGCGATACACCCAATATCTTGGAATTCTTTGATTTCACTTTACTCCCAAAGAAAATGAAGTTTGAAACACCTAATTTTCCTCTGCCTTCCTCTGCTCCAGTTTCTATTTGGGTGGTCCACTTACACAGCTTAGCGAATGATCCCTGTAGGATCTCTCTGAGAAGCAGGGTGACTGCTTTGTGTTTCTTGTGTTCCTCAGTGAATTTGTGGTTAGCATCAAAAAATACAAACCTTTTCTCTTTGCTGATGATAATTGCTAACTGCTAATGCCAATTAACTGCTGTGATGGGCACACCAGAGGTTTCTGGAAAGGAATCTAGACAGGATAGTGCCTTTTTTCATCAGTACTCATCTTTGTATTGATGCTACCCTCTACAGAGCTAATTCCTAATGCCGAAACCAAGCAGGCAGTGACAGAGAGAGCTGGACAATGAGTGAAGACGACTGAGAAGGCCATGTCGATAACTGTATCGAGTAAGATTGACTGCAACATTATCCGCCCACCAAAACTTCCAAACTTACTTTTGTTCTAAACATTGAGCTCCTTTGCCCTGCTAATTCCGTCTGGAACAAGCCAGGGGTCAAGGTGACTGGAAAATCTGTTGAAAGAATCCTCAAGAAAACTGTTCAAAGCACTAGTATTTATTGTTAAAAGCTCCAGTGTTCTACAGGGGCCAGATCTTCTACAGGGAAGAATATTTTAACCCTCTTTAGCAGCCTGCAGAGAAAATACATTCCTGCACAAAATTGTGACAAGAGCAGCGTCTGAATTAAATTGAATATACTGAGCAGGAACAGACCATTTGGCTCAACTGTTCTGTGCTGGAATAACAACAGAAAATTCTGGAAATACTCAACAGACCTGGCAGCATTTGGGGGAGAGAAATGGGGGTTAACGTTTCAGGTCAATTACCTTTTATTAGGGTTCTCTCTAATTACCTCTTCCAGTCCTTCCTCATTGCCCCTTCTCCATCATGTATGCATATAGTGCCATGGGAGCTTTAACATTCCCCTTATGTGTGTACTGGTATAAAGCCTTGCCTGAAGGACAGCAGCTGAGAATCCCTCCCTCAAAGGTCATTTACTGCAGTGAAGAACGTATCCATAACCTTCTGATCCAGAAGGATGAATGTGACCAACTGTGCCAAGCAGTAGCACCAACGTTTAAAAGGTGATAACATTTAAGCCGGACTTCACTGTTTATACCAAGAACAGAAGAGCTCAATGTCTATACCAATCCGAAGAGCTCCTGCACAGGGTGCCAACAGGGAAGCTCCATATCCCACTTCTGTCTGTGAACTCTCCCTGCACAGCAACAACAATAACTTGTATTTATATAGTGCCTTTAATGTAGTAAAATGTCCCAAAGAGTTTCACAGAAGTGCTATCAAACAAAATCTTACAGCCAGCCACAGAGGAGATATTAGGACAGGTGCCAAAAAGCTTGGTCAACGAGATAGGTTTTAAGGAGCATCTTAAAGGAGGAGAAAGATGTAGAGAGGTGGAGAGGTTTAGGGAGAGAATTCAAGAGTTTAGGGCCTTGGCAGCTGAAGGCACGGCCATCAATGGTACAAAGCACCATTGTCTGGAGTTCTGGCCCTAAAATTACACAGGGGTTCTCTCAGTCTCCAATCATGAACACTTCTAGAAAGCATTTGTTGAATATTTTAATTATTTTACCTTCCTCAGCGCCTCCTTTCTAATTTAGGCTTGGGGCTGAAATTTATGTTCGGCGGCGGCCATGAACAATGGCGGCCCGCATGAACGTGCTAAGTATTTTAAGCAATATTGAGTGCGGCGAGTCATTTAAATGGTCGGGGCGGACCGCTGCCCCCCCGTTGAGGTTGAGGGGGCAGGCGGTCCGTCCCCATCCCCAGCGTTTCCCCCCCCCCCCCAAAATACTTACCTTGTGTACCTGGCTTTCCCCCCACCCCACAAAAGTTCATAAACTTTTAACTTCAATCCCTTCCCACCATCCCCTACACCAATCAGATTAGTTTGACCTCGCTCCACCCCAACCCTCCCACACTGAAATACTTACCTGCTCCCCACTCCCCACCAGTGTCCCGCATCAGATCTCCGGGAGCAGAATTTAAATCTGTTAAAAAATGCAAATTAACTAATTAATTACTTACCCACTCCCGCCGACCATCACGCTCTGATATTGGTGCTGGTGGCTGGCATTCAAGCGCCTTCGAATCTCCAGACAGATATCGGAGCGGGATGGACGGCGGGAGCGGGTAAGTAATTAATAAGTTAATTTGCATTTTTTTAAATATTTAAATTCTGCTCCCATCACCGAGCAGCAGGGGGCTGCCACAAGGCCTCGTTGCTGCCGGCAATATCAGGCCGAGCCTTCCCAGTGTCTCTGCCGGAGGCATTTTCCGGCCCTTCTCCACCGCCACGAACCCCGGCGTCCCTTGAATAAAATTCTCCGCTTAATTTCTAACTATTCCTTCACTGTTTGGTATTGGAAGAATATCTGAATGCTCTTATCTGAGGCTTACAAATGTGCTACTCACTTCTCCCTCTCAACGAACCAAAAACCACTGCCTGTTAAAATCTGTCCTGTTGCACCATATTTCCCATGTCACCACTACACAAACACACCCACACACACACCCGACTATACGCACATGCACACATGCACACACAGGCACACTGTTCTTCAACTGAAATACCTTTCAGTGAATATGTGACCTGCAGCTGAATCACTATCATCCATTTTACATTATAGTCCAAAGTCAAAATTAGCTCCTCTGAGTGAAATTGAAAATTAAGGGCAGTAGTTTGTTCTGATTTCATACCCACTAGAAGATGTTGTACAACTTTCACATAGGAATCTGACAGCCTGACACCTGCTGGAATAGGTTTCATCAGTGGAGGTGAACAGAGGTGGGCTATGTTGTAGAGATGGAAGTGGAAAGTCCTTATGTTGGAGAGGATATAATGTATGAATCGAAGATCAGGATCCAATAGAACATCAATCCTGTGCACAGCTTGGTTGGGCCTCAGACAGTGGTCAGAGAGGAGGAAGGATTTAGTCGTAAAGGAGCAGAATTTATTTGTGGGGATTTATTTGTGGGACAATGGCTTCCAGCTTCCCATTGTTTAGCTGGAGTAACTTGTGTCTCGTCTAAGATTGAATGTTGGACAAGTGGTCCAGCATTACAGAAGTAGTCAACAGGTCAAGGGAGGTGGTGGAGAAGTAGAGCTTATTGTCATCAGTGTGAATGTAGACACTAACCCCATAACTGTGGATGTTGTCACAAGAGGGCAGCATGTAAATGAGAAAGAGGAGGGAGCCAAGGATAAATAGTTGTGGGACTCCACCGGTGATGGTTCGGAGAGATACCATTGCTGGAGATGCGTTAGCTATATATTCATAAATGTGTCTGGATAATAATCAAAAATGAGAATCTTGGCTGATTTTTCCCTCTATAACTGAGGGGTGCAGTGGCCAATCATAAAATACCTACCACAACCCAATAGCGATCAGCTAATTCAGCAAAGACAGGAGACTGAAGCTCCGAAGAATAGAATTGCCTCCTGTCCTGTCTGTGCCCAGTAGCTTGGTGTGATCATCTCTCAAACGCTTGGGCATGTCTATTCAGCGGTTTCTACTACTTTACTGTTATATAGACAGAACCCTCATATGTAATTGGCGTAACAGACTCCTGGATGATAGATCAGCTGATTGTTGCAAGGTATCTGATTGGCTAGCTGTTAATTATTAGTCTTGCAAGTAAATATCAGTGCCCAGGCCACATCATCTTTCAACTGAATAGTTTGATAATAGGTACTCATTGCTGACTAGTACACCCATTGGTGTCCTGCTGTATTCCCATATTTGAGCCCATTTGGTGAGGCAGTTACTCTCAGTCTCCTGCCCTCCTACAGCTTAAAAATTGTACTTACAATGGGAATAATTACATTTCCCAAAGTTTAAAAAGAAAATGTTTTCCTATGTCCTTAGCCCAGAAATATATGAATATTAATTTGTGTCGCATAACTTAATGGCACATCAGGATTTCAGATAATGAATGTCTGGGAGAGAGGTATTTCCAGAATTCAGACTGTGAGCTGCAAATTAAAAGGTTTATTGGTGCAGTTTTAATGTGTTCAATCTGAAACGATTCCAAACTTTCAGTTTTAAAGCTTGGCCTGAACTACTGGTGCCTTTAGCTCCGCTGTGTGCATTTCAACATAACAGTTCAACAGAAAACAGAGATGGTTATAATCTGATTATTTCCAGTGTTGCCCTAGGGTGAGCTGGGGAGAGATTATTATTACCCAACTCTTGTTTGTTGTCCTTGAGTGCATCACAGATGACCTTTCTTTCACTTCAAGTACAACTAACCTTGGACTCTGAGCTATCTTTTATCAAACTTGTTTATAGATGGAATGCCAGTTTCCATTTATTAGATGCAAATGTAATTATATATATTTTTAAAATTCTTTTCCCTGCCAGAAGGCACTGATTTCTATTGGGGTGCAGTAACACGGACACTGGCTCATTTCTTGTACCACAGCCAAATGGCCACTCTTCGGGGGGAATTTTATGTTCTGTCCTATATCCAGTTTGAAGGTGGGGAGAGTATATAATTGGGGAGAATGGTGGCAGAAGGGGGACCCCGCCACCTTTCCACATCCTCCCAAATTAAATCCAGGGTGAGAAGGGGGGCTGCTGAGAGCCACCCCCTGCCCTTGCTGCTAACCCTCCCTTACCCCCTCCCCGCTATCCACCCACCCTGTGAAACCCTTCCCACTGAGATTTACCTGTGGCCTGGGTCCAGGGCCTCAGCAACAGCCACCGCCGCCGCCTCCGCAGTGGCCCTGCTCAGTTAAAGAGCTGCCAGCCTGTGATTGGCTGGGAGCTCTCAGGAGGAAGGATTTCCGCTGACAGGGTCCTTGATCCCGGGGAAATTCCTCCACAGTCCACTTAAGTGCTTAACTGGCACTTCATCCAGCGGGCCTTACCGGAGGAGGTGATGAGGTGCTATCACCGGCGCTTTTGCCGGTGGTCAAGACCCCCATCACCCAAATATAATCCCAGCCTTCAAGTGTGAGTCCAGACAGAGAGCACAGTGACAAGTCTGTGCCATTGTTGCAGGCATCACAACTCAGTCAGGATCCATCTGTGTCCACATGAGCAAATTTTGCAGCAAGGAATCACTGGAGAGCCATCAAATAGCAGGAACACTGGTTGATTTTTTTTAAATTATCCAACAGAGGAGCATTGAGGTTCTGAAACCTATTACAGAAGTAGAGAGGGTATGTACAACAAGGGTTGGGAAGCCAATGAGGGGTCACTGAACAATGGGGTGACAGCCCAGCACAGAAAGCCATTGTTGACTTTGATCATAGCCATCTCAATGCTATGATCAGGATAGAAGTTAGATTGAAAGGGTTTGAACGGAAAGTTGTAAGCAGGCTGTGCAGAGAGTCTATAACACTATCTAGAGCCTTAGAAAGAAAGCGTGGGTTTTTTTTTATTCATTCATGGGATGTGGGCATCACTGGCAATGCCAGCATTTATTGCCCATCCCTAATTACCCTTGAGAAGGCGGTGGTGAGCTGCCTTCTTGAACCGCTGCAGTCCATTTGGGGTAGGTACACCCACAGTGCTGTTAGGAAGGGAGTTCCAGGATCTTGACCCAGTGACATTAAAGGAACGGCGATATTGTTCCAAGTCAGGATGGTGTGTGACTTGGAGGGGAACTTGCAGTTGGTGATGTTCCCATGTATTTGCTGCCCTTGTCCTTCTAGTTGGTAGAGGTCGTGGGTTTGGAAGGTGCTGTCTAAGGAGCCTTGGTGCGTTGCTGCAGTGCATCTTGAAAAAGGGATGAAACTGGACGGACCACCTGGCATCGACCTAGGCACCGGAAACGACAATGGCAAACCCAGCCCTGTCGACCCTGCAAAGTCCGCCTTACTAACATCTGGGGGCTTGTGCCAAAATTGGAAGAGCTGTCCCACAGACTAGTCAAGCAACAGCCTGACATAGCCATACTCACGGAATCATACCTTACAGACAACGTCCCAGACACTGCCATCACCATCCCTGGGTATGTCCTGTCCCACCGGCAGGGCAGACCTACCAGAGGTGGTGGCACAGTGGTATACAGTAGGGAGGGAGTTGCCCTGGGAGTCCTCAACATCGACTCCGGATCCCATGAAGTCTCATGACATCAGGTCAAATATGGGCAAGGTAACCTCCTGCTGATTACCACATACCGCCCTCCCTCAGCTGATGAGTCAGTACTCCTCCATGTTGAACACCACTTGGAGGAAGCACTGAGGGTGGCAAGGGCACAAAATGTACTCCAGGTCTGGGACTTCAATGTCCATCACCAAGAGTGGTTCGGTAGCACCACTACTGACCGAGCTGGCCGAGTCCTAAAGGACATAGCTGCAGCTGGGTCTGCGGCAGGTGGTGGGGGAATCAACATGAGGGGAAAACATACTTGATCTCGTCCTCACCAATCTGCTTGTCGCGGATGCTTCTGTCCATGAATGTATTGGTAGGAGTGACCACTGCACAGTCATTGTGGAGACGAAATCCCGCCTTCACATTGAGGATACCGTCCATCGTGTTGTGTGGCACCATCACCGTGCTAAATGGGATAGATTTCGAACAGCTCTAGCAATGCAAAACTGGGCATCCATGAGGCGCTGTGGGCCATTAGCAGCAGCAGAATTGTACTCAACCACAATCTGTAATCTCATGGCCCGGCATATCCCCCACTCTACCATTACCATCAAGCCAGGAGACCAACCCTGGTTCAATGAAGAGTGCAGGAGGGCATGCCAGGAGCAGCACCAGGCACACCTCAAAATGAGGTGTCAACCTGGTGAAGCTACAACACAGGACTATCTGCATGCCAAACTGCGTAAGCAGCATGCGATAGACAGAGCTAAGCGATCCCATAACCAACGGATCAGATCTAAGCTGTGCAGTCCTGCCACATCCAGCCGTGAATGGTGGTGGACAATTAAACAACTAACTGGAGGAGGTGGCTTCACAAATATCCCCATCCTCAATGATGGGGGAGCCCAGCACATCAGTGCGAAAGATAAGGCTGAAGCATTTGCAACAATCTTCAGCCAGAAGTGCCGAATTGACGATCCATCTCGGCCTCCTCCTGAAGTCCCCAGCATCACAGATGCCAGACTTCAGCCAATTCGATTCACTCCGCGTGATATCAAGAAACGACTGAAGACACTGGATACTGCAAAAGCTATGGGCCCTGACAATATTCCGGCATTAGTACTGAAGACCTGTGCTCCAGAACTTGCCATGCCCCTAGCCAAGCTGTTCCAGTACAGCTACAACACTGGCATCTACCCTGCAATGTGGAAAATTGTCCAGGTATGTCCTGTACACAAAAAGCAGGACAAGTCCAACCCGGCCAATTACCGCCCCATCAGCCTACTCACTATCATCAGTAAACTGATGGAAGGTGTCATCAACAGTGCCATCAAGCGGCACTTGCTTAGCAATAACGTGCTCAGTAACGCTCAGTTTGGGTTCCGCCAGGGCCACTCAGCTCCTGACCTCATTACAGCCTTGGTTCAAACATGGACAAAAGAGCTGAGCTCAAGAGGTGAGGCGAGAGTGACTGGCCTTGACATCAAGTCAGCATTTGACCGAGTATGGCATCAAGGAGCCCGAGCAAAACTGAGGTCAATGGGAAACAGGGGGAAAAACCTCCGCTGGTTGGAGTCATACCTAGCACAAAGGAAGATGGTTGTGGTTGTTTGAGGTCAATCATCTGAGCTCCAGGACATCACTGCAGGAGTTCCTCAGGGTAGTGTCCTAGGCCCAACCATCTTCAGCTGCTTCATCAATGACCTTCCTTCAATCATAAGGTCAGAAGTGGGGATGTTCGCTGATAATTGCACAATGTTCAGCACCATTCGTGACTCCTCTGATACTGAAGCAGTCCGTGTAGAAATGCAGCAAGACTTGGACAATATCCAGGCTTGGGCTGATAAGTGGCAAGTAACATTCGCGCCACACAAGTGCCAGGCAATGACCACCTCCAACAAGACAGAATCTAACCATCTCCCCATGACATTCAATGGCATTACCATCGCTGAATCCCCCACTATCAACATCCTAGGGGCTACCATTGACCAGAAACTGAAACTGGAGTAGCCATATAAATACCGTGGCTACAAGAGCATGTCAGAGGCTAGGAATCCTGAGGCGAGTAACTCAGCTCCTGACTCCCCAAAGCCTGTCCACCATCTACAAGGCACAAGTCAGGAGTGTGATGGAATACTCTCCACTTGCCTGGATGGGTGCAGCTCCAACAGCACTCAAGAAGCTCAACACCATCAAGGACAAGCAGCCCGCTTGATTGGCACCCCATCTACAAATATTCACTCCCTCCACCACTGACACACAGTGGCAGCAATGTGTACCTTCCTTTTTATTAAGTTCGTAGCGGTTAGGTACAACTGAGTGGCTTGCTAGGCCATTTCAGAGGGCATGTAAGAGTTAACCACATTGCTGTGGGTCTGGAGTCACATGTAGGCCAGACCAGGTAAGGACAACAGATTTCCTTCCCTAAAGGACATTAGTTACAGATGTATTATAATCAGAACAGATGGATCAATGATAGACTGTTAA
The DNA here is from genome assembly GCF_036365525.1 of Heterodontus francisci. Taxonomy (NCBI): domain Eukaryota; kingdom Metazoa; phylum Chordata; class Chondrichthyes; order Heterodontiformes; family Heterodontidae; genus Heterodontus; species Heterodontus francisci. Next base: position 43,752,433 of record NC_090371.1, read on the forward strand.
AGGAGCAAGTTGATTGCAGCAGTTTGCTGGATAGGATGTATGTGCTAAAGTTCTTTCCATTGGGTGCAGTTTGAGACACCAGTAAGGCTCGGTAGGGCCTCACAACAATCCAGCAATCTGTGCTCCAGCAGATTATTAGGATTTTTGAGGAATGGCAGGCTGCCAATACACAAATCTGCTGTTCTCTCTCAGGATGATAGCATTCATGCTCCCACCACTGCCACTCCTCCAGTGCCATTGTCGATGTCTCTCAGCCAGCTAGCCTGGACTGCTGTTCCCCATGCTGAGGTGGTACAGTCTGAAGCCGGGCCCTCAAGGCTGAATAGTTGAATATTGGATGTGTTATTGGAGGTATTGTTGGATAAAGTTGATACAGAATGGTTGTTTTGTGGTGTCTTTTATTTCAGTGTTTGACTCAGAGGATGTTGTGAGGATCCGGATGGTAAGTTGGGGAGGTGTGGAGCTGCAGTGATCGGGGATTTTTTCAGGGGAACCAGAATCTGATAAGACGCTCATGGACAGCACATCCAGAGTGATGATGTCTCAAATGCCCCTTCCTTTCTGCACCTCCTCCTCCTCTTCCACCTCCTCATGAGGTGTTCACCGAAGCCCTGGTGGCAAGAACTGCACCTCATGATGGCCTTATTGCGGAGGACGCAGCAGACCACCACAAATCAGGAGACATGCTCAGGCGAGTACTGGAGGGCTCATCCTGAGTGGTCCAGGGATTGGAACCACTGCTTTAGGATGCCAATGGTCTGCTGCATGACATTCCTAGTTGCATCATGGCTGTTATTGTAGGAGCGCTTTCCACATATGATCAGTTGGCAGAGGGGAATTATTAACCACGTATTCAGCGAGTAGCCCCTGTTGCCAAACAGCCACACTCTGGTTCACATGGTGGCTCAAAGATGGCTGGAAGAGCCGACTGGCACAGAATGAGAGCATTGTGACTGCTGCCAGGATAGTGGGAACTCACCAACATGATTGTCTGGGCGTGGTCGCACATCAACTGAACTTTCACTGAGTGAAATGATTTGCATTACATAACCATCTCCACATTGAGATGCCATACTCTGCAAGGCCATGTGCTTGTAGTTGATGGCTCCCTGCACCACAAGGAAGCACACTATCCTGGAAAAGACACATGCCAGATCTTCTGCCTCTGTCTGCTTAGAAACAAGACAATGAAGTCCCCTCTCCTAGTGTTCAGGGCCTTGGTGACCTCCAGATGCAGCAATGGACGGTGAGCTGAGATATGTTGGCGTTGTTGCCTGCTCTAACCTGAAAGGATCTGCTGATGTAGAAACTGAGAGTCATGGCCACCTTGACAGCCACTGGAGGCACCATCCTCACCCTGCTCTGAGGCTGCAGGTCCGGTTTGAGGAGGTGGCACAGTTCTGCGACCACCTCCCTAGTGAAGTGTAACTGCGGAACACACTGCTTTTCACCGAGGTGCAGGTAGGAGAAGTACTCTCGGAAGACTTTAAGTGGGTAAAGCCTCCAGCTGAGAACCATCCTCCTCCAAAGTTCCAGCACCATTTCCTTCTGACTGAAAGAACTTCTTTCTACTCCTCCAATAGCACGATACTTCCACTAAATCTGCAGCAGCTCAAAAAAAGGCAAACGCACCTCACCTGAACGTTGAATGGTGATGCCTTTAAATAATGCTGGAGCGGATGGTGGTATGAGTAGGATGGGGGTTTCTCATGTGTTCGGATGTACATATTTAAGAGAGGACAATAACAGGACTGGCGAAGAGGTCCAAAATGGCAGGTCAGGTGCCTAATCAGTGTTCGACACCGAGCGACATCACAATCTTCCCACTCTGAATGCTTCCAGTGCACACACGGGATGCTGCACTATTGCCTTCAAAAAATGGCATTCAGTGAGGGCTATGCTGGAAGTCGTCGTGAATAGACCCTCCCGCAAGTTTTTCCATCAACTGGCTCCCATAGCAGCAGAATCAGCAGTGCCATGGAGCTGAATTTTGAGGCCCTCTATTTTTTGCATTCCATATTGGTCTGTTACTTTTCCAGGTGCTACCTTAGTCAGATCCCTTGTAAGCGGGGTGAATGGTGGCTTCGCGTTTCAGTCAGCTTACTGACAGGCTGGCTGTGGAGCATCTGGAACTTCATCACTATTTACAGCCAGGAAAGAAAAACAAAGGGGAATATTATAAAGGAACAGCGGCCAAAGACAACCTGATGGAAAGCCAAGATAAGGCAACGAGTCATTGAAAGACCCAGACCTCTCCTTCCCCCACCACCTCACACAGGGACACTCACACCCCTCAATGTTCTGGAAGCTGTGAAGAAAATGTTTTGCAGGACTGTTCCACGGCAGAGTTTTTTTCAGTGCAGTTTGCAATAGGTCTGCTGATAAAAATCAGCAAGTGTTGCAGTACTTCTAACAAATAGCCAGCAAAATGATATTACAAAATACAGTGCAAATATACACAGCTGTAATATTATCAGAACGTGTATTGCACCAGCAATGAGAGTACATCCTGTAACCTGTGAATGTTTCCAGATTGTCCAACTTTGCACTACCGTTCCTGAGCTTACATCCTTGTTTTACTAAAACTGCAATGTCCAGTTTGCACTGATGCCTCCGCATTTCCCTTCTCAATATACACAGACCTTATATCAGGCCACTCAGCCTAACCCTTCTATCTCCATTATCCTAAAATAAACGATTCAGAAAGTAAAATCAAAATACTGCAGATGCTGGAAATCTGAAATAAAAACAGAAAGTGCTGGAAATACTCAACAGGTCTGGCAGCATCTGTGGAGCAAGAAGCAGAGTTAACGTTAAAGTATTTTGCTTTTATTTTACTGGTTGACATGATGTTTGAATGAATGCTTCCTTCTTTTCTCTAATCATTCTCCAGTCCATCAGAGAACTTCTAAAGGGAGAATGTTCACTACGGGGCTGAATTTTACCAGCCCCTCGACACCGGGGTCATGGAATGGGGGGGGCCCGTAAAATGCTAGCGGGAACGGCCCACCACAACCCCCGATGCCAACAAGGCCCCACCACATTTTACCAGCGGTGGCAAGGCCTCGGTGTGGCCACCCCCACTCCCCCACCACCACCACCACCCCCCCCCCCCCCACTCCCCCACCACCACCACCCCCCCCCCCCGCCATTCGGCAGCAGGGCCTTCATTTACATATTGAAATGAATGGAAATAAATTTAAATCAACTCACCTTGTCCCGGCGGCCGTCCCACACCGATATTACAGCCACCAAAAGGAAGTCCCGCGCCTTCAGAACTCCGATTGGTTTTGGGAATGGTGGGAAGGGATTGAGGGTCAAATGTTCTGAAGGTGCGGGAGTTAAAGTTCGTAATTTTAAAAATTGTTTTTTATGGGGGTTGGGTTATTTTATTAATTGATAACTCAGTGGGGGGGGTGGTTGGAGAGGGGATCGAAAGCATTTCTGATATTTTGTTTGTTATTTCTGAGCGCCGGCACCTTTAAAAATTTTGAAGCTGAAGGGCTTGAAGCCCTTTAAAAATGGCGCCAGCGCCTGCGTGCTGGTGCCGGACGCCATTGCCAGGTATGGAGCGGCCGTCCCCTCTACGTCATCGGGGTGGCTGCTCTGCCACTCCATTTAAATGAGACCCCGCGCGAAATATCACGGGAGCTCTGTGACGGCGCATCCGTTTCTGAAGGCCGCTGACTTCAAAGCGCGCCGCCGCGATGTGTGGCACGCTATTAAAATGCAGCCCAATATTCCAAATGTAACCTCATAGAACAATGGCTTGGAATTTCCCGGAAGATTTTGTTATAATTGTAACAAGTTCAAAGTTGAATCAATTTTGTCTCTGAGGACATTCACACATACCTGATTTATGCTGGTTGTGCACCAAAATGTCACTACATGTGAATTTCCTCAATCATTTGTGCCGCTCCAGAGTTCTGTCTACCGAAATCACACTTGGCTCATTAACATAGCTCCACCCCCATTTAAACAGCCAGCGAACACCAGTTTCCTGTATTTACACCTGATCTGAATGGGTGTAAAATTACTCCCAAAATTTTAGTTGAATTTACTATTTCAGGTGTTTTACAGTGATTTTTAAAATTTCTTCTCATGAAACTGTCACTATTTCTATACATGTTATTTATTCATACGTGGGATGTGGACTTCATTGGCAAGGCCAGCATTTATTGCCCATCCCTAATTGTCCTTGAGCAGGTGGTGGTGAACTGCCTTCTTGAACTGCTGCAGTCCTTGTGTAGGTTCACACACTATGATTCTTATTTGACTTTTCTGCAGCAGTTTGATACAAGTGAGCAAATTGCTGGGGCATTTCAGAGGACAGTTAAGAGGCAATCACATTGCTGTGGTCCTGGAGTCACATGTCGGCCAAAGCAGCTAAGGACAGCAGGTTTCCTTCCCTAAACGACATTAGTGAACCAGATGGGTTTTTACAGCGATCCAGTCGTTTCATGGTCACCATCACTAAGACTAGCTTATTATATTCCACATTGAATCAGTTAGTTGAATTTAAATTCCCCAGCTTTCATGGTGGGGCCTGAGCTCATGTCTCCAGAATATTATTCTCTTCATGCTTTTCTGTCAGAAACTGTTACAAAAAATGAGAAAAACTTCCACAATTGCATCTTGTTAAATACATTTGCCAAGCATTTCCACTTTGGGAACAATAGATGATCCAGTTGCAAATTAGATTAGATTAGATTAGATTAGAAATACAGCACTGAAACAGGCCCTTTGGCCCACCGAGTCTGTGCCGAACACCCATTTATACTAATCCTACACTAATCCCATATTCCCAACAAACATCCCCACCTGTCCCTATATTTCCCTACCACCTACCTATACTGGTGACAATTTATAATGGCCAATTTACCTGTCAACCTGCAAGTCTTTTGGCATGTGGGAGGAAACCGGAGCACCCGGAGAAAACCCACGCAGACACAGGGAGAACTTGCAAACTCCACACAGGCAGTACCCGGAATCGAACCCGGGTCCCTGGAGCTGTGAGGCTGCGGTGCTAACCACTGCGCCACTGTGCCACCCCTCTTCTGCTCAAAATTGCTCTAGTTTTCAGAAGTGAATTTTTTGCTTAAACTCATTTGAATATTGTCGAATGTAAAATCAGCTGTGAAGCAGCGCAATTGGGCAGCATTTTAGAACTTCTTTTTAAAAATTTAAATTGAAAAATATTCTTTGATATATTTAAGAGTGGTAACTTGGGGCAGTTTACATGTTATATTGGTGTACAGTAGTCAGTTTCTTAGTAAATTTTTTAAAATTTCAAAGCTTTTAGAAGGTGCAATTTAGTGCCCTTGCACCTAAAAATGCTTAATCTTAACCGCCTCTTCAAAGGACATCAAATTGACACAATTAGCAGAAACACCCACGGTGATTAATTCAATCTGGGGCATGGCAGGCTTTCTGGGCAGGGCCAGCTTCCAGTACACTTCCAGGGATCAAGGGATATGGGGAGAAAGCGGGAACAGGGTACTGAATTAGACGATCAGCCATGATCTTTTTTGAATGGCAGAGCAGGCCCAAAGGGCCAAATGGCCTACCCGTGCTCCTATTTTCTATGTTTCTATGTTACACTATTTTATAAACCAGCGCAAAAGATTGCAGAAACTCGATTTGCACTGGACGTAACTTGCGTGTGAAATTCTTTGATCTTTTGTGCTGGTTTGCCTGATTTTGGTGAATTGTGGTGAAATTATCAGCACAACCTTCGGAAAGTCCAGGTTATTGTGCCAAATGTGCATAAATGTTGGTTTGATTTCAAACTTTACTTTTGTACAATGTCAATAAGATAGAGAGGAACTTAAAAAGGAAATTAGTGTACAGTCTATGCTTCCCTTCGGCCATGATAGTTTTCACTCACTTTCACTTGTTTTATGCTAGATTTCATGTTTTGCCTTGTTCTTCTTTTCTTTGGGCCTCCTTATCTCGAGAGACAATGAATACGCGCCTGGAGGTGGTCAGTGGTTTGTGAAGCAGCGCCTGGAGTGGCTATAAAGGCCAATTCTGGAGTGACAGGCTCTTCCACAGGTGCTGCAGAGAAATTTGTTTGTCGGGGCTGTTGCACAGTTGGCTCTCCCCTTGCGCCTCTGTCTTTTTTCCTGCCAACTACTAAGTCTCTTCGACTCGCCACAATTTAGCCCTGTCTTTATGGCTGCCCGCCAGCTCTGGCGAATGCTGGCAACTGACTCCCACGACTTGTGATCAATGTCACACGATTTCATGTCGCGTTTGCAGACGTCTTTATAGCGGAGACATGGACGGCCGGTGGGTCTGATACCAGTGGCGAGCTCGCTGTACAATGTGTCTTTGGGGATCCTGCCATCTTCCATGCGGCTCACATGGCCAAGCCATCTCAAGCGCCGCTGACTCAGTAGTGTGTATAAGCTGGGGGTGTTGGCCGCTTCAAGGACTTCTGTGTTGGAGGTATAGTCCTGCCACCTGATGCCAAGTATTCTCCGAAGGCAGCGAAGATGGAATGAATTGAGACGTCGCTCTTGGCTGGCATACGTTGTCCAGGCCTCGCTGCCGTAGAGCAAGGTACTGAGGACACAGGCCTGATACACTCGGACTTTTGTGTTCCGTGTCAGTGCGCCATTTTCCCACACTCTCTTGGCCAGTCTGGACATAGCAGTGGAAGTCTTTCCCATGCGCTTGTTGATTTCTGCATCTAGAGACAGGTTACTGGTGATAGTTGAGCCTAGGTAGGTGAACTCTTGAACCACTTCCAGAGCGTGGTCGCCAATATTGATGGATGGAGCATTTCTGACGTCCTGCCCCATGATGTTCGTTTTCTTGAGGCTGATGGTTAGGCCAAATTCATTGCAGGCAGCCACAAACCTGTCGATGAGACTCTGCAGGCACTCTTCAGTGTGAGATGTTAAAGCAGCATCGTCAGCAAAGAGGAGTTCTCTGATGAGGACTTTCCGTACTTTGGACTTCGCTCTTAGACGGGCAAGGTTGAACAACCTGCCCCCTGATCTTGTGTGGAGGAAAATTCCTTCTTCAGAGGATTTGAACGCATGTGAAAGCAGCAGGGAGAAGAAAATCCCAAAAAGTGTGGGTGCGAGAACACAGCCCTGTTTCACACCACTCAGGATAGGAAAGGGCTCTGATGAGGAGCCACCATGTTGAATTGTGCCTTTCATATTGTCATGGAATGAGGTGATGATACTTAGTAGCTTTGGTGGACATCCGATCTTTTCTAGTAGTCTGAAGAGACCACGTCTGCTGACGAGGTCAAAGGCTTTGGTGAGATCAATGAAAGCAATGTAGAGGGGCATCTGTTGTTCACGGCATTTCTCCTGTATCTGACGAAGGGAGAACAGCATGTCAATGGTCGATCTCTCTGCACGAAAGCCACACTGTGCCTCAGGGTAGACGCGCTCGGCCAGCTTCTGGAGCCTTTTGCCTTGTGCTATTGCAATTGTCAGGGGATTTGAGCATAAGTTCCTGTCAGTTTGCAAGATTGAAACCAACTTAATTTTCGGTGTGATTTTTATGTCAGTGTGATCCAGGAAATTTCATTTTTCAAGCAATAGTCAAATAACTTAAAGGTGCATCTCAGTATGTGATCAGATGTGATTCCGCGATTGTATAGCACTTACTGAACAATCCCGAGTGTGCTAAGAATTACACTCATAACCAGTGGCATTCTTGCATCTGTCCTGATGAGTGCAAGACGAAAAGCTTTGACAGCATGCCTCTTTTTTAAACACTCGGGATTGTTCAGTAAGTGCTATGCAATCGCGGAATCACATCAAACGCGAGACATTGTGTTCTGAGTTTTGGAAGTATGGGCTGGCTGAGTACAGTCAGTACTCTGCCTATTGCAAACAGCCAAAGGGACAATCCCGAATGTGCTAAGAATTACACGAGCAACCAATTTAAGCTTGTCCGTCGGGCCCGAAATGTGGTTCACTTACGCTTGCTAGAAGCTACATACATTCATAGGCAAGGAACTGCAGCAGTATAAATTGTTGTTCCCTTTGAAATTTGGCATTCTTTCATCTGTCCTGATGAGTGCAAGACAAAAAGCTTTGACAGCATGTCCTTTTTTTCAGCAAAACAAATATATAAGGTCAGACATTAAGCTTAAAATCGATCAGAGGATGTCGAGTGTGAAAAATGCAAACTGTCATGATAGTGAGGTGGTAGGCATTCCACAGAGCTGGGGCAAAGTGTTTACTTGGGTCAAATATTAGCTTAGTTCAGTAGTAACACTTCTACCTCTGAGTTCGAAGGTTGTGTGTTCAAGCCTCCACTCCAGGTACAGACCACATAATCTAGCCTGATTCGTTAGAGCAATACTGAGGAATTACTTCATTCTCAGAGGTACAGTTTTTCAGATGTGATGTTAAATCATACTTCTATCTGCCTCTTCCATTGATTTAAAAGATTTGATTGCACTTTTTCAAAGAAGAGCAGGCAGTTCTCTTGTTGTCTGGGCCAACATTCATTCCTCAACCAACACTGCTAAAACAGCTGAGTGGCCATGCAGCTAAATACTGTTTGTAGGATATCACATGTGTGCAGATCAGATATATTTTTATCCGTTCGGGGGATGTGGGCGTCGCTAGCTAGGACAGCATTTATTGCCCATCCCTAATTGCCCTTGAGAAGGTGGTGGTGAGCTGCCTTCTTGAACCGCTGCTGTCCTTGAGGTGTAGTTACACCCAAAGTGTCATTAGGAAGGGAGTTCCAGGATCTTGACCCAACGACACTTCCAAGTCAGGATGGTGTGTGGCTTGAAGGGGAACTTACAGGTGGCGGTGTTCCCATGCATCTGCTGCCTTTGCCCTTCCAGATGGTACAGGTCACGGGTTTGGAAGGTGCTGTCAAAGGAGCCATGGTGAATTGCTGCAGTGCATCTTGTCGATGGTACACACTGCTGCCACTGTGCGTCAGTGATGGAGGGAGTGAATGTTGTGGATGGGGTGCCAATCAAGCAGGCTGCTTTGTCCTGGATGGTGTTGAGCTTCTTGAGTGTTGTTGGAGCTGCACCCATCCAGGCAAGTGGAGAGTATTCCATCACACTCCTGACTTGTGCCTTGTAGTTGGGGGAACAGGCATTGGAGGTGAGTTACACACCACAGAATTCTCAGCCTCTGACCTGCTCTTGTAGCCACAGCATTTATGTGGCTGGTCCAGTTCAGTTTCTGGTCAATGGTGACCCCAGGATGATGATAGTGGGCGTTCAGCGATGGTAATGCCATTGAATGTCAAGGGGAGATGGTTAGATTCTCTCTTGTTTAAGATTGGGCGGCACAGTGGCGTAGTGGTTAGCACTGCAGCCTCACAGCTCCAGCGACCCGGGTTCGATTCTGGGTACTGCCAGTGCGGAGTTTGCAAGTTCTCCCTGTGACCGCGTGGGTTTTCGCCGGGTGCTCCGGTTTCCTCCCACAGCCAAAGACTTGCAGGTTGATAGGTAAATTGGCCATTGTAAATTGCCCCTAGTGAAGGTAGGTGGTAGGGAATATGGGATTACTGCAGGGTTAGTATAAATGGGTGGTTGTTGGTCGGCACAGACTTGGTGGGCCAATGGGCCTGTTTCAGTGCTGTATCTCTAAATAAAAATAAAATAAATGGTCATTGCCTGGTACTTGTGTAGTACGAATGTTACTTGCCACTTAACAGTCCAAGCCTAGATGTTGTTCAGGTATTGCTGCATAAGGGCAGGGACTGCTTCAGTATCTGAGGCATCGTGAATGGTGCTGAACATTGTGCAATTATCAGTGGAGATCCCCACTTCTGACCTTATGATGGAGGGAAGGTCATTGATGAAGATGGTTGCGCCTCGGACACTACCCTGAAGAACTGCTGCAGTGATGTCCTAGGGCTAAGATGATTGACCTCCAACAACCGCAAACTTTGTGCAAGGTATGACTCCAACCAGCGAAGAGTTTTTCCCCTGATTCCTATTGACTCCAGTTTTGCTAGGGCTCTTTGATGCCATACACTGTCAAATGCTGCCTTAATATCAAGGCAGTCTCACCTCACCTCTGGAGTTCAGCTCTTTTGTCCATGTTCGAAACAAGACTGTAATGAGTTCAGGAGCTGAGTGGCCCTGGCGGAACCCAAACTGAGCATCACTGAGCAGGTTATTGCTGAGCAAGTGCCACTTGATAGCAGTGTCAACAACCCCTTCCATTGCTTTGCTGATGATCGGGAGTAGACTGATTAGGGCGGTAATTGGCCAGGTTGGATTTGTCCTGTGTTTTGTGGACAGGACATACCTGGTCAATTTTCCACATTGCTGGGTAGATGCCAGTGTTGTAGCTGTACTGGAACAGCTTGGTGAGGGGCGCAGCTAGTTCTGGAGCACAGATCTTCAGAACAAATGTCGGAATGTTGTCAGGGCCCATAGCTTTTACAGTATCCAGTGCCTTCAGCCATTACTTGATATCACATGGACTGAATTGGATTGGCTGAAGACTGGCATCTGTGATGCTGGGGACCTCAGAAGGAGGCCGAGATGGATCATCCACTCAGCATTTCTGGCTGAAGATGGATGCAAATGCTTCAGCCTTATCTTTTGCACTGATGTGCTAGGCTCCTCCATCTTCGAGGATGGGGTTTTTTGTGGATCCCCCTCCTCCTGTCAGTTGTTTAATTGTCCACCACCACTTATGACTGGATGTGGCGGGACTGCAGAGCTTGGATCTGATCCGTTGGTTGTGGGATCGCTTAGCCCTGTCTATTGCATGCTGCTTCTGCTGTTTGGCATGCAAGTAATCCTGTATTGTAGCTTCATCAGGCTGACACCTCATTTTTAGGTCTGCCTTGTGCTGCTCTTGGCATGCCCTCCTGCACTCTTCATTGACCCAGATTCCCCCTGACTACACTTCAAAGTAGTTCGTTGAGCATGCAACAGTTTGCCATTAGCTCAGGAACGGTGCTATATAAATGCAAGTTCCTTTGTTCTTTACTTTGTGCTTGACCTATCTTTGAAGCACTTGATGCTGACATTGCCTGGAATGGGAAAGCGTTCCAAGACGCAGCATTAACAGGCCTCGACTTGAGGAGCTCAAAATTCCGCCTAAATGAAATGTGACAATGGTTGTAGGGAGAGATGAATCAGGGAACGGGGAGAGGACAGTGGATGTGGGTCTGAAAGAGGGTTCTGCAGTTTAGGGTTGTGGCTCGAGGCTCTGGGACTGATGGTGGAGACCAGGTAGAGGGGATGAACAGTCAGCCAGAGTCAGCAGAGTGGAGGGTGCCCCTTGAGATTCAGTCAAAGAGAATGATGTTATTTAGACTATAAAATGAAACTGTTTCAAAGAAAACTGAAACTAAACTCAGCCTCTGAAAAATCAAATGTTGCCTGCAAAAGATTAATGAGATTCTGACTGAATTCAAGCTTCAAAGCCTCAAAGCAGCTCTGGGTTTAATTTAAAATCAGAGAAACCTTGGCAGCAAACTGAAGTTCCTTTCTAAGTCCTTGAAAATTTGCATCAAATTCGAAGAACCAGTATTTCATTTGCACACTGCAACATGCCATTTCACAACCACAACTTGGTAAAAGCCCAGTCGGGTATAATTAGCAGTAAAATTACTGATCTGACCCAATAAGCAGCTTGATCCAGAAAGCTCGTATTTGTACAGAAGTTAAAACAGGAACACTGAACATATGCGCATTTCACTTGATTATGTGCGATTATGTTTATTCCTTCTGCCATTTTTTTCAGTTTATCCCCACTTTTCACCTCTTCTCCTGAAGGCATTGACTCCTGCTTTACATGTAAATTACAGTGCTGATGCAGGGCCGGTCAAACACCCCACTTCTCTTACCTCCTGTCTCGAATAACACTGACCCCAGGGAAACACCAGGAGAAGAACAAAGAACAAAGAGAACAAAGAACAAAGAAAATTACAGCACTGGAACAGGCCCTTCGGCCCTCCAAGCCTGCGCCGATCCAGATCCTCTATCTAAACCTGTCGCCTATTTTCTAAGGGTCTGTATCTCTTTGCTACCTGCCCATTCATGTATCTGTCTAGAAGGTTGAAGGTAGTCTCTGCATGAGAAAGTTCTTCCTGTTCACCATCCTAAATCTCTTGCATTTAATCTGTCTCCTCATTCTAGACCTTTCAATCACTGGTAACATGCTGATATAGAATTTCCAACAGGATTCTCCCTGTTGTCCGCTCATGCCACTTCTCCCTGCTTTCCTCCTCTTCCACTGAAGTCACAGCAGACAATTAGGTGAATATGGCATTTTTCTAAAATTCCAGAGTCCGGATTTTTGATTTGTTTTATTCTTTCATGGGCTGTGGCCATCGCTAGCAAGGCCACCATTTATTGTCCATTGCTAATTGCCATTGAGAAGGTGGTGGTAAGCTGCCTTCTTGAACTACTACAATCCACAGTGCTGTTAGGAAGGGACTTCCAGGAGTTTGACGCAGTGACAGTGAAGGAACGATGATATAGTTCCAAGTCGGGATGGTGTGTGACATGAAGGAGGCATATGTCAGGTATAGACAGCTGGGATCGAGCGAGTCCCTCGAGGAGTATAGGAGATGTAGGACTACACTTAAGAAGGAAATTAGGAGAGCAAAAAGGGGCCGTGTGATTTCCCTGGCAGGTAAGATAAAGGAGAATCCTAAAAGATTCTATAAGTATATTAAGAGTAAAAGGGTAGCTAGGGAGAAAGTAGGTCCCCTTAAGGATCAGTGTGGCAATCTATGTGTGGAGCCACGGGAAATGTGCGAGGTCTTAAATGAATATTTCTCGTCCGTATTTACCATGGAGAAGGTCATGGAAGCTAGTGAGTTCAAGGGAGGGAATACCGATATCCTGGAGCATATCGACATACAAAGGAGGAGGTGTTGGAGGTCTTGAAGCGCATTAAGGTGGATAAATCTCCAGGGCCTGACCAGGTGTAGGATGCTCTGGGAAGCAAGGGAGGAGATTGATGGGGCCCTGGCAGAGATTTTCGTATCATCGTTAGCCACGGGTGAGGTACCGGAAGACTGGAGGATAGCTAATGTTGTGCCTTTATTTAAGAAGGGCAGCAGGGATAAGCCAGGGAACTACAGGCCGGTGAGCCTTACATCAGTGGTGGGAAAGTTATTGGAAGGGATTCTGAGAGACAGGATTTATATACATCTGGAAAGGCATGGTCTGATTAGGGATAGTCAGCATGGCTTTGTGCGTGGGAAATCATGTCTCACGAATTTGATTGAGTTTTTCGAGGAGGTGACCAAGAGGATTAACGAGGGCAGGGCGATGGACGTTGTCTACATGAACTTTAGCAAGGCCTTTGACAAGGTCCCGCATGGGGTAGGCTGGTCCAGAAGGTTCAAACACATGGGATCCAGGGTGAGCTAGCAAATTGGATACAAAATTGGCTTGGTGATAGGAGGCAGAGGGTGGTAATGGAGGGTTGTTTTTCAGATTGGAGGCCGGTGACCAGTGGTGTGCCGCAGGGATCGGTGCTGGGCCCTCTGTTGTTTGTCAAATATATTAATGACTTGGATGTGAATGTAAGGGGCATGATTAGTAAGTTTGCAGATGACACCAAAATTGGTGGTATAGTGGACGGTGAAGACGGTTGTCTAAGGTTACAACAGGATATAGATCAACTGGGAAGGTGGGCATGGAAGTGGCAAATGGAATTTAACGCAGACAAGTGTGAAGTGATGCATTTTGGGAAGTTAAACCAGGGCAGGATATATACAGTGAATGGCAGAGCCCTGGGGAGTGTTGTTGAGCAGCGAGACCTTGGGGTGCAAGTACATAGTTCCCTGAAAGTGGCAACACAGATAGACAGGGTGGTGAAGAAGGCGTATGGTGTGCTTGCCTTCATCGGCCGAGGCATTGAATACAAGAGTTGGGACGTCATGTTACAGTTGTACATAACGTTGGTTAGGCCGCATTTGGAGTACTGTGTGCAGTTCTGGTCGCCGCACTACAGGAAAGATATGATTAAGCTAGAGAGGGTGCAAAAAAGATTCACAAGGATGTTGCCTGGTTTGGAGGGCTCGAGTTATAAAGAAAGATTGGATAGGCTGGGTCTGTTTTCCCTGGAGCGAAGGAGGCTGAGAGGGGACATGATAGAGGTATATAAAATTATGAGAGGCACAGATAGGGTAGATAGCCAGAGTCTGTTTCCCATGGTAGGGGTGACTAAAACTAGAGGGCATAGATTTAAGGTGAGAGGGAGGAGGTTTAAAGGGGATCAAAGGGGTAAATTTTTCACACAAAGAATAGTGGTTATCTGGAATGAGCTGCCTGAGGAGGTAGTGGAGGCAGGAACAGTAGCCACATTTAAGAGGCATCTGGACAGGTACTTGAATGAGCAAGGCATTGAGGAATATGGAATTAATGCAGGCAGGTGGGATTAGTATAGATAGGCATTATGGTTGGCATGGACGCGGTGGGTCGAAGGGCCTGTTTCTGTGCTGTACGACTCTATGACTCTATGCAGGGGAACTTGCAGATGGTGGTGTTCCCATGCGTCTGCTGTCTTTGTCCTTCTAGGTTGTAGAGGTCACGGGTTTGGAAGGTGCTGTCGAAGAAGCCTTTGTGAGTTGCTGCAGTGCATCTTGTAGATGGTACACACTGCTGCCACTGTGTGTCAGTGGTGAAGGGAGTGAATGTTGAAGGTGGTGGATGGGATGACAATCAAATGAGCTGTTTTGGCCTGGATGGTGTTGAGCTTCTTGAGTGTTGTTGGAACAGCCCCCATCCAGGCAAGTGGAGAGAGTATTCCATCACACTCCTGCTCGGGGCGGGAGTAAGTTCACGTGCGATTTGAAGATTGCATTCTCAGAGATTGACACCGGATCCCGCCACCTCTGGGACGCAAAGCCATTTTTAAAGGGATGCCGGGAAGGAGGGGGAATGGCAACCCTGCATGCTTCCAATTGATTGCCATTTCAGCTCATTGTGGAGCACATTAACAGGCTTGTCAGCAGCTGTATGTGATTTTCAATGGAAGGGCACGGGGAAAACGCCATGTGTGGAACACGGCAGGGTTTAGAAGATATGAACAATGTGGAAGGCATTGAGGACTATTGGAAGGGCTGATTAGCATCATGCAGAGGTCCACAATAAAGCTCAGCTGCTCCAAAAGTGGCACAGGCAGCCATTGCTACAGCTATAAGATTTGCTTTTCTCAGTGATGAGTGGCAGGAATCTGGAGAGGGACGTGAGGCTGCTGGTATCACTTGGGCAGCTGGGGATGGCAGGGGAAGGCCTGGTGAACGCACAAAGCCCAGCTGAGGGAGTTCAGATGAGAACAGGCTACTCTGACATTGGACAGATTGGCTACGATGAGCTACGGCAGATGCAACCTCCTGGACAGCAGGAGGCCAGAGGAGTTTAGAGGAGGGCTGCAGGGGGAAGAAGCTACCCAAGTCATCGGGTCACAGCCCAAGAATCAGCTACCTGCAAATGACAGAGTGCCAGTGCTGTAGGAGGCTACGCTTATCCAGGCAGATGGTCTCAGACCTGTGTGCTCTGATCCATAATGAGCTGAGGCCTCACGGCCCCCATGGTCAGTCCCCCACCTGCAGTCATCAAGTTTTCCGTTGTCTTAAACTTCTATACAATGGGTCATTCCAGGGAGCAGCTGTGGACCTAGGTGGCATCACGCAGTCAGCAGCTGATCAGACGGGTCACAGATGCCATATTTAGGAGGGCGAGGGGACTACATCTACTTTGACACCGATGGGCCTGCGCAGGCACAGATAGCAGTGGATGTCACCTCCATCGCTGACTTCCCCCAGGTGCAGGGCATCATCGCTTGCACCCATGTGGCCATCAAGGCACCCAGCAACCAGCCAGTGAGATCCATCAACAGGAAGGGCTTCCACTCCCTCGACGTCCAACTGGTCTGCAACCACAACAAAGAGCTTCCTCCATGCATGTGCTCACTTTCCTGGCAGCTCACTACTTCATCCTCTGCCAGTCCAGGCTGTCTCAGATCTTCACTCCATCCCCCAAAGTGCATGGATGCATCCAAGGGGACAAGGAAAATCCCTTGAAGAGATGGTTACTGACCCTTCTACTGGAGCCCCAGACAGAGACACAGAGGCAAAACAACCAATGCAACCTGCTCAGCAGGCCAACCATTGAACAGGTTACAGGGTTTATGAAGCTGCAATTCCGGTGCTTGGATCGGTCAGGTAGTGCCCTCCAATACCCTCCTGCAAGGGTCTCAGTCATTGTAGTGGTCTGCTCCGCTTTGAATAACATGGCTCTCCAGAGAGGTGTGGACCTTGAAGACAATGAGGCCATGGAAGGAGACAGATCATCGGGGGAGGAGCAGGAGGTAAGAGAGGAGGAGGAGGATGGGATGGAGGAGATAATACTGAACAGAGAAGTACCCCTGCTGCACCATGAAGTAGTCTCCTCCTGCCACCCTCCAGGAAGAGGATCTCCCTCCTCTCCCTCATGGCCTGCAGCATTAGATCCAGGTCAGTATCGATGAAGTGAGGGTCTGCCCTGTCCCTAGTGCCAGGCTTCCAGCTCCCCTGTAACGTCTCATTTCCTCTTGTGCTATGGAAGGTTTTGGCACAAAATGCAGATCTTTCCCTCAGGACAACCAGCAGCCTCAGTGATGGCTGCCGTGGGTGGAAGGGGTGGGAGGGCGTTCTAAATGAGTCTCACAGTTCATCTAATCCATCTCCATTTTCAATTCCACTGGCTCTAAGTGGACAGGAAATCCTGGCTGAATTTTCATTACAGGGTCAGGAACCCCACACCTGGAACACTTCCAGGTCATGACCCAGTGGTGCTATTTTTCAATGAAAAGTAAATAATTAGAGGTGCTGGAAGTGCCCTGGAGTTGGGAACAGGTAACTGAGGTCTGGACTTGCCATTGCCTTCAGTTATGCAGCACCAGGGAGATTGGAGGGTCTCTGTGGGCAGGGGACTGCATCCCCGGGTGGCACCCCCTTTCTCTGATGCTCTTTCGATGCACTAATTGATGCAGTGTCAGAGAGGGGAGAGCTGTTTTTCCTGGCCTCAGGAAGGAGACATCCACCTAGCAAGAGTAAGAGGGCTTGGATGGAGGTGGCCACGGAGGTCAGCAGCCAGCGACCCATGAGAAGGGCCTGGGCCTAGTTTGGGAAAAGGTTCAATAATCCCTTGTGGCCTGGTGAGGTGAGTGGCCAGTGACACCTGGTTCATTGGGCACCAACTCTCTAAGCACCAGAATGAATGCAAGCTGACCTCACTGAATGTCCATAGTTTTCCCTTATGTTGTCAGAGTAAGTGAATGGTCACTACACTGAGACAGAGCCACCCAAACATATGGGCAACATTCATGTGGGGCCATCACTGAGGGGAATATCAGCCCATGTGCATGTCATGCTGTAAGAGATGAGGGAGGACAGCCTGCTGTTGAATCATTCTCCTCTCATACTGCATAATATACAGGTGAAGGCCAGAACGGGTAGTGGAGTAACCTAGCTCTACACACTGACTGCAGCGGAGGAGGCAGCACTGGAGATCGCCAGGGTGTCATCGAGATATTCAGTGTGGGATGACAAGACGGGAGGCCATGAACAATAAGGTCATTGATTGGGTAGCTCTTTCTTGAGGTGAAGAACATGGAGGAGACTCCTGCCCAATGCAAGCTAAGGATCCTAGACTGCTGTCATCTGAGGGGATGGTTGTGCTGGAGCACTTGTTGAGTAGGACCAGTTCTCATTACCATTCTCTTGTGCCCCCCACAGAGCCAGTTACAGAGGGCATGGAAGTGGACCTGCCATATCAGTGCCGCAATCCTTGGGAGGGGGATGCTGTTGTGGCCAACACTGCGTGTAATATTGGCGGATACAGATGCATTCTTCATCTTGCATCTGACCATGACAAATTTCTTGGAGCTTTTTTGAATTTGTCAGTCATTGTGATGCAGAATATGACTCCATTTATTAAATAAAGTTAACATCCTGTTGTGTAGGATGGTCAACAGAAGCTATGGACAATGCATTACTGTTGTTTTCAGCTTGTCTTGCACATATACAGTTTCATACGTGAATCTCATTAGCCTCAACTGAAATCTCAGGATTCTTGGAGGCATTCTAGCAAGTTCCTTTTCATCAAGCAAGCAAACTAGGGGCTTGTGGTCTGTCTCTATGATGACCTTTAAGCCGATGATATAATCCAAGAACTTTTCGCAAGCCCACGTGACTGCGAGAGCTTCTTTCTCTATGACACCGTACCTCGTCTCAGTTTCAAACAATGCTCGAGACACAAAATAAACTGGTCTGCGACATCTATCTGGCTGTTCTTGAAAAAGGACTGCCCCTATCCCTGTAGATAAGGCATCTGCTGCAACTATGGTCAGTAATGAGGGGTTATAATGCGTTAAAATATCTGGTAAAATCAGCATTTCCTTGATCCTTTGCGACGCCTGCTCCTGATGTGCATTTCAACAACACACTTGAGTTTTCCTTAATAGATGTCTCAGTAACTTGCACTACATTGGGAAGAAATTTTGCCAACTGATTGACAATTCCAAGGAATCGTTGAAGATCTTGGACCGAAGTAGAAATTGGGAATTCACTAATGGCTCTCGTCTTTTGCGGATTTGTCATTCAGCCCTTGCCACTAACAAAGTGCCCTAGGAAACAAATAGACATTTTTGAGAATTCACACTTTTCATTAAGTGTCAGGCTTTCTTCTTGTAGATGATTCAAAACTGCTCTAATCCTCAGGTCATGTTCTTCAATGGATTCCCCCTGGACTAAGATGTCACCCATATGGCATATTACTCCTTTCAGGCCCCGTAGAATGTTCGACATAGTTCTTTGGAAAATTTCTGGTGCTGATGTTGTACTGAATGGTAAACGATTAAAACAAAATCTTCCAAATGGATTAATGAAGGTTGTCAGTATCCTTTACTTCTCATGCAATGGGACTTGCCAAAAGGCACTATTCACGTCGAACTTTGTGAATATGGTATTTTTGGATAACTTTGCCAAGCTTTCGTCTACTGAGGACATCAGATGGATTTCTCTGGCTATCGCCTTATTAAGTTGAGTTAAGTCTACACAAATGTGAAGAGTACCATTAGGTTTAGGAACTGGAACCATTCCTGAACACCACTCTTTAGGCTCAGTGACAGGAGAAATGACTCCCATCCCTGGTCATCTCTTCTAGCTGATGTTGGACTTGTTTCTTATGGGTGTGGTATCTTTCCCGGCATGAAAAGACATACAGGTTTAGCATCTTTTTGCAAAGTAATACTATGTCCAGTCTTAAGTCTTCTGAGAGCAGTAAATAATTTTGGAAAGTCTTTTTGGAAGTGACTCCTGGATTCTTGCTGCTTAACTTCTTCCACTTTCTTGATAAGATGAAGATCTTTCTTTTTTTTTTCTTTTCTTTTGGGCCTCCTTATCTCGAGAGACAATGGATACGCGCCTGGAGGTGGTCAGTGGTTTGTGAAGCAGCGCCTGGAGTGGCTATAAAGGCCAATTCTGGAGTGACAGGCTCTTCCACAGGTGCTGCAGAGAAATTTGTTTGTTGGGGCTGTTGCACAGTTGGCTCTCCCCTTGCGCCTCTGTCTTTTTTCCTGCCAACTACTAAGTCTCTTCGACTCGCCACAATTTAGCCCTGTCTTTATGGCTGCCCGCCAGCTCTGGCGAATGCTGGCAACTGACTCCCACGACTTGTGATCAATGTCACACGATTTCATGTCGCGTTTGCAGACGTCTTTATAACGGAGACATGGACGGCCGGTGGGTCTGATACCAGTGGCGAGCTCGCTGTACAATGTGTCTTTGGGGATCCTGCCATCTTCCATGCGGCTCACATGGCCAAGCCATCTCAAGCGCCGCTGACTCAGTAGTGTGTATAAGCTGGGGATGTTGGCCGCTTCAAGGACTTCTGTGTTGGAGATATAGTCCTGCCACCTGATGCCAAGTATTCTCCGAAGGCAGCGAAGATGGAATGAATTGAGACGTCGCTCTTGGCTGGCATACGTTGTCCAGGCCTCGCTGCCGTAGAGAAAGGTACTGAGGACACAGGCCTGATACACTCGGACTTTTGTGTTCCGTGTCAGTGCGCCATTTTCCTATGTCCAGTCTTAAGTCTTCTGAGAGCAGTAAATAATTTTGGAAAGTCTTTTTGGAAGTGACTCCTGGATTCTTGCTGCTTAACTTCTTCCACTTTCTTGATAAGATGAAGATCTATACAAGCTCTTTTACTCAAAAGAGAAAATTCTTGATTATATAGAACATATCGTGTTTCCAATAACTGCTTTCCCTTGTACTGGAGTGTTCCTGTAGTTTTCCCTTGACTTTCAGTCCAATCCCTCCTGGACCATGTAACTGTGTGTCTGTTGGTTGCAGGCACTGTGTTGATAACCATGGTTCGTTGTCTGATAAAACTGCTACACTAGCTGTAGTGTCTAGTTTAAAGTTGGTGATTTGTCCATTGACATATATATCTGCAGTCCAGAATGCATGATTAGGGTCATTGATCTCACCAAGGAAGTCTTCTGGTTTCTCTTCTGATGGAGATTGTTCTACTTCATGAATAGCTCGATGAAGACTTTTCCTTTAAAACCTGTGAAAGTAGAAGTTTTACTTTAGCACATCTTCCCAAAATGGCCAACTATCATGCAGTGAAAGCGTTCTGCTTTGTTTGCCGGACACTGCTCACACCTGTGGGTCTTTTTGGCACCACAGCACTGACAGGGTTTCATGGCATCTTGCACTTTCCCTCCCAAGTGTACTTTCTTTTCTGGTGCTTAAGGAACTGTATGGTCACTGGAGGTTTCCTGAACCAAGGTTTCTCTTCACTTCTCAGGATTGCTCTTTTCTGCTTACGGACCTCTCTTGTCTCACCAGCTGTATTGCTTTGTCTAGGGTGAGGTTTCCTTAGACTGCAACAAATCTGATAGGAATTAGTCAGCAATATCTAACACAGCGTGGTCTCATATTAATTCTGCTTTTAGGTCTCTATATTTGCATCCATCAACTAGCCTATAAAAGTCATTAATGGAAGTATCTGGCGGTTCACCTGGTTTCTGGACCCTTGCATTGAATTTGGCCCTTTCTAGAATCTTCTTCCTCCTCAGGTTGAAATAAGCTTTTAAGACTTCTTCAAATTTATCTGAAGTCTCATTGATGCCTTGTCTTGCTATAACATCTTCTGTTATTGCTCCTAGGGAATAAAGTAATGTTTTGACTTGTTTTGCTTCAGAGGTACTGTCTAATTTTGAAGCAATTCTGCACCTCAAAAATCTTTTTCTCCAAAAAGTGACCAGTTTTGAGTTTAATTTGGTCCTTCCATGTGTCCAAACCTCTCTGGTAGCGTAAATTCTAAATCCATGGTTTTTCTAAACTTTTTAGGCAGTTTTCTTTCTATTTTAAATTTTCCTCCACTTTTCGGAAGTTTTCCCACACTTTTCAGCCTCGCGGTCTCCTCGAGTAATGGTGCTAACTTCGGATCCGCCCTTGTTAAGGGTTTTTGTTTTTTCCCAGTGCTGCCTGCCTAGTGTGTCATTAGAAACAATTTTCTACCTTTTTTAATTCTGCCCATGGCATCTGTGACCTGCCTGATGGCATAATGAGCTGCTGGCCTAGATCTGCAGCTGATCCTTGGAATGAGATGGTTGCATAGATATTCAGGGCAATGGTGACCTTGACAGCTGCAGATAAGGGACTGCCATGGGGGCAGCGAGGCCTCAGGTCATTGTGGATCAGAGCAGACAGGTCCAAGACCTTCTGCCTGGATAGGTGCAGCTCCTACAGCACTCTCAACGCAGGTAGCTGACTCTTGGGTGGTAGACATGATGTGTTGGATAGCACCTTCCTCCCCTTGCTGTTCCCCGCTGTGCTCCTCTGGCCTCCTTCTTTCTAAGAGGTTGCATCTGCTGAAGCTCACCCTAGCTGCTCTGTCCAATATCAGAGTACCTGTTCCCATCTGAACTCCCTCAGCTGGGCTTTGTGCGTTCACCAGGCCTTCCCCTGCCAACCTCAGGTGCCCCATTGATGCCAGCAGGCTCACGTCCCTCTCCGGATTCCTGCCATTCACCACTGAGAAAAATAAGTTCTACAGCTGCAGCAAAGGCTGCTCTGTGGCACTTTTAGTGCAGCTGAGCTTTATTTTGGCCTTTGTATCATGTTAATCAGTCCTTCCAATAGCCCTCATGGCCCCTTGCATTGTTCACGTCTTCTAAACCCTACTGTGTTTCACACATGGCGTTTCCCCTGTGCCCTTCC
Organism: Heterodontus francisci; assembly: GCF_036365525.1. Taxonomy (NCBI): domain Eukaryota; kingdom Metazoa; phylum Chordata; class Chondrichthyes; order Heterodontiformes; family Heterodontidae; genus Heterodontus; species Heterodontus francisci. The sequence continues at coordinate 43,774,636 of NC_090371.1, forward strand.
ATTAAAAATCACAAACTGTTGCTGACAAGCCTGTTAATGTGCTCCATAATGAGCTCAACAGGCACTTAATTGGAGGTGTGTGGATTTACTGTTCCCCCTCCCTCCCAGCATCCCTTTAAAAATGGCTTCATTTTCCGGAGGTGGCGGGACCCAGTGTCGACCGCCAAGAACACAATCTTCAAATCAAGCTCGCACATGCTCCTGCCCTCAGCAGGCTTTAAATATTTGCTCCCCTATCTCCATACCAATGAAGAGCTAACTCATTTGAAAATCTGAACCTGAATCTGTTTCCCACCAGAGGCGGGTTTCTGACCCGAAACCAGACCCAGTTCCTGTTTCCCACATCCATAATGAAAATCTAGCCCCAGGTGTCTATTTTTTTCTATTCTATCCCATCCCTAATTCTAAACTCCTCCATTTAATCAGCCCCTTCGATCCTCTGTTCTAACAAAAGAGACCCAATTTTTCATCAACAACAGCTTGTATTTATATAGCGCTTTTAATTTTGTAAAACGTCCCAAGGCGCTTCACAGGCATGTAATGAGGCAAAATCTGCTACCATATAAAGGAAATACTATGACAAAAGGTCACAGACCTGAAACGTTAACTCTGTTTCTCTCTCCACAAATGCTGCCTGACTTGCTGAGTATTTCCAGCATTTTGTTTTTATTTCAGATTTCCAACATCAGCAGTATTTTGCTTTTGTCATGAAATATTTGACTAGATAGCCAAATGCTTGGTCAAAGAGATATGTTTCAAGGAACTTATTAAAGGAGGATAGAGAGTTAGAAAGGTGAAGAGGTTTAGGGAGGGATTTTCAGAACTGAAGGGTGGCAATGATGGAATGATTAAAATCAGGGAAGCACAGAATTGGAGGAACACAGATAGCTCAGATACCTGCAGGGCTGGAGGAGGTTACAGAAATAGGGAGGAGCAAGACCATTGAAAGGTTTGAACACAAGGATGAGAATTTTAAGTCTGAGGCATTGCTGAATGTAATTCAAGTTTTCCTTTTGAATGTTGTTCAGCTGTAAGCGTATGATAAATGCATCGATCCTGTGCCCCCTGTCAGAAATCAGCACTACTTTTGTAGTAACCCTAACTCCAGCCTGCACTCTCTTTGAGCACAGGCCCCTACTGAGAGCATGAAATCAATGAATTCATCTTAAATTAAATCCTTTTAACCAGTAAGCAAGTGAAATCTGCACAGTTTTCTGTTGACGGTATTTAGTTTTGGGCTAGCTATTACTTTTTCACACATCTCCGTCAGAAGGACCAACACAAATCACTGAATGAAATGGAATCTCAAATTTGCATGTGCAATCACCACAGTAAAACAATTCCCCTCAGGCCTGTAGATGGTCTTCTTCTTCTTTGGCCTCCTTGTCTCGAGAAACAATGGGTAAGCACCTGAAGGAGGTCAGTGGTTTGTGAAGCAGCGCCTGGAGTGGCTATAAAGGCCATTTCTAGAGTGACAGACTCTTCCACAAGCGCTGCAGATAAAATTGGTTGTCAGGGCTGTTACGCAGTTGGCTCTCTCCTTGCGCTTCTGTCTTTCCTCCTGCCAACAGCGAAGTCTCTTCGATTCACCACTCTTCAGATGGTAAATCACATGTATTCTCAACATTTTTTTCAACCAACACTACAAGGCCAGAAAGGAGGCTGTTGACTACAAATAAGTTACTGTGTAGAATTGCCAAGAGCCCACTGTTGTGGAAAATAGTGAATTCATAACAACATATGTGGAAAAAGTGGTAGGATGGAATCCCCCAAATTAAAAGAAGCTGGACAACGTCAGGAAATACTTTAATGATGGGAGGGAGTCTGCCAAGGTAAACCCCTTTATTTGACAAGATTCACACAGTCCCTGGAGGAGGACCTCCTGCGGAGATAGAGTGTCTGTTGTCTGCAGAGAATCTTTTCTAGCATTTTGGTGACTGTTGGAGGTTATAAAGGATCCCCGCTGATTCTGGTATTTCTCAGCTTTTGCCTTAATGGAACAATTTTCATGGTGTTCAATATGCAGGATATTAAATGCAAGATTAAATACAGATAAGGAGTGGGTTTGTGCTGGGGGTGGGGAGTGGATGTGGGTGGGAACCATCCATTGGAAAACTGTGCTGGTGAGGTGATCTGGACGCTTCTGTCCTTCTATTTTCTTCTGGACTCCTGGGCCACTGAATCTCTTCCGCTCTGCCAGGTTATCGTGCTTCCCTTGCTACCTGCCAATTCTCCCCCACCACGCTCAAGACCCCCATCCCAGCAACCCCACCTCTCCACCCCCACCACCTTTAGCTATTCACACACCCTTTGGGTCTTGGATATATCTTTTATTTCTTTGAGACCTCTCATTATGCCTCCTGTTGACTCGTGCCATTTAACCAACTACTGTTTTCTGCTTGAGCACTTTATAGGTCATTCGCTTTCTTCTCCTAAGTGTTTTCCCCCTCCCATTCCCTCATTCTGTTCCTTTATAGATCCTGTTCATAAAATCGTAGAATTATACACCAGAGAAGGAGGCCATTCAGCCCATTGTACCTGTGCATGTTCATTGCTAATATGTTCCATTTCTGACAAATGGTCCACATCTGAAATGTTACTTGGTCTGTTCTCTCTACAGATGCTTCCTGAGCTGCTGAGAGAACAAAGAACAAAGAACAAAGAACAGTACAGCACAGGAACAGGCCATTTGGCCCTCCAATCCTGCGCCGATCTTGATGCCTGCCTAAACTAAAACCTTCTGCACTTCCGGGGACCGTATCCCTCTATTCCCATCCTATTCATGTATTTGTCAAGATGCCTCTTAAACGTCGCTATCGAGAGCTTACAACATTTTCTGTTTTTGTTTGAGATTTCCAGCATCTGCAGTTTCTGGCTTGTTGTTCAATGAAGAGAGATTTTTTTCTAATATTTGACCCTGAATTCTGCATCAGCTTTCATTTTTGTCAACAACAATTAAGATTAGAAACATAAGGAACTGTGCGGTAGTTTGGGGAGGGGTAACGTATGTATAAGGTGTTGTTACTATTGGGAAATGGAGATAGCCAGAAAGTGCCTACCTGAATCCATAATGACCCAAGCTGAGTTTCTGGTCTCGCCCTAACTTAAATTTCAAGGATCATTGTTCCAGGAGTTGGGAAAGCTCAAGAAACTGGTTTGCGAATGTGCAAACATGTTTACAAATGGTTACAAGCACTTTGCTTTCCTATTGTCACTATGAAGGTTTATCAGAGCGCATGGGACGGAACCTATGGTTGGCTTTGTCTGTAACATTGATGGCTTACATGAGCTGTTGAACCATGTCAGCATTAGTCTGAGGCATGGGAAAATTCTCATAATCTCCCCAAGTATGTTAAGGTGGAAAATTCCACCCAAACCTCACATTAAAGTCATGCATCAACTCTGAACAGCATGATCCATACCCTGCAATCACATCATCTGACAATGTCCTAAACCTGCCATCTTTGCCCATGTTGGGGCTGAAATGACTTGTTGCACTTTTGATACGAACAGATCCTTTCTTGATAGCCTGAAATATCCCTGCTCCTGTCAACTCTTCCATCATGTGTGATGTCCTGATATTTGTCCTACAATCATGTCCCCAGGGAAGCATCAGCATGATTTGTGTATAAGTCTTGTATGTCCTCCGGCTAAAGTCATTCGGGTTGATTGTAACTCACTACTGCTGGAACTGGGCGGTAGCAGATTGCCCACTCTTTATATATCCCCCACGTCCCCCAAACTCCCCTCTACCCCCATTTTCCTTTCCATTGACTTTAATGGAAGACTAGGTTGGGTATATACCGGCTAGTTGTCCACTACTTTTCCACCACTGACGAAAGTTGATATCATCCCTAATACTTCAAGTCTTCCTGCTTTTATTTGCAGAAAACTGCATGTAAGGAGAAAGAAAATTAGAAGGATCTCCAACCCGAGTCCACTTTCATGGAGACAACCTAAGGCATTCAGGGCACAGAGAATATGAAGGAAGCATATTAATACTATTGTAACACAACTGTAACGTCGTCTAAATACTATTGTTTCATAACTGTGGGGTGGAGAAGCAGACGGCTTGGCCCCATCAGGATTTGTGCCCAATCTTTTCTGCTATTTCTTAGCCTAAACTTTCAAAGCAGGTTAGGCCACACTTGGAATATTGCATACAATTCTGGTCGCCACACTACCAGAAGGATGTGGAGGCTTTGGAAAGGGTACAGAAGAGGTTTACCAGGATGTTGCCTGGTCTGGAGGGCATTAGCTATGAGGAGAGGTTGGATAAACTCGGATTGTTTTCACTGGAACGACGGAGGTGGAGGGGCGACATGATAGAGGTTTACAAAGTTATGAGTGGCATGGACAGAGTGGATAGTCAGAAGCTTTTTCCCAGGGTGGAAGAGTCAGTTACTAGGGGACATAGGTTTAAGGTGAGAGGGGCAAAGTTTAGAGGGGATGTGCGAGGCAAGTTTTTTACACAAAGGGTGGTGAGTGCCTGGAACTTGCTGTCGGGGGAGGTGGTGGAAGCAGGTACGATAGCGATGTTTTCGAGGCGTCTTGACAAATACATGAATAGAATGGGAATAGAGGGGTACGGACCCAGGAAGTGCAGAAGGTTTTAGTTTAGACAGGAATGATCAGTGCAGACTTGGAGGGCCAAATGGCCTGTTCCTGTGCTGTACTGTTCTTTGTTCTTTGTTCAGGTAGTGAAGATCATTTTGTTGGTCAAGTCATTCTACAGAAAGTGAACTGTGACCCAGTTGCTATCAATGCTATGTCATGACTTCTGTACATCTTCTCTTTTTGTCGAGGTATGACACATGAAGTGGAGTTGAGGATCAACTACTGGAAGAAAGCACCTCCGAAAAAGGCACCATCATTCATTCTAACTTTACAAAGCAGCAGCTAAAGAATGTCTATCCTACTGTATCTTATAGTGAGAATAGTATGTAAGAACATAAGAACATAAGGAATAGGAGCAGGAGTAGGCCATTCGGCCCCTCGAGCCTGCTCCGCCGTCCAATAAGATCGTGGCTGATCTATCATGATCTCAACTCCACTTTCCTACCTGCCCCCATAAGCCTCGACTCCCTTGTAGTACACTGGCTAATACACAAAGCATATGGTAATGACACAGAGGAATACGAGACAGTTATATGGAAGGTCAACCCAGAGCCATTCTCTGCTGAGGATGTGGTTGCAGACCTCAGAGATCCTGCTTTCTAAGCATGAAAAATCTTTGCAGATGTTAGAACAAATCTCTCAGAGATCTCAACATATTGTGGTTAATGTGGAGAAGTCCATACATGTGTGATACACAGGATAGAAATCTTGCTGGCCATCTCGAAGGCCATTTACAGTGGAGCTCCCCACCCCACACCCCCACTCTTCCCTCCATACTCCTAATATGCAGATCTTGGGCTCGATTCACTCCTCCTCCTTGGGCAAGCTAACATTGCGCTGAGACAACGATTGGCAGGGGCTTCAGTAATTTCGGTGCTGTCACACAGATCTATGGATGCATTGAAACAGAGCCCAATAGCAGATACAGGCATTGATGATCTCACCATCCCTCTTGATGACAGCACACCCTTCCTCCACTCATATCTAATGACTACACAAATGCTTGATAGCATGATTCTGCCAAACTGGTAAAGCCTGGTTCAACACACTGCTTGTTGACCTTTAATGATTCAGTTCTTATGACCCGAGTGCCCTCTTTTGATCCATAATGTCTATTAGATACCCCTGCATTGTACACACATGCCAGATGTTTGCCAAACCCAAATGCAAAGCACTGCACTTATTGAAGGAAACCCACTCATTCCCCGAACTTATCTAAACCAGCCTAAAAGCAAAAGAAATTCTAACCTTTTTAAAAGAAAAATTCTCCAGCACTAATTAACTTCTGAAGAAATGAGACTCCACACTGGTAAAATTAGGTTTTCAGGGCCACAGAGGTTGTTTGGCAGCAATTATCACTTATCACGCCTATAAAAATTTACCTACTCATGAAAGCACCAGTATTAACTTTTTATGGTATCTTTAGTGGGAAACTAGTGGGCAACTATCATGACTTCATGTCATTGCACTGACTTCAGTGCCAAGTCTATCGGCGAGAACTGTCCCAGGGTATCTCTAATAGCAACTTCTCGCTCTCTGCATCTAAATTCCGATGTCCAGATGTCAGAAGTTGCTGTTCAAATTCCTCCATAATAATGGTGAGCACTGATAGCCTCACCATTATTTTCATTGCACAGTCTGGGCCATTGTCTCATTACAGCATGGTGTTCCATCAAACTACCTTGGTGAGTGCCAATGAACTAGGACTCAGAATCACAGAATTGTTACAGGGTCATTCGGTCCCCGTGACTGCACTGACTCTCTGAACGAGCAATTCACCTAATGCCATTCCCCCACCTTCTCCCCATAACCTGCACATTCTTCCTTTTCAGTTAACGGTGTAATTCCTTTTTTAAAGCCTCAATTGAACCAGCCTCCACCACACTCCCGGGCAGTGCATTCCCGACCTTAACCACTTGCTGCGTGAAAATATTTTTCCTCATGTCGTTTTTGCTTCTTTTGCCAATCACTTTAAACTTATGCCCTCTTGTTCTCGATCTTTTTATGAGTGGCAGCAGTTTTTCCTTGTCCACTCTGTCCAGACTCCTCATGATTTTGAATACTTCTATCAAATCTCCTCTCAACCATTTCTTCTCCAAGGAAAACAGTCACAACTTCTCCAATCTATCTTCATAGCTGAAGTTCCTCATCCCTGGAACCATTCTCGTGATTCTTTTCTGTACTCTCTCCAATGCCTTCACATCTTTCCAACAGTGCGGCGCCCAAAACTGGACTCAATATTCCAGCTCAGGCCGAACTAATATCTTATACCCAAGCTCAAACCAGAAGCTCCTGGAAAATAAAAAGCTCAGCCGAAAGGTCATAGAAAATATTTACAATACTTAAAGTAAAGCAAGAACACCCTATCAAATAATGTCTCCCCCGATCCCCAACACAAAGACTGGACAGTGTTAAGGAGCTGTCACTGCCACTGTCCATGTGCACTGCGATTCTATCACAATTTTCAAAAAGAATTGAGCTACATTTTCAGGGTAGAGATAAGGTGTGTGAAATGGGCAGCTTTATTCACCTAACAAATAACATGCTGAGGAGTTTTAGCTCGCCCACGGCTGCATGACTAACAAATATCATGGACAACAAAGCAGTCTGATTGGAACAGTTCAAAGAGCTGACAGTAAATACAGCTCATGTAATTGTACAGTAATATCTTTATATAGCAGCTGTTAATGTGCTGGACCCTGAATCGCAGTGCAAGTGACGTTACTCAAGTGTGAGGCGGAATGTCCCTTTGGATAAAGTTTAGACACTTGCAGATGAAAAATAGAAATCCACCGTGTGTTTTCCGTCACTTATCCTGATAAAACTCTCAAGTTCAGGTAGCAGAAAGTTAACCCTTTCCCAGACAGCAGTCATTTCCAGGAAAATTGCTATCTTCTTGAGTTGGTCAATTTTTAAAAAATATTTTGAGCTGTGTTGGTAAAATGAGCCCAAATATTAAACCTACTTCAACAACAGGAGCAACTTTATTCCTGAAATGTATGTAACTAAGATCAATTAATAAACACAAATTTAAATTTAAAATTCTACTTTGATTGCTGGGCCGGAATTTTACACCCACCCCCAGGAGCAGGCTGGGAGGCGGGGGCGTGGTGGGGGTTGTAAAATCAGTTGGGATGATGGGGGTTCCCATGCCCATCACCTACCCACCCCGGCTGGTGTCTTACCAGCAGTGGGGCACGGGTTGCCCCCACTAGAATACTCCCCCTCTGGATCAACCACCCCCTCATCCACGGGGCCTGGCCAATTGGCCCTGGTGAGCCTGACCCCAGTTACCTGCTTCCACAGCCGTGCATCCATGGTGCCTCTTCTTACTGGGTGCAGCCCTAACAGTGGCCACTGCTCCCAGTGATGCTGCTGGGACTTAAGAGCTGCTAGCTCTCTGATTGGCTGGCAGCTCTTGGAGATGGGGCATCATGCCTCGGAGGGCGGAAGCCATGACTGCAGGCAATTAATTGCCTGAGCCACACAAAATGTGGTTGTGGCTTCCAGGGCCTGCAGAGGAGGGCTCGACCCTGACTTTCTAGACAGTGGGTGGGGCCTGTTATGACCAGGTGAGGAAGGGGTCTCAGGCTCCCCTCTTGCCCCTTTCCTGGTTTGGCCAATACAGGGTTTATCTTTTAAAACACAGTGATTTTAGCTTACCCCTCAGTGAGCCCTATGCTCACTGCACTCCAATTGTAATTGAAAATTAACCAATCAGACAGATTTTCTTAGGTTTAAACAGTAAAGATGTAAGTTTATTAGCCTTATCACTCTAACTCAGTTAAAATTACTAAAATACACAACACAACCACACTAGCAAGCATACAAGAGAAACACACATGCAAATAGATACAGAGGTGAGGAAAGAATTGGGGGTGTGTGGTTGCAGTAGAATTCATAATAAAGAGAATTCAGTTACTGGGTGGAAATGTCCTTGATAAAAGCTGAAGTCTTGGAGTTCTCGCTGGGGCCCAGTGCCCAATTTCCAACTTGCTTCTCTGATACCAGAAGGCTGAAGAAGTTCTCTGTCTTGAGGCTGAAGCTGCTACCGTGGGTCCCTGGGACTTTGCTAGAGAGTGAGAGGGAGAGAGACAGGGAGAGAGAGCTTCCTTCTCTTTGGTCTTCAAATTGCAGTCTGTTACCTTTCTGTCAGGCACAATTCAAACAGTCCCCAGTTTGGCCAGCAGATAAGACATGTGACCATCTCTTCATTTGAAATAGTAACTTCTTAGAGGGTTGCTGGACTTCAGAGTCCTCCAGACACTCGGTGGGGGGTGGAGTTTTGTCTCTTACAAAGTCAGTAGCTCTCAATGTCTTTTGATTACCACTATTGACAAAACCCATCTGCTAACTGAATCAGGGAGTATTCTCATTGTCTCTCTGTTCAACTGTGTCTCAGAATGCAAATGTGCAACCATGTTTTTAGCTGTTCAACTCTGTGGTCCTTTTAAACAAGTTATGTTTAACGTCCAGTAAGAAAGGTTCAAGTAGTGTTCCATATGACAAAATTAATATGTTTCCATTTGGTGGGTGTGATTTCCGTCACAGGCCACTCCCTCATCATGAAATTCCAGACTTGGTCACTGCCATTGATGCTCCCCGACAAACATCAACCTCCCTGCTGACAACTCACATCAGTTGGGCCACAACCTTGGTGTCTGGTTTGACTCCAAGCTGGGCCTTTCTGAAACTGGATGTCTCCACATCAGAAACAATGGGCTGGATTTTAAGCAGCCCTCGACGTTGAGATCAGTGGTGGGGAGAGGGGGGGGGGCGTTGGTGGAATGCCTGAAGATGGATCCGGATCCGCCACGAACCTTAACGCCAGCAGGGCCCAGCCCGTTCCTTCCGGTGGCAGCAAGGTTCCATGGCGGCCCCACCAGCACTGGACAACGGGACCACAATCAGCATATTCAAATTAATAAAATAAATACATTAAAATATACTTACCTCAGATTTTGAGGGCCCACCGCGATCTTCAGCACGGCAGCTGGCACTCCCGCGCCTTCAGATCCCCCTCCGGGGAATCAAGGCGCAACACTGGTGGGGAGTGGGGAGGAGGTACGTTTATCAGTGCGGTGAGGGGGGTGGACAGGGTCAAATACATGTCTTGGGTGTAGGGGATGGTGGGAAGGGTTGTCTTTAAACTTTGTGCAGTTTTTTGGAGAAGGTCAGATGTTAAAGGTAAGTGTTTTGGGGGGGAAGGGCAAACAGCTAATGTAATTGTTTTTGGAGGGGGCAGTGGGAAAGGGGCTTTGGAACTTCATTTATTTAATTTTGGGGATATCTCTATAATTTAAATATCCCGGCAGGGCTGGCTGCCCTTTAAAAATGGCGTCAGCGTCTGTGCACAGGCAGCTGACGCTATTCCAGGGATGGACAGACACCTCCTCCACATGATTGGGGTCGGGGACTGCCCCGACTAACTAAATGAGCTGCTGTGCATAAGATCGTGGTGTCTCTTTGGCGTGCGGCCCGCATGGGCGTGCGCCCCGGCAGCAAGCTCATAGAATTCAGCCCAATGTCAATTGAGGCTCCTCTGTTTCTCCTACTGCTGAATCACTAATCCATGCCTTATCACATTAAGGATTAACTTCTCAATGCTCTCCTCTCTGGGCTCCCCTTCTGCACCTTTCAAAAACGTCTTTGAATTTAAAGTTCTCTGACCTTTCACATACCAGGCCTGCATTTTTCCATTACCCCGTCTTTCCTGATTTTCAGTCCCCCAGGATATTGATTTCAAAGACACGTTACTTGTTTTCAAATCCTTGTTCCCCACTCCCTCTGTTTTATTACATTAATGGCACTATATAAATGTATGTTGTTGTTCTTAGTGTCTTCTTTCTCCTTATGGTTAAACACCTTACACAATCCCCCCCATGTGGCTGGAAGATGTTGTTGTCCCTGAGTTAATTTAAATAATCCGAACAGGAGCTAGAATTAGCTTCTGTACTCCTGAGGGAAAAGCCAGTTAGGATTTTTAACGGAAAATCAAGTTTGACTAACTTGATTGAGTTTTTTGATGAGGAAAGAGAGAGGATGGGTGTGGTTAATATTGTGCATATGAACTTTGAAAAGTCATTTGATAAAGTAACACATATTAGGCTTGTTTGCAAAATTGAAACCCATAGATAAAAGAGGCGGTAGCAGCATAGAAATAAAATTAGCTAAGGGATAGAAAACAGAGAGCTGTGGTGAATGGCTGTTTTTTGGACTGGAGGGAGTTTACAGTGGAGTTCCCCAAGGTCCCCTGAGGACCACTGCTGTTTTTGAAATACTTGGCCCCTCATCTAAATCATTGATATAGATTATAAATATAAATATAAATAAGGCCTGGACAACGTATGCCAGCCAAGAGCGACGTCTCAATTCATTCCATCTTCGCTGCCTTCGGAGAATACTTGGCATCAGGTGGCAGGACTATATCTCCAACACAGAAGTCCTTGAAGCGGCCAACATCCCCAGCTTATACACACTACTGAGTCAGCGGCGCTTGAGATGGCTTGGCCATGTGAGCCGCATGGAAGATGGCAGGATCCCCAAAGACACATTGTACAGCGAGCTCGCCACTGGTATCAGACCCACCGGCCGTCCATGTCTCCGTTATAAAGACGTCTGCAAACGCGACATGAAATCGTGTGACATTGATCACAAGTCGTGGGAGTCAGTTGCCAGCATTCGCCAGAGCTGGCGGGCAGCCATAAAGACAGGGCTAAATTGTGGCGAGTCGAAGAGACTTAGTAGTTGGCAGGAAAAAAGACAGAGGCGCAAGGGGAGAGCCAACTGTGCAACAGCCCCAACAAACAAATTTCTCTGCAGCACCTGTGGAAGAGCCTGTCACTCCAGAATTGGCCTTTATAGCCACTCCAGGCGCTGCTTCACAAACCACTGACCACCTCCAGGCGCGTATCCATTGTCTCTCGAGATAAGGAGGCCCAAAAGAAGAAGATTATAAATAGCTGAGGCCCAAATACTGATCCTTGCAGGACTCCACTAGTTACACCCTGCCATTCCAAAAATGGCCTATTTATTCATACTCTTTGTTTTCTGTCCACGAACCAATCTTCAATTGATATTTAATCCCATGAGCCCAGTCTTAATCTCGTATAACAACCTCAATGTGTGGCACCTTATCAATTACCTTCTGAAAATCCAAATATACTACATTCACAGGTTCCCCCTTATCTACCCAGCTCATAATACCCTCAAAAAACTCTAATAGATATGTTAAACATGATTTCCCTTTCATAAAACCGTGTTGATCCTGCCTAATCATGCTGTGACTTTCCAAGTGCCCTGTACCATCGGCAACCACGCTCTGGAATTGGTTCAAGAGTTCACCTACCTAGGCTGAACTATCACCAGTAACCTGCTTCTCGATGCAGAAATCAACAAGTGCATGGGAAAGGCGTCTGCTGCTATATCCAGACTGGCCAAGAGGGTGGAGGAAAATGGTGCACTGACACGGAACACAAAAGTCTGAGTGTTTCAAGTCTGTGTCCACAGTACCTTGCTCTGGAGGCCTGGATAACATATGTCAGCCAAGAGCGACATCTCAACTCATTCCATCTTCGCTGCCTCCAGAGAATCCTTGGCATCAGGTGGCAGGACCGTATCTCCAACGCAGAGGTCCTCGAGGCGGCCAACATCCCCAGCATATACACCCTACTGAGCCAGCAGCGCTTGAGATGGCTTGGCCATGCAAGCTGCATGGAAGATGGCAGGATCCCCAAGGACACATTGTACAGCGAGCTCGTCACTGGTATCAGACCCACCGGCCATCCATGGCTCCAATTTAAAGACGTCTGCAAACGCGACATGAAGTCCTGTGACATTGATCACAAGTCGTGTGGGTCAGTTGCCAGTGATCGCCAGAGCTGGCGGACAACCATAAAGGGAGGCTAAAGAGTGGCGAGTCGAAGAGACTTAGCAGTTGGCAGGAACAAAGACAGAAGTGCAAGGAGAGAGCCAACTGTGTAACAGCCCTGACAACCAATTTTACCTGCAGCGCCTGTGTAAGAGTCTGTCACTCTAGAATTGGCCTTTATAGCCACTCCAGGCGCTGCTCCACAATCCACTGACCACCTCTAGGCACTTACCCATTGTCTCTCGAGACAAGGAAGCCAAAGAAGAAGAAGATGTGAGACTAACTACACTATTGTCCCCTGTTTTCTCTCGTCCTTCTTTCTTGAACAGCAGAGTTGCATTTGTTATCTTCCAATCTGCAGGAACTGTTTTAGAACCTGGGAAATTCTGGAAGATCAATGCAATGCATCCCCCAGCTCTGCAGCCACCTCTTTCAAAACCCTAGGATGTAAGCCCGGGGGGATTTATTGGCTTGATGTCCCATTAAATTCTCCAGTCCTTATTCTTTATTAACAGTAATTGCTCTAAGTTCTTCGCTGTCATTAGATTTTTTGTTCGGCACAGTTTCTGCTATGTTCTTTGTGTCTTCTACTGTGAAGACAAGTGCAAAGTATTTGTTTAACACCTCTTTATTCCCCATTATAATTTCTCCTGTCTCTGCCTTTAAGGGATCCACATTTACTTTCACCGATCACTTCCTTTTTGCATACTTGCAAAAGCTCTTACAATCTGTTTTTATATTTCTTACCAGTTTACCCTCATATTCTATTTTACGTCTCTTTATCAATTTCTTGTTCATCCTTTGTTGATTTTTAAACCCCTCCCAATCTTCAGGCTTTCTACCCTTTTTGACAACATTGTAAGCTCTTCTTTTAATCTAATCCTATCCTTATCTTCTCTAGTTAGGCATGGTTGTACCACTTTTCCAGTGGAGTTTTTATTCCTTAAGGGAGAATTATGATTTTTTTAATGTCTGTTTATCTGCCATGATAGCCCAGGGTAATACCCTGGGGACCTAGGTTCAAATCCCACCATGGCAGCTAGTGAAATTTAAATTCAATTAATTAATAAAATCTGGAATTGAAAGCTAGTCTCAGTAATGGTGCCATGAAACTATCATCGATTGTCGTAAAAACCCATCTGGTTCACTAATGTCCAGTACCAAGGATTCTTGGTACTGTAGATGAACAGAGAGATCTTGGTGTCCAGGTGCATAAATCCCTGAAGGTTGCTAACCAGGTTAATAGGGCTGTTAAGAAGGCATATGGTGTGTTAGCTTTTATTAGTAGGGGGATCGAGTTTCGGAGCCACGAGGTCATGCTGCAGCTGTACAAAACTCTGGTGAGACCGCACCTGGAGTATTGCGTGCAGTTCTGGTCACCGCATTATAGGAAGGATGTGGAAGCTATGGAAAGGGTGCAGAGGAGATTTACTAGGATGTTGCCTGGTATGGAGGGAAGGTCTTACGAGGAAAGGCTGAGGGACTTGAGGTTGTTTTCGTTGGAGAGAAGGAGGAGGAGAGGTGACTTAATAGAGACATATAAGATAATCAGAGGGTTAGATAGGGTGGATAGTGAGCGTCTTTTTCCTCGGATGGTGATGGCAAACACGAGGGGACATAGCTTCAAGTTGAGGGGTGATAGATATCGGACAGATGTGAGAGGTAGTTTCTTTACTCAGAGAGTAGTAAGGGCGTGGAACGCCCTGCCTGCAGCAGTAGTAGATTCGCCAACTTTAAGGGCATTTAAGTGGACATTGGATAGACACATGGATGAAAATGGAATAGTGTAGGTCAGATGGTTTCACAGGTCGGCGCAACATCGAGGGCCGAAGGGCCTGTACTGCGCTGTAATGTTCTAATTCTAATTCTAATTCGAAATCTGCTGCCCTCACCTGGTCTGGCCTACATGTGACTCCAAACCCACAATAATGTGCTTGACTGTTTGCCCTCTGAAATGGGCCTAGCAAGCTAATCAGTTGTCAAGAGCAATTAGGGATAGGCAACAAATGCTGGCCTTGCTAGCGATGCCTCATTCCACGTAAGTATAAAAAAAAGTATATCTTTTAATCTAATTTCCCAATTTACCTTAGCCAAATCACCCCTCATACCTACCTTGTCTTTGAGACCTAGCCACACCCCTAGCTAAGCTGTTCTGGTACAACTACAACACTAAGATTTACCTGACAAAGTCAAAAATTGTCCAGGTATGTCCTGTCCACAAAAAAATAGGGTAAATCCAATCCAACCAATCACCATCCCATCAGTCTACTCCCAATCATCAGCAAAGTGATGGAAGATGTCATTGATAGTGCTATCAAGCAGCACTTACTCACCAATAATCTGTTCACCGATGCTCAGTTTGGGTTCCATCAGGATCACTCAGCTCCAGACCTCATTACAGCCTTGGTCCAAACATGGACAAAAGAACTGAGTTCCTGAGGTGAGAGTGACTGCCCTTGACATCAAGGCAGCATTTGACCAGGTGTGGCATCAAGGAGCCCTAGTAAATTGAACTTAATGGGAATCAGGGGGAAATCTTTCCATTGGTTGGAGTCATACTTAGCACAAAGGAAGATGGTTGTGTTTGTTGGAAGCCAATCATCTCAGCCCCAGAACATCACTGCAGGAGTTCTTCAGGGTCGTGTGCTAGACCCATCCATCTTCAGCTGCTTCATCAATAACCTTCCTTCCATAATAATATGAAGCCTAATTATAGATGGGGAAGGGGTATGTAAAATCATGTAATAAACCATTTCAATCCTATGGTATGTTGCCAGCTTCTTCTGCCATCCCAGATGGATGCAAAAGATACCACGGAAGTGTTTTGAAGAAAAGCAGGGGCGTTCACCCAGTGTTCTGATCAATGCATTTCTCTCAACCAACATCACTAAAAAACAAATTATCTGATTTTTATCACATTGCTGTTGTGCAGAAATTATATAGTTGTCAAACAGATCGATGTATCTACCAGAAGGCCAGAAAGACCAAAATCTTATGCTTCAATTTCTGCACTAATTTTCACCCCTCCCTCCTTTCCTGAAGGTATTGACTCCTTGCTGAGTGCAATGGCAGCAGTACCCTGCTCAATGTTTACACCTTGGCAGTTGAGTGCCAGAAGGCTATTCCATAATGAGGACATCACGGCCAACTCCAATACTAGCCTCATCCATAAAAGTGCACTTCCACAACAGGGCTCACTGAATAACTATCAGGAGCAGTAAAACTGGCTGGCTTTCCCATCCCTAACCCAAAGAACCTGAGGCCAATTGTAGAATCCACCTCTGCCCTGGCTAAGATCAGATAACACAGACCAGTGATTAAACTTAGGTTCTTCTTGGTCTATGCAATGGCTCAGCTATTGATTTTACAAACTCACTGAATCAATGGCACAGCTTAGGTCATCCACAAACTATAGTACTCAATTGTGCTCAGAGTTAAGCACACCAAGCGAAAACAGAATTCAATTAAAATTTTAAATGCATGAATATGCCAGAGGTTTCCGCAATGCCCTGCCTACATAATACTATTCCACTGTGATTCCCATTCTTGGTCATGTCCTGTCCCCATCTGGGAATACCGCAGCATTTTATATTGATGGACAAAAAGACTTAATTCCTCATATGTTACAAATAATAATTCGGTGTCATGTAAAGTCACATAATTATGGAGACCAATCCCTTGGCATCTACCGTTTTGTTATTTTATTGTGTCATTGCTTCACAGAGCTACATTAATTACATCAAGCAGGCTTCCTATGCCCACAAAATCGCTGAAAGACCCACCACACACAAAGTCTCATTGCCATTGCAGAGAGTGGCTGAAAGCCACATAAGAAAATGGGACTGGTAGCGAAATGTTGAAGCAATTATTTTATTGCAAACACATCATATTGATTCCAAAAGTGCAAAGCAAATTCAGTCCTCCCTATCCTAATTTCTCTTTTATACCATTTCTCTCTCTTGTTCCTCTCCAGGAAGCTTTTACTGCCTGCTGTGGTACAGTTCCGTGGGAAGTCTCCAGGACCTCTCTTCCAAATAGTGAACATTGGCAGTCCATTTGGCCGCAGAGAACATCAGAGCTGAACCCAATCCTATTCTCGCATTGATGGCCTGATTTTCCTAGTCGAAACATCTGGCTGTATGCCCTACCAACCAGCCATGCATATCAGGAGTCATGGGTGCTCATTCAGGTCTTCCCAATATGTGCAAACTGCAGGTAAATCTCTCCAACAGGAGTGTATACTTGTACAATCATACCCCGTATGTCCACATATGGCTACTTTACTGTATGCATCACCTGATAGCAGTCAGGATAGGAAAGTCAAAAGCAAAATACTGTGAATGCTGGAAATCTGAATAAAAACAGAAATACTGGAAACACTCAGTAGGTCTGTCAGCATCTGTGGAGAGAGAAACAGAAATAACATTTCTGGTCTGTGACCTTTCATCTGAAGTGGGGTAGGAAACCCAAATGATGGTGCCCACTACCCAGTTCATGGGCACAATAATCAAGAAAACCTCAACTCAACTGAGACCAGCACAAACCAGAGAGTAGCTGGTCTGCATTATTCAGTTATACAATGCTTTTGCCAACTAAGTCATTGGGGAGTTCCTATGACCATTTTAAAGGGTGCCTGCCTTCATAACAGCATTTCTTGTTTTTGTTTCATAACACCATTTGTGTTTGATTGCAAATGACTACATGATGACATTACTTGTATTGAAACATACCATCATATCCCTTGAGTGTGGCATCACCCTGATGAAACTGGCTTACAACATCCGTCAATGAATAAACGATTGCCAAACACCTTTTTTCATCGAGACAGCACCTGATTTTTTAAGAAAATCGGTCACAAAAGTTGCACTGCAGGAAAGTTTTCATTATTATTCTTGGCGGGGTGGGGGGTAAAGTTATTTCCCTCATTCAGCAACCATTTTAAAGTACACTCAGGAGAGTGGATATCTGTCAAGTTAACTTTACATAATATTCAATTGCACCCTTTATATGAGCTCGTAAAGATTGAGGTTGGATTACTGTCTTAAATAATTCATAGATACACTATCAATCACAACAGTGAATTGTTCTTGTTAAATAGTTTCCATATCATTGGTGCATACGTGTTTATTTAGTGCCATTAATTGATGACAACAATTTGTCAGCTATCTGTTACAATTGAAGATAAACACTGACATTGGACCTCAAAGAATAGCTGATCCCTATTTTCCCAATTCTCCCTCCCTTTTTCTGAAGGCCCCAGCTTGTGCTTTGGTATGGTTCTGGGATCCTGTGTGGGTGAGTGAGTGTCACCAGGTTATTCATTATGGAAAGCTATCACAGCAAACACAATTGTACCCTCATCAACACAGCAGGGGTCATTGGACAATGATCAGCAATGGGAATCCTGGTTGATTCAACCCTCTCTATCTGAGGGAACCAAGGAAATTAATATATCCAAAACTGTCATTCTGGCTGTGATCAGCTGACGGAACATAGACCAAGGATCAAAGCAGGGATCCTCGTGGTCTGGATGTCTCTGTATCACAATTCTAAGCCTTTGGAGGAGCTCAGAATAGCAGTTTTTCGAAGTGATACCTGCAATATCACCAGGCTGTCATTATAATTCAACCTTTACAAAGATTTATGCAACAGAATGTGGAATTCACTGTTTTCAAATACGATGTAAACCCCGAGTATGAAATAAGCCAGTGAACAGATTTTCTTACCTTATTGTTATGAGCAAAGCATTTAGCCAATGGAGCCCATTCTCTCACGATGCAGAGACTTGATGTCTGCAACACGTCCAGGAATCCTAGCTAGCACGACACCAGTCAGCAAGCTTTGTAAGGGCTAGGTAAGCTTTCACACATACTGCGGCCAGCAGGCCTTGACTGACCACTGGTGCTCAAAATCATGATCTTCATCACCAGCCACAGAATTATAGCATTAGAGAACATAGGGAGGCCATTCAGCCCATCAAGTCTTTGGCGGCTCTTTGAAATAGTTATCCAATTAGCCCCACTCTTCCCAGCACATCACCAGCAGCATGCTCAGAGCACCAGAAAAATACTCCAAGGAGCTGTCATCACATTATCAATGCCTGAACAGCACTGGCGCCATTGGTGATACACACAAGGGCTGCATTATAGCACCCCCCCCCCCCACCCCACACACATAATGTGACCCATTGTGGTATTGTATTTAATTGTAGGTGTGACTACAGGTGTAAAATTCTCATAAATTTTCCCTGGCCTCCTTCATAAAGAAATCCAGAGAAATCTTACATTACATTAATTGTTCACCTCTAACCAGCTACATCCCACAGGCGATATTTCCATATTCTTACCAGCACAGGAGCAACTGTGTTCAGCAGAGTACTTAATCAATGATTTTTATACTAAACCTCAAAAATAACAAATCTGTTCACAACCAGATGTTTATACAACTTTCTTTTGATGGACTTAATTGGCTCTGGTGGTAATCTGTTCCAAGTACCCCCTACTTTGTATGGAAAAAAAAAGTCTTCCAATCTCTTGTCTCATCTGAAGTTTGTTAATTTTTCCACCTTATCCTTTGGTTCTGTTGTCACAGTCTAAATTAAATAATTTGCTTGTACCTCCATGATCTACACCCACTCAGCATTTTAAGGAACCGGATTATGTCTCCTCTCAATCCTTTCTCCAAAGAATGCAAGTACAGTTCTGTATTTCTCTCTTCATAATTTAGAGCGCTAAACCCCAGAATCATTTTTGTCACTCTTCTCTATATTCTACCCAATGCATCAATGCAATGTTTCTAACATTTGTTATTCCCAAAAGGAGTTCTGACACAGCTCTTAAGTTGGGTCTTGAAGGAGTATGAATTTGAAGCTAAAGGGTGTCTGAAAATAATGGTACCCAAGGACAATTGTAGGTACCCAAAATTACCAAGTAATTATTTCAATGTGTAATCAACTGATCTCGAGATGAATCCCAGTACTTGGATCATCTTACATAGAATTGTGTAGAGTCTAGAGTACATAAACCTGCGGTCCAACCCAGCTGGTCTATGCCAGTGTTTATGCTTCACACGTACCTCCTCCCGCCCACCTTCACCTAACCCAATCATTTTTTAAAATTCTTTCATGGGATGTGGGCGTTGTTGGTAAGGCCAGCATTTATTGCCCATCCCTACTTATCCTTGGCAACTGAGTGGCTTGCTAGGAAGTCCTGCCTGCAGGAGCTGCTGGCCAATCAGGGAGGCGGCAGCCCCTCAGTCCCAGAAGCGTCACCGGGAGCGGTGGCCGCTGCTGAGACTGCACCCATCTTCAGGAGGATCGTGGACCCCAGTGCCGAAAAAGGTAAGTGTGGTTTTGGACCTCGCTGGGGACAATTGGCTGGGCCCCGTCGAGGCAAGGGGATGGGGGGGGGGGTGTCAGTTGGGGGAGGGAGGGGAAATGTAGTGCAGTGGGGGCGGCTTGTGCCATTGGGTGCCCGAGCAGGAAAGCCCCCACTCAGCCCCCAAGGAGGCCACCAGGTTTTACTGAGCGGCCTCCTGGGGGGGTCCTGAGCACAAGCGGTGGCGGGAGAAGGACTTAAGTGGCAGTTAATTGGCCACTTAAGAGCCTTAATTGGCCTGGGGAGGGCAGACCGTTTCTCTCTGCTGCCACTACTCGTAAAATTGCAGTGGGGCGGGAAGATGAAGGGGGCGCACCCCCCACCTCCCACTCAATTTTAAGACCCCTCTCCCCGCCTCCAGCCTGCTCCTGCGGGGGAGTAAAATTCCGGCCTAGGTTTTTCAATGCTGATCATTTCCAGTATGTTCTGTTTTTGTTACAGCAGGTCAAGCACCGGCTACATTATTGCAACACCTACTAGAGGAACAAATAGTTGGAACCTAGTGAGAACCTACTGTACAGATCATTATAGTCAGAGTTTACTGGAGAGAGATCAATATACTGTGGCAGGTACTAAACTAAGGGGATACACTGAATGACTTTGAGTGGACTGTTGAGTTGGGTTATTGTGACAGAACAGTGTGTAGTACAATGTGGAGACGGTGTACTTTTGGGTTGGGCTATTATGACAGAATGGTGTGTACTGAAGAGTATATCAGACAGTCTGAAATGTGTGTACCATTAGGTTGGACTATAGTGACAGGGCAGTGTGTTTTGCAGACTGTGTACCACTGGGTTTCATAATAGTGACAGGACAATGTATAATGCAGTATGGACAGACTGTTTTGCGGGAGGCTGCTTTGCTTAGTAGCATTTGGGTACAACAATAACTCGTTTGCCAGCAGTAATAGGTCCTGTTCTTAAATGTTATTCCCAATAAACAATGGCTTCACATATAATCGCCACATCCCGCAACAAGAGGCAGGGCCTAGTGGCGGGCGATAAGTACTGCACTGCCAGGATTGCCCACATTCTGAGATGAACGAAAAGGAACACACGTGTGTAGAGTTGTGTTATCGCTGGACAGAGGGCACCAATGAGCAGCAGTCTGCCAGCTGCACACCCATCTACACAGGTATCTGTCTGTAGGCTCATAGACCTCTTAAAGATCTAAACACTATATAGCTAATCATTTATAAAAGTGGACTAAATAAAAGCAGTCTAATAAATATATTTACAATTGGCAACCTTGATTATGTATTAATATCATGTAGGGATTTTCTATGTGACTTCTGTTTAAATGTTATACTCTAAGATTGCATTTTTCTGGGGGGTTTTGAGGCGGGGGGTGGTGGTGGAATACCATTCATATTATTGTGGCAACAATCATTACACATTTAAATTCCAATTAAGTAAGAGGCAGGGGTTGAGATTGGTAGCAGAATACAATAGGGCCTTGGGATTGAGGACAGCAGTTCAGGGCCACCCGAGGACAGGGTCTGCAAGTTTCCTGCTCACATTCCCATCACCCTAGAGATGGAAATGGTGGAAGGGAAAGTAAAAGTTTACAGAACGAAAAGAGACTGGATTGAGCTGTGTTGAACTGCTAAGAAAAGGGATCAGCGATAACAAGAGGGCCTATTGAATGGAAAGGAATTCTGGAATGGAGCCATGAAAAGTGCCAGAGCCGAATGATAATTAGGCTCATTGTCTCTGGGCACCTGATTTTCTTCATATAACTAACTGCGTGCTCGGCCTCAAAATCTGAACTTGACTGCTGAGGTTCTAATTGTTTTCCTTTTTTTTAAAAAAACGACTTCTGTAAATGTAAAGGTTACACCATGGAATGTCACCCTTAGGTTCACAAGAGTCAGGGTTACAGCAACCAACACTTACTGTGGAGGGAACGAAGGACGGAGGAGATTTCTACACGTCGGGTGTTTCAGAACACAGACGTGAGCAACATCAAAATTTTTGTTTTCAGCTAGGGCTAGTTTTCCTTTTGATGCCTGAGCTTATGGCTCAATAGCAATTTTTTCTCCTTTTGCTTCCCAATTGATTTCATTCCAATCCAAACAATTTGAGCTAGACACGATAGTCAACTTCTGTCTGTCTCCCTGTGTCTGATGATAGTTTACGCAATTCTTTTTCCTTCTTTTAATCAAATTGGGCTGTGGTTCAAACCTGTCAAGAATAAAAAAAGCAAATCAAAAACCTTTTCAAATGTGTCTCATGAAATTGCTTAAATCAACTAATTAAATCCCAGGCAAAGCATTTTATTTAAAAGTAAATGTGATTCTGGAAATTTTCTTTAGATGTATACAAAATAATGCCTGTCACATAGATATCAGCTGTTATTTGTGTCCCCCCTTTTTTTCTTGCTGCATTTCCTGAAAGTGATTTCAACATTCTGGTCAGCTCTGAATAGGAGATGTTAAATAAATTGCTGTGTGTTTTATTTATTTTAAATCCAGGTTAGGAAGAGGGCACCTGCTCGAAACAGAACATGTAGTCAATATACCTTGTGCTGCTTGTGTGGCAAAACAAATCTACATTGATTCATAAGGGTGTTCTTTCTTTAAAGAAAAGGAGGTTGGGCCACTGTTCAAGATGAGTAAACCATCTCCCATCAAGAGAGCCAAGCACAAACGGCTGAAATGCATTATTTTGTCTTCCAACCGTTGGGTGCTGTGTAAACTTGGCAGAGCTCAATATTTTAATTTTGCTGGAATAAAAAGATAACGACAACCCAGCAGCTTGGTGACGTTTTCAGATTCACTGAAATGTTTTGTTTTTTCCGGCCCTGGTGCATTGCCTGTTCATGGTTTTCTTTCACATCACTTCTTGCTGGAGCAAAATAACTCAGCATGTCTTCAATCACATGGTGTTGTCACGCTGTGTTCAGAAACATGTTTATAATCTGAGGAGTTAGAGTCAATTGGTAAAGGTGCTTGTGTGGTGTGATACTGAGTGGTACAGGCTGTTTTTATTAATTCGTGGGATGTCGGCTTCGCTGGCAAGGCCAGCATTACAAGCCAACCCCATCTGCCCTTGAGAAGGTGGGGTTAAGCCTTCTTCTTAAACCACTGAAGTCCATGTGATGAAGGTGCTCTCACAGTGCTGTTAAGGTGGCAGTTCCAGAATTTCGTCCCAGGGACAGTGAAAGAAAGCCTATTTATGTCCATGTCAGGAATGGTGTGCAGCCTGGAGGGGAACCTGGAGGTGGTGGTGTTCCCATACACCTGCTGCCCTTGCCCTTCTAGGTGCTGGAGGTTTGTCAAAGAAGCCTTGGCAAGTTGCTGCAGTACATCCTATAGACAGTACACACTGCAGCCACTGTGCACCAGTGGTAGAGGTCATGGATGATTGAGGTGGTGGATCGTTTGCTGATCAAGCAAACTGCTTTATAGGATTGTAAGATCATAAGATATAGGAGCAGGAGTAGGCCATTCAGCCCCTCATGGCTATCTGATTGTGGCCTTAACACCACTTTCCTTCTGCCCCCATAACCCTTGATTCCTTGTAGATCAGAAATATATTCAATGACTCTGCCTCCACTGCTCTCTGGGAAAGAGAATTCCAAAGCTTAAAGACTCTCTGAGACAATAAACTTCTCCTCATCTCCATCTTAAAGGGGAGACCCTTATTTTTAAACTGTGCCTCCTAGTTCTAGATTCGCCCCTGAGCGGAAACATCCTCTCAGCATGTACCCTGTCAAGCCCCCTCAGAATCTTATCTGTTTCAATAAGATCACCTCTTATTCTTCTAAACTCATAGAAACATTCCTCTTTGGCCTCCTTGTCTCGTGAGACAATGGGTAAGCGCCTAGAGGTGGTCAGTGGTTTGTGGAGCAGCGCCTGGAGTGGCTATAAAGGCCAATTCTAGAGTGACAGACTCTTGCACAGGCACTGCAGATAAAATTGGTTGTCAGGGCTGTTACACAGTTGGCTCTCTCTTTGCACTTCTGTCTTTGTTCCTGCCAACTGCTAAATCTCTTCGACTCGCCACTCTTTAGCCCTGCCTTTATGGCTATCCGCCAGCTCTGGCAATCACTGGCAACTGACTCCCACAACTTGTGATCAATGTCACAGGACTTCAAGTTGCGTTTGCAGACGTCTTTAAAGCGGAGACATGGACGGCCGGTGGGTCTGATACCAGTGATGATCTCGTTGTGCAATGCGTCCTTGGGGATCCTGCCATCTTCCATGCGGCTCACATGGCCAAGCCATCTCAAGCGCCACTGGCTCAGTAGGGTGTATATGCTGGGGATGTTGGCCGCCTCGAAGACTTCTGCGTTGGAGATACGGACCTGCCACTGATGCCAAGGATTCTCCGGAGGCAGCGAAGATGGAATGAGTTGAGACATCGCTCTTGGCTGACATATGTTGTCCAGGCCTCGCTGCCATAGAGCAAGGTACTGAGGACACAGGCTTGAAACACTCGGATTTTTGTGTTCCATGTCAGTGCACCATTTTTCCACACCCTCTTGGCCAGTCTGGACATAGCAGCGGACTCCTTTCCCATGCGCTTGTTGATTTCTGCATCGAGAGACAGGTTACTGGTGATAGTTGAGCCTAGGTAAATGAACTCTTGAACCACTTCCAGAGCGTGCTCGCCGATATTGATGGATGGAGCATTTCTGATGTCCTGTCCCATGATGTTCGTTTTCTTGAGGCTGATGGTTAGGCCAAATTCATTGCAGGCAGCCACAATCCTGTCGATTCGTCTCTGCAGACACTCTTCTGTGTGGGATGTTAATGCAGTATCGTCAGCAAAGAGGAGTTCCCTGATGAGGACTTTCCGTACTTTGGTCTTCATTCTAAGACAGGCAAGGTTGAACAAAATACAAACTGGGTGGTTTTATTTTAATTTAAAAAAGTCAACAGATGAAACTCTCCGCCGAACAAAGGCGGTGGAGGGGTGCCACCACCACCCGGTAAACGGGATCTTGAAGATCTTGTGTGAAGGAAAATTCCTTCTTCTGAAGACTTGAACGCATGTGAGAGCAGCCTCCCTGCGAGTGGATCACTAAGAGAGCAAGACTACACCTTCTACTGGCAGGGTAGGGATCTTGAAGAACCAAGACAGCATGGAGTGGGCTTCGCCATCAAAAACTCTTTGCACAGCATGATAGAGCCACCTTCAAATGGCTCAGGACGCATACTGTCCATCCGACTGCTCACCACCTTTGATCCAAAGTTAGGCTCAAGCAAAAGAAGCTGCATCACTGCAAGCAGAGGGGCCGCCTTCGCGTCAACACTAACAGAATTTCTTATCCACAGCTGTTACATAAGTTTCTAAATTCACTTGAAAAAGCCCTTCAAAACACTCCTGCAGGGGATGCAGAGACGAAGTGGGCCCACATCAGAGACGCCATCTATGACTCAGCAATGACC
The DNA here is from genome assembly GCF_036365525.1 of Heterodontus francisci. Classification (NCBI taxonomy): domain Eukaryota; kingdom Metazoa; phylum Chordata; class Chondrichthyes; order Heterodontiformes; family Heterodontidae; genus Heterodontus; species Heterodontus francisci. The sequence continues at coordinate 43,799,894 of NC_090371.1, forward strand.
ACCTTTGGCAAACGTGTGAAGCAGAATGCAGACTGGTTTCAATCTCACTTTGAAGAGCTGGAACCTGTCATAGCCACTAAGCACATTGCACTGTTGAACTACAAGAAAGCCCCCAGCAGGTTAACATCCAAAGCACTTAAGACAGGCAGAAGCGCTGCACAAAGAACAGCCAGGCGCTGTGCTAATGACTACTGGCAACACCTATGTTTTTTATTTTTATTAATAGATATAGCACTGACACAGCACTGAAACTGAAACTATGTAGTCCTATTCAGTTGGCCTCCGACACCGGAAGCATCAGAGGAATGTATGATGGCATTAAGAGAGCTTTTGGGCCAACCACCAAGAAAATCGCGCCCCTCAAGTCTAAATCAGGGGTCACAATCGCTGACCAACAAGCAAATGGACCGTTGGGTGGAGCACTACCTAGAACTGTACTCCAGGGAAAATGTTGTCACTGATCCCGCCCTCAACGCAGCCCAGTCTCTGCCAGTCATGGATGAGCTGGACGAATAGCCAACAAAATCGGAACTCAGTGATGCCATTGATTCTCTAGCCAGTGGAAAAGCCCCTGGAAAGGACCGCATTACCCCTGAAATAATCAAAAGTGCCAAGCCTGCTATACTCTCAGCACTTCATGAGCTTCTTTGCCTGTGCTGGGATGAGGGAGCAGTACCACAGGACATGTGCGATGCCAATATCATCACCCTCTATAAGAACAAGGGTGACCGCAGTGACTGCAACAACTACCGTGGAATCTCCCTGCTCAGCATAGTGGGGAAAGTCTTTGCTCGAGTCGTTTTAAACAGACTCCAGAAGCTGGCTGAGCATGTCTACCCTGAGGCACAGTGCAGCTTTCGAGCAGAGAGATCCACCATTGACATGCTGTTCTCCCTTCGCCAGCTACCGGAGAAATGCCGCGAACAACAAATGGGCATTTGTTGTTGCTTTCTATGTTGCTTTCATTGATCTCACCAAAGCCTTTGACTTCGTCAGCAGGCGTGGTCTCTTCAGACTACTAGAAAAGATCGGATGTCCACCAAAGCTACTAATTATCATCACCTCACTCTATGACAATATGAAAGGCACAATTCAGCATAACGGTGCCTCATCAGACCCCGTTCCTACAGAAACATAGGAAATAGGAGGAGAATAGGGCATCCGGCCCTTCGAGCCTGCTCCACCATTCATTATGAACATGGCCGATCATCCAACTCAGTAATCTGTTCCCGCTTTCCCCCATATCCCTTTTGCCCCAAGAGCTATATCTAACTCCTTTTTGAAAACATACAATGTTTTGGCCTCAACTGCTTTCTGTAGTAGCGAATTCCACAGGCTCACCACTCTCTGGGTGAAGTAATTTCTCCTCATATCAGTCCTGAAAAATTTACCCCGTATTCTTATACTATGACCCCTGGTTCTGGACTCCCCCACCATCGGGAGCATCCTTCCTGCATCTATCCTGTCAAGTTCTGTTAGAATTTTATAGGTTTCTATAAGATTCCCCTTCACTCTTCTGAACTCCAGCAAATATAATCCTAACCAACTCAATCTCTCGTAATACGTCAGTCCCGCCATCCCAGGAATCAGTCTGGTAAACCTTCACTGCACTCCCCCTATAGCAAGAACATCCTTCCTCAGATAAGGAGACCAAAACTGCACACAATATTCCAGGTGTGGCCTCACCAAGGCCCTGTATAATTGCAGCAAGACATCCCTGCTCCTGTACTCAAATTCTCTCACTATGAAGGCCAACATACCATTTGCCTTTTTTACCGCCTGTTGCACTTGCATGCTTACCTTCTGCGACTTGTGTATGAGAACATCCAGTTCTCGTTGCATATTCCCCTCTCTCAGTTTATAGCCGTTCAGATAATAATCTGCCTTCCTGTTTTTGCTACCAAAGTGAATAACCTCAAATTTGTCCACATTATACTGCATCTGCCATGTGTCCAATGAGTATAGGCCCAACCTGCTCAACCTTTCCTCGTAAGACAATCCCTTCATTCCAGAAATCAGCTGAGTGAACCTTCTCTGAACTGCTTCCAATGCAAGTATATCCCTCCTTAAGTAGGGAGACCCAACCTGTACACAGTGCTCTAGATGTGGTCTCATCTATCCCCTGTACAGCTGTAGCAAGACTTCCCTACTTTTATGTTCCATCCCCCTTGCAATAAATGCCAACATCCCATTTCCCTTCCTAATTACTTGCTGTACCTGCATGCTAACTTTCTGAGATTCATGTACAAGGACACCCAGATCCTTCTGTATCACATCATTCTGCAGGTCTCTCTCCATGTAAATAATATTCTGCTTTTCTATTCTTACAGCCAAAGTGGATAACTTCACAGTTTCCCATGTTATACTCCATCTGCCAAATTTTTGTCCACTCACTTAACCTATCTATATCTTTTTGCAGACACTTTGCGTCTTCCTCACAATTTGCTTTCCTGCCTATCTTTGTATCATCTGCAAATCTGGCTACAATATACTCGGTCCCTCTATCCAAGTCATTAATATAGATTGTAAACAGTTGATGCCCCAGCACTGATCCCTGGGGTACTCCACTAGTTACAGTTTGCCAACCTGAAAATGCCCCATTTATTCCAACTCTCTGTTTCCTGTTAGTCAGCTAATCCTCTATCCATGATAATATATTACCCCCAATACCATGAGCTCTTATCTTGTGTAGTAACCTTTAATGTGGCACCTTATTGAATGCCTTTTGGAAATCCAAATACACTGGGCTGAAATTTATACTCCTGCCGCCAAAATTGGCAGCGGGCGAAAACAATGGCACCCCTGTCACAGAGCGCAGCATCTCATTTAAATAGCCGAGGCAGGCTGCCCCCTCCCCCGATGACATGGAGGGGGCGGGCTGTCCATCCCCGGCAATGGCTTCAACTGCCTGTGTGCATGCGCTGATGCCATTTTTAAAGGGCTTTGAGTCCTGCTCTTCAATTTAAATTTTTAAAGAGACATTGAATGAAAAAAATTGAAAACATTTATTTTGCCCCTCTCCCACCCCCCCCCCCAATAACCATACAATTAATTACTTACCCTCTCCCCCGCAAAACATTTACCTTGTCCACCTGACCTTCCCCGTCCCCACAAAGTGCATAAACTTTAAACTTTTCAACTTAGCCCCTAGCTGCTCATACTGCATCAGCAGAACCTCTTTCTTAGTCCTACCTATGTCGTTGGTACCCACATGGACCATGACAACTGGATTCTTCCCCTCCCACTCCAAATTCCTCTTCAGCCCCAAGGGGATGTCCTGAACCCTGGCATCGGGCAGGCAGCACAGCCTTCGGGACTCACACTCTCAGCTGCAGAGAATAGTATCTATTCCCCTAACTATACTGTCCCCTACTACTACCACAATTCCTTTTTACTCCCCCCATTTAAATGGACCCTGATCCATGGTGCTGAGATCAGTTTGCTCATCCACCCTGCATCCTTGCTCTCATTCATACAAGCTGCAAGAACCTCAAACCTGTTGAACAAGTGCGAAGGCAGAGGGTCCTTTTTTCTATTCATTCATGGGATGTCGCTGGCTAGGCCAGCATTTATTGCCCATCCCTAATTGCCCTTGAGAAGGTAGTGGTGAGATGCCTTCTTGAACCGCTGCCGTCCATGTGGGGTAAGTATACCCACAGTGCTATTAGGAAGGGAGTTCCAGGATTTTGACCCAGCAGCAGTGAAGGAACGTTGATATAGTTCCAAGTCAGGATGGTGTGTGACTTGGAGGGGAACTTGCAGGTGGTGGTGTTCCCATGTATTTGCTGCCCTTGTCCTTCTAGTTGGTAGAGGTCACGGGTTTAGAAGGTGCTGTCTAAGGAGCCTTGGTGCATTGCTGCAGTGCATCTTGTAGATGGTACACACTGCTACCACTGTGCATCAGTGGTGGAGGGAGTGAATGTTTGTGGGTGGGGTGTTAATCAAGCGGGCTGTTTTGTCCTGGATGGTGTCGAGCTTCTTGAGTGTTGTTGGAGATGCACCCATCCAGGCAAGTGGAGAGTATTCCATCACACTCCTGAATTGTGCCTTGTAGATGGTGGACAGGCTTTGGGGAGTCAGGAGGTGAGTTACTCGCCACAGGATTTCAAGCCTCTGACCTGCTCTTGTAGCCACAGTATTTATATGGCTACTCCAGTTCAGTTTCTGGTCAAAGTCAACCCCTAGGATGTTGATAGTGCGGGATTCAGCGATCGTAATGCCATTGAATGTCTCTTGTTGGAGATGGTCATTGCCTGGCACTTGTGTGGCATGAATGTTACTTTCCACTTATCAGCCCAAGCCTGGATATTGTCCAGGTCTTGCTGCATTTCTACATGGACTGCTTCAGTAACTGAGGAGTCACGAATGGTGCTGAACATTGTGCAATCAACAATCATCACTTCTGCCCTTATGATTGAAGGAAGGTCATTGATGAAGAAGCTGAAGATGGTTGGGCCGAGGACATTACCCTGAGGAACTCCTGCAGTGATGTCCTGGAGTTCAGATGATTGACCTCCAACAACCTCAACCATCTTTCTTTGCGCTAGGTATGACTCCAACCAGCGGAGAGTTTTCCCCCTGATTCCCATTGACTTCAGTTTTCCAAAGACTTCTTGATGCCATACTCGGTCAAATGCTCCCTTGATCTCAAGGGCAGTAACTCTCACCTCACCTCTTTTGTCCATGTTTAAACCAAGGCTGTAATGAGGTCAGGAGCTGAGCGGCCCTGGTGGAACCCAAACTGAGTGTCACTGAGCAGGTTATTGCTGAGAAATGCCGTTTGATGGCACTGTCAATGACACCTTCCATCACTTTACTGATGATTGAGAGTAGACTGATGGGGCGGTAATTGGCCGGATTGGACTTGTCCTGCTTTTTGTTTACAGGACATTCTAGGGCAATTTTCCACATTGCAGGGTAGATGCCAGTGTTTTAGCTGTACTGGAACAGTTTGGCTAGGGGCGCGGCAAGTTCTGGAGCACAGGTGTTCAGCACTGTTGCCGGAATATTGTCAGGGACCATAGCCTTTGCAGTATCCAGTGACTTCACTCGTTTCTTTATATCACATGGAGTGAATCGAATCAGCTGACGTCTGGCATCTGTGATGCTGGGGACTTTGGGAGGAGGCCAAGATGGATCATCCATCGGCACTTCTGGCTGAAGATTGTTGTGAATGTTTCAGCCTTATCTTTTGCACTGATGTGCTGGGCTCCTCCATGATACCTCCGTAATTGCCCTTGTTTAAGTTGAAGATACTGGTTTGAGACCCATGTTGCTCACCCTCAAACTGAATTTGAAATTCTACCATATTATGGTTGCTTCCCCCAGAGGATCCTTAACTATGATATCTCTTATTAATCCTTTTTTACTCAGCGAGTGGTAATGACCTGGAACTCACTACCTACATGGGCGGTGGAAGTAGAAGTCAATGATTTCAAAAGGAAACTGGATCGGCATTTGAGGGAAGTAAACATGAGAGCTATGGGGATAGATCAGGGAATGGGACTGACTGGATTGCTCAACAGAGAGCTGGCATGGATTCGATGGGCCAAATGGCTTCCTTCTGTGCTGTTATGACTCTATGATGAGATTCCACATTTGTAACAGTTCACTTTCAATGCCAGAGAGATTGATTGGCAGTCATTAGTACTTATCACATCATTAAAAGGGTAACTGCACTTGTAATGACTGGACTTAACTTTCTGTGGAGAATTTAATGGGCAATTAATGGAAAATATAGCAAGTTCCTAAACTAAATGTGAAGGCGAATGGCGAGATGCCATTTTTGCAAAGGAATTGACAGAGTGGTGCAACTCCGACAGCAACCTTCCGATATTCACATTTAAACACACATCAGGTCTTCCCCTGAAGTTGCCTGAGCATTTATATATAAATAATGGTGACTGCCACGAGCCTCCCCATTATTTGACAGCTAAATCTAGCCTATTATCTTTTCATGGATTGCAGGGAGGTGGGGGTATGACAGCTGGCATCACAATTATAAACCTCTTGACTTCATCCCCCTCAATTTGTGACAATATCTGAGCCATTGGGTTAGATAGTAGCCACTCCTGTCTAGTGCAGTGTCCTAGGCCCAATCATTTTCAGCTGCTTCATCAATGACCTTCCCTCCATCATAAGGACAGAAGTGGGGATATTCGCTTATGATTGCACGATGTTCAGCACCATTTGCGACTCCTCAGATAACGAAGCAGTCCTTACCCATGTGCAGCAAGACCAGGACAACATTCAGGCTTGAGCTGATAAGTGGCAAGTAACATTCATGCAATACAAGTGCCAGGCAATGACCATCTCCAAGAGAAAATCTAATCATCTCCCGTTTGACATTCAACAGCATTACTATCCCTGAAACCCCTCCATCAATATCCCAGAGATTATCATTGACCAGAAACTTAACTGAACCAGCTATATAAATACTGATGCAGCAGTGTGACACCATCTACAAGATGCACTGCAGCAACTCGCCAAGGCTTCTTTGAAAGCATCTGCTCCACTAGGAAGGAGATCTTGTTCCAGGAGGCTGCAGATGTCAGCAGCGACCTGCCATGAAAGCCTGAGTCTCCTGAGGCACTGGTGCTCACACATGTCAGGAGAGCTGATCTTCTGCCTGTAGACACTATGTTGGGGGTCTCGCTTGTCATGAGTTTCTTTGTGTTATCTGAAGCAACACAATGAGGTATGTGGATTCCAGTTCCTTGAAGATCTCTAAAAGGTTTATTAACAGCTAAAATAGTATATACAACACAGGGCAAACTATATACAGAACCTTTGTCCAGGGTGTTACAGTGCAGAGAGACCATGGCTTCTAGTCAGATAACTACATCCTGGTACTTTATTCATTAGCATACTGAGTTCTTAAAGAGTCATCACTCTTAAACTGATCATGCAACATCCCCTTTCTTTCCAAAGATAAGTCTTGTACGCTATAAGTAAAAACACATACAATTGGACAATATCAAAATTAGTTATACAGGGATAGAGGTTATAAAATATACAAGTATAAAGATAGGGATTGTGAAATTTGCAAGTCTGAAACTTAAGGGTCCATATATCATTTTGGGGGTTTGACAACTCTTCCAGATCTTGTTATGGTATAATCTTCTGGGGATGTGGATTTCACCCTTGGCTGTTCTTGGCTTGCACACGTGTTGGCAATGTGTTGGTTGTTGCCCTGGTGTTCCATCACACCCTCATTATCAGAATATGTTCTTTAGAGTCCTGGAGTATTGCACACTTCACTTAATTGGCTTCAGTTCCTCAACACTGCTCCGTTAGATGTTGTAACCTCACAAGACCTAAGCTCACTGCATACTTCGGATACCTCTGCGGGTAACTATGTTTTCATTGTAGGGAGTATGACCCTGACCTTTTGTCCTACGTGTAGTTGAGGTAGTTCCACCCCTGCATGTTGGTCATGCATCATCTTCATTCTCCCTTGTTTTTCGAGCAGTGTCTCCTGCATCTCGGAGAATTTGGACAGATGATGGCTTGGCAGAATCGTTCTCACTTGTCTGCCAAACAAGATCTCTGCTGTTGAGGGTAAGCACATATCCATAGGTGTAGCTCTGAGGTGTAACATGGCAACATGAAAATCTTGTTTCATTGACTTACACTTCTGGATAAGTGACTTGACTGTGTGAACCATTCGCTCGGCAAGACCATTGATCTCGGGTAATGTGGTGAGGACATCACATGGTTTATGCCCATTTGGCACACATATTGCTGAAAGGTCTGCCCGTATGCTATGGCCCATTGTCAGAAATAATTTCTTCAGGTGCACCGAACAGAATGAATATAGCACTCAATGTGTCTGTGACGACTGTGCTTGAAGTGTCTTTTACCTGTCCGACTATTGGAAATTTGGAGAAATATTTGGTGACTAAGATAAGGTCATCTTCATTGATGGAAAATAGATTAGTGGCAATTTTGGACCAAGGGACTGATAGAATCTCGTGAGAGTGTAGAGGTTCTTTACGTTGTTGTGGCTGGTGGCTCTGGCATGCCTCGCACATCCTCACTAACCTTTCAATGTCACCGTTGATCCCTGGCCAATAAGCAGTGTCTCGTGCCAGTTGTCTTGTTCGCTTTTATACCTATATGGCCTTTGTGCAGTTGTGACAAGATGTCCTGTCGGAGAGCTTTGGGCACAATAACTTGTTTTCCTTTAAAGGTTATGCCTCTTGAGATACCGAATTCATCTCTATAAGGCCAAAAGCAGCTGAAGGTTACTGATACCTCTTTTACCATATCAGGCCATCCTTCTGTGATGACTCTTCACATTGCCTTCAGTTTTGGGTCATTGGCTGTTTCTGATTGTAGCTGGTCACATTTGTTCAGTGGTTAGCACAGTGGTGCAGTGGTTAGCACCGCAGCCTCACAGCTCCAGCGACCCGGGTTCAATTCTGGGTACTGCCTGTGTGGAGTTTGCAAGTTCTCCCCGTGTCTGCATGGGTTTCCTCCGGGTGCTCCGGTTTCCTCCCACATGCCAAAGACATGCAGGTTGATAGGTAAATTGGCCATTATAAATTGCCCCTAGTATAGGTAGGTGGTAGGGAAATATAGGGACAGGTGGGAATGTGGTAGGAATATGGAATTAGTGTAGGATTAGTATAAATGGGTGGTTGATGGTCGGCACAGACTCGGTGGGCCGAAAGGCCTGTTTCAGTGCTGTATCTCTAAACTAAACTAAACTGAAATGCAATAAATCAATTTTGAGCACATCTTCCACTTCGATGTCCATGCTGCCGTCTTGTAGATCCAGTGGAACTTCTTCATTCTTGTTCAGGTTTGGCAATCTGCTCAGCGTATCCGAGGTGACCATTTTGTTACCTTGTTTGTAGCAGACGTCAAAGTCGTACCCCTGTACTTCCACTATAAGTCGCTGTAGTCGAGGTGGTGCACTTGTCAATGGTTTGCGGTAGATCATCTCCAGTGGTTTGTGGTCAGTTTCCACAGTGAAATGCTCACCAGGCAGGTAGGTGTGCAACCTTGTGATCCCAAACACCACAGCAAGTGTTTCATGCTCTATGTTTGGGTATTGGACTGTGATGAGGATAAACTTTTGGATCTGAATGCAATTGGTTTGCCATCCTGCAGGATGCATGCTCCTCAGGCTACAACTTCCAGGATTGTCTTCTTCCTTGGATCATAGTACTGCAGGGTACAGGTTTCTGTTGACAATGCTTGTTTGAGAGACTCAAACATATGCTGATGGTCCTCCTGTCATACATATGGTACATCTTTCTTTAAATGGGCTCTCAATGATGATGCTTTGTCAGAAAAATTTGGAATGTATGCTGCCAAGAAGTTGAAAAATCCAAGACACCTCTGTAGATCTTCTTTGTCTTGTAGGGTAGGCATACGCCTTACATCTTCAACTTTGCCTGGGTCAGGACGGATTCCGCAACCTGAATAGATGGAGCCAAAGAAATTGGTCTGACTCACAGTCACCTGTCACTTCTTGCTGTTAAAAAAGAACCCTTCATGATGAGCTACTGCCATCAGTGAGTGAAGCTTTCGATCATGAGCATCTTTGGTTTTGCACATTACCACAATGTTATCGGCAATGCATATACATCCTGGCATGTTTTCTATAATTCTGTCCATGTTATGCTGAAACAGATCTTGACTGACAGACAAGCCGAAGGGTAGTCTCTGGAAGCAATATCTTCCAGTTGGTGTTCTGAAGGTGGTGACTTCCTCAGATTCGTTAGCTAGGCCATCCCCCTCTCAAACAGATATACCGCTTTGGATACTGTTGGGGGGATGACCTCCCAGGGGAAAGCAGCAACAGCCAAGTTCGTGGCACCATGGAGGGCTCTGCTGCACAGCAGGGGAGGAAGAGCTATAGTGATAGGGGATTCTATTGTAAGGGGTGCAGATAGATGTTTCTGTGCCTGCAAACGAGACTCCAGGATAGTATGTTGCCTCCCTGGTGCTAGGGTCAAGGATGTCTCGGAGTGGCTGCAGGACATTCTGAAAAGGGAGGGTGAGCAGCCAGAGGTCGTGGTCCATATTGGTACTAACGACATAGGCAGGAAGAGAGATGAAGTCCTGCAAAGTGGATATAGGGAGTTAGGCAGAAGGTTAAAAAGCAGACCCCCCCACCAATAGTCAGAGGGAAGTGGAGGAGCATATATGTAGGGAAATCACAGATAGGTGTAGGAATTATAGGGTTGTAATAGTAGGTGATTTTAACTTCCCTAATATTGACTGGGACTGCCTTAGTGCTAAGGGATCAGATGGGGAAGAATTTGTTAAGTGTGTTTGTTAAACATAGTTTTCTGAAGCAGTATGTGGATGGCCCTACTAGAGAAGGGGCTACTCTCGACCTCCTCTTAGGAAATGAGGATGGGCAGGTGGTTGATGTGTCAGTGGGGGAGCACTTTGGGACCAGTGACCATAACTCTATAAGTTTCAAGATAGTTATGGAAAAGGATAGGACTGGTCCTCAGGTTGAAGTCCTAAATTGGGGGAAGGCTAATTTCGATGGCATCAGACAGGAACTCTCAAAGGTTGAATGGGAGAGGCTGTTTACAGGTAAAGGGACGTCTAGCAAGTGGGAGGCTTTTAAAAGTGAGATAGGAAGAGTTCAGGGCCAGCATCTTCCTGTTAGATGGAACAGCAAGGCTGGCAAGCTTAGGGATCCTTGGTTGATGAGGGATATTGAGGGTCTGGTCAGGACAAAGAAGGAGGTATATATCAGGTATAGACAGGTGGGATCAAGCGAGTCCCTCGAGGAGTATAGGGGATGTAGGAGTACACTTGAAGGAAATTAGGAGGGCGAAAAGGGGCCATGAGATTTCCCTGGGAGATAAGATAAAGGAGAATCCTAAAAGATTCTATAAATATATTAAGAGTAAAAGGGTAGCTAGGCAGAGAGTAGATCCCCTTAAGGATCAGTGTGGCAATCTATGTGTGGAGCCACGGGAAATGGGTGAGGTCTTAAATGAATATTTCTCGTCTGTATTTACCGTGGAAAAGGTCATGGAAGCTAGTGAGTTCAAGGGAGGGAACACCGATATCCTGGAGCATATCAACATTACAAAGGAGGAGGTGTTGGAGGTTTGGAAGCGCCTTAAGGTGGATAAATCCCCAGGGCCTGAGCAGGTGTATCCTAGGATACTATGGGAAGCAAGGGAGGAGATTGCTGTGGACCTGGCAGAGATTTTCGTATCATCGTTAGCCACGGGTGAGGTACCGGAAGACTGGAGGATAGCTAATGTTGTGCCTTTACTCAAGAAGGGCAACAGCGATAAGCCAGGGAACTACAGGCCGGTGAGCCTTACATCAGTGGTGGGAAAGTTATTGGAAGGGATTCTGAGAGACAGGATTTATATGCAATTGGAAAGGCATGGTCTGATTAGGGATAGTCAGCATGGCTTTGTGCGTGGGAAATCATGTCTCACGAATTTGATTGAGTTTTTCGAGGAGGTGACCAAGAGGATTGACGAGGGCAGGGCGATGGACGTTGTCTACATGGACTTTAGCAAGGCCTTTGACAAGGTCCCGCATGGTAAGCTGGTCCAGAAGGCGCGAACACATGGAATCCAGGGTGAGCTCGCAAATTGGATACAAAATTGGCTTGGTGATAGGAGGCAGAGGGTGGTAATGGAGGGTTGTTTTTCAGATTGGAGGCTGGTGACCAGTGGTGTGCCGAAGGGATCGGTGCTGGGCCCTCTGTTGTTTGTCATATATATTCATGTCTTGGATGTGAATGTAGGGGGCATGATTAGTAAGTTTTCAGATGACACCAAAATTGGTGGTATGGTGGACAGTGAAGAAGGTTGTCTAAGGTTACAATAGGATATAGATCAACTGGGAAAGTGGGCAAGGGATTGGCAAATGGAATTTAATGCAGACAAGTGTGAAGTGATGCATTTTGGGAAGTTAAACCAGGGTAGGACATATACAGTGAATGGCAGGGCCCTGGGGAGTGTTGTTGAGCAGAGAGACCTTGGGGTGCAAGCACATAGCTCCCTGAAAGTGGCAACACAGGTAGACAGGGTGGTGAAGAAGGAGTATGGCATGCTAGCCTTCATTGGCCGAGGCATTGAGTACAAGAGTTGAGACGTCATGTTGCAGTTGTGCATAACGTTGGTTAGGCCGCATTTGGAGTACTGTGTGCAGTTCTGGTCGCTGCACTACAGGAAAGATGTGATTATGCTAGAGAGGGTGTAGAAAAGATTCACAAGGATGTTGCCTGGTTTGGAGGGCTTGAGTTATAAAGAGAGATTGGATAGGCTGGGTCTGTTTTCCCTGGAGTGAAGGAGGCTGAGAGGGGACATGATAGAGGTATATAAAATTATGAGAGGCATAGATAGGGTAGATAGCCAGAGTCTGTTTCCCATGGTAGGGGTGACTAAAACTAGAGGGCATAGATTTAAGGTGAGAGGGAGGAGGTTTAAAGGGGATCAAAGGGGTAAATTTTTCACACAAAGAATAGTGGGTATCTGGAATGAGCTGCCTGAGGAGGTGGTGGAGGCAGGAACAGTAGCCACATTTAAGAGGCATCTGGACAGGTACTTGAATGAGCAAGGCATTGAGGGATATGGAATTAATGCAGGCAGGTGGGATTAGTATAGATAGGCATTATGGTTGGCATGGATGCGGTGGGCCGAAGGGCCTGTTTCTATGCTGTACAACTCTATGACTGTATCAGGTGTATCCACTAAAATCCATATTTAGCTTCCAACCTGGAGAAGAATTTGGCCGCTCTGAACTTGGGATTCAATTCTTCTAGTGTTGGAATCTTGTGGGGGCATCTCTTCAGGGAGAGGTTTAGATGCTAGTATCTAGACATACCCTGATTGCTCCATCCTTCTTCAGTACGCACATAATTGAGCTGGACCAATCTGTGTGATGATGCCCATGGCGGATGATGCCATTGCATTCCACGTCATCCAACTCGTGTTTAAGGTTTACGTCTGAGTACGCTGCACTTTCTGGGAGGGTTGATTGAGGTGCAGTAAGGCATCGCCTTTGAAATCTCGTCAGGCATCATACCTGACCAGGTACATTTGTTGTAAGTCCTGGACTGACTCAATTAAATTAAAAGCAAAAATACTGCGGAAGCTGGAAATCTGAAATAAAAACAAGAAATGCTGGAACCACTCAGCAGGTCTGGCAGCATCTGTGGAAAGAGAAGTAGAGTTAACGTTTTGGGTCAGTGACCCTTCTTTGGAACTGACTGACTGACTCAATGCAGGTACCCTTTGTCTCTTCTGCTGTAAAGGTGACTTCTTGGATAGTCATGATGTTGAGGTCTGTTGGATCCCATCAGTTACAAAGAGAGACGAAGCCCGACCATAACTTTTAGAAATTTTATTGCAGTATGTGATTGTTACATTCTAAGCATACAAAAAGAACAAAAAGCAAAACAAAAGAACAAACAAAAGAACATGTGCTCACTACAGCAAGCCCTTCTTATAGTTATTCAAACAAAACTAGTAACGCCCCCCCTTTGTTTCTGATTGGTTTGCAGACTTCTGTTGTCAGTGCATGATTGGTTCATTCGTCGCAGCATTTTATTTCTGCATCTTATTTCAGTAGTTTCACATCCCCCCTCCTTGAACCGTTAGGCTGATTATTAAACAATAGGCTACTATTATCTGCAGCTATCTGCAGCTGTCCTGTTAGCTTTTTTTATAAATTGTCTCCACAGCTCCACAGTTAGCTTGTTAGTTAGCTTACTTTTGATCTATCCCCATAGGTCCTTACACACTGGTAATCCTGTCACTGCTGGTCCGCTCGTGTCTGCAAGGTAAAATATTTGTGGTTTCCATGCCAACTTGCCATAGCTGCATGCATTGCTAGTGTGCCACTGCAAGGGATGGGTGACCCATTGTATGCAGTTAACTTTGCAGTAGTCAGTTGTATCATTCATTTCTAATGACCCCTATACATATCCTTCAGGATTTGGCCTGGTAGGATATTTGCACTAGATCCTGTGTCAATCTTCATCCTGAGTGTGTTTACCAACTTTCTTTGGGCACATTATATTAATAGTAGCGAAGGCTTCCAGTTGTTTGACTTCATCAACACAATGTGTCAGGTTCACAATGTGAAACACCTGCTCATCTTCTGGCTAAGAATCGCTCCATTCTGAATCTTGTCTCAGGTGTATTTTGCTGTGGACTTGGTGTACCGGCTTGCGTTTATGCAGGTCTCTGACGCTCTCCTTGCTGCTGTTGTCATGCTGTTACACCTGTCTTCTGTGACTTCTGGCTGCGTCTTTGGCGCCAGATTTCTTACATAGGTGGGCCCAGTGTCCTTTTACACTGCATGCCTTGCACAGATCTTGAAATACAGGACAACTTTGCAATGAGTGGGACAAGCCACTCTGATCACACAGCTTGCTTGCTTTTCATGACCTGGTTACCATGCTGATACTGTTGGTTGCACCTAATGCTTGCTGATGCTATTGTCCAGTTAAATGGCTTCATATTTCCTGCCATCTTCTAGCAGTGCATCAATGCTGTGACATTTATTTTTCCCAACGATGTCTCTTTGAAACACTTCAACAGGTGATGAGACAATAACCAGCTCCATTATTCGCTCCAACAGATCAGTTTCTGAAAAGTTGCATTCGTTGCCCTTACTACAGCATCTACTGACAAACTGATCTATTGATTCCTGTGGCTGTTGCCTATAGGACATCAATTCCAGGCAATGAATTCTAAAATTCACTCTTATCCGAAGCTGATCTTCTCGCACTTTCCATATCTTTACGGGATCTTTCTGATCCTCTTTAAATAAGCCAGAGGTATTGATTCTGTATAACCCCTCATTTCCAACTACTATCAGTATTTTCACAGCCTGCTTCTCTGGTTCTGCAACTACTTGGTCTATGAAGCATAACTGCATTCTTTGTTTAAAAAGTTTGAACTGGAATTGGATATCAACGGCCTTCCAGTTCATGATGGGAAAGTTGATATCCATTCTTCTGCTGTTCTTTTGCTTTCTGCTCTATATTTAACTTTGTTCATCTTTGTGTGTGCCTTCAGCACTGTACTTACTTTGACTTTCCTATTTGTGGCTTAAAACCTGTTTAAAAACTTGTAAACTGTGCTGTTCCCTCTTTAAGAAATTATTTTTTTCCAGGCCAGCTGCTTTTATGGAGTGTAACAGGTACTTGACAGTGTTCTCTGCATTTTTCTCTTTCAGCACTTGGCTTGTATGTTTACACAGCTGTTTGATAGGCAATTCAACAGTTTTCTTGTTTGCTTTTTGTTGCTAGAGTTTATTTATCTTCTCCATGCTTGACTGGTTTAATGACTTTTTCAGCTTGACTATTGTAATGGAGACTCAGGGATTTCCTGTGCTTTTTTCTACTATCGGACTTTGTTTTTCTTTTCAGTTCATGCACTTTTCAGGGTTTTCTCCTTTTTTTTCTTTTCGCTCGCATGGAGCCTTTAGAAAATGAACTTATTTAAAACTCTTCAAAGGCTTTATTTTAGCCAGGATTGCTTGATCATCAGCACAATGACTCACCCGATCGCTTGCTTTTCAGCCATGCTACCATTCTATGGAGCTTTGCTTAGCATTCTAAGGAATGTAGCTTTCTTTCACTCTTTTCAGGAACTTGTTTTGAAGCTTCTTCACTTGTTGCTTCAAATTTTCTTTTCTGTTTCCTGTATTGCTTTTAAATGTTGTTTGCTGCTTTACCCATGGTCTTCAAGCTTATATCTTGTCTTTTCACCATTTCATGCGTTTCTTTGCGTTATCTCTGGAAGGTTTATTAACAGCTAAACTACAATACAGAACAAACTATATACAGAACCTTTGTCCAGGGTGTTACAGTGCAGAGATAGCTTCTAGTCACATGACTACATCCTGGTACTTAACTCATTTGCATACTGTGCTCTTAAAGCAATCATACAACATCGCCTCCTTCCACCTGGATCTCGATGTCCATTTCCTGTGCCCAATGGAGGGGAAGGCAGTTGGTGCTGCTGCTGTTGTTGCATCTGCAGCTGTTAGAACTGTTAGTAGTGGTGTGGCTTCTGTTATTGAGCCTCAGCAGAGGTGAAAAGTGGAGCTGTATAAGCTGCTCCCATGCAGTGGTGACGGCTGGCAGCAGGGAAGTGCAGCTGAAGGTGAGAAATGTTCCAGACTGATGAAGTGCCTTCCAAGAAGTTGGCAATCATCTGTCAAACAGTGAAAATACTCTCTGAGAGAAGAAGTGCTTTGAACAGCAGTCTCTCAATGACCATGGCTGATGCTCTTCAGTGTAACTGATCAAAGCCTGAACAGCTTGTCAGTTTCACTGAAGAAGCTCTTCCCACTGTGCACTCACCTGGTTACCCTGGCAATGTTTCGACACAGTGTGGAACCTGTACATTGATGGGGAAACAGCAATTCATGGTTAAAAAGAATCTTAATTGCTTTCCGAGATTCCCTGCAGGACTCAGAACCCACCGCGGAGAAAGACGATAAAAGGCAGCATGACTTCAGGATTCCAACTCGACATCATTTTCTCGGACTTTTCCAAACTGTATGCACCGGAACCCACCTCTAGCTGGCTGGAAAAATTCTGTCCGCAGTTCCTGAGAATGCAGTTTTTATAGCAGCAATACAATAGTAAGAATGAGAAAGCAGCCAATTATGTCGCACCTGTAATAATGATGCTTTAATATTTTGGAAACCAACAGGTACAAAGGTTGTTAATGTAGCTTTTAATTGCACATATTTTGTACAAAGTCGATCAACAGCAATTTGAAAGGTTTATTTTACAGATTGGCCCTGAGCGCAGTCAGAACTGTCAGAATGGGCCCACAAGATCTGCATTCTCCATCTAACTGACTGTCAGCTGGTGAAATGGGCAATGGTAACCACGTCTGAAACCTGTTTCTCAAGGGGTATTAGCTGGGGTTAGGAACTGACAGCTATCAAACCATTTCTACTCCTTTTGGGGTGTGATACTGACATGAGTTTCAGTCACAAATCATTCACCTCCATTATGAACATCTGACAAGTGACTGATAAATGCGGCTGATTCAAGAGGGTCTCGGAATGTTTTTAAATTCTATATAAAACCTTATGTCCTCTTTGTTGTATATCTATTAAGATCTATTAATGCCATAAAATTCTCAGGAAAATATTTCCTATTATGGTATGCTTGAAATGCAAAACATGAATCAAAATTTTAAGCCTAGGCCTATATCTTTTTTATAAACCCCATCTCTTCTGAAGCTACTGACTGATCTTGGGGAATTTTTTGATAGATACTGGCTTACTTCCAGCTCCTTGCCTAAATTGCTAATCATTGATGTGTGGCCTTAGACAATAAAATTGCCAGGCTATTTAACCAAGGGAGACATTACAAGTCAAACAATCCTGTTCTCGCCTGATGCCTGCATTTGCAGATTTACCAGTAGAAGAAACTAGATATTGATCAGAAGCAAGGACTCTGGATGTGTTTCATTTTAAGGCATGGACTATTTTAACAAATGCCTAACAAACCCAGAATATAATTTTGCTGTGACCTCAATCACGAGCAAATGATTTACTTGATGAGATAGGCATGTATCTAATCTGTGACCTCGGGTTCTAGGTGTAGTGCAGCACAGCAATTAGCATTCAGTTTCTCTTGTCTTTTAACAGACTTAGAAATAATGAAAGGTAACTGACACACATCTCCACTGTTACCTTGGATGTTTTGTCTGTGAACAGCAGTAAAGCTGGCATCATCAGTAAATTACTTCTGGATGTGTTAATAGCAGCCCGTGTAATGCAGTCCTGTTGGCAGTACGTATTCTCATGTAATGAACGATCCATCACTGGGTGCTACTTGTCAGATTATACTTCTGGAAACGTTTGAGCTACTTATTTTTGCTGACTGTGTTTAATGAGTCATAAAGTCTTTAAAACCCAATCCAGTTGGTTAAATGCAGACATTAAAAAATGCCTGTGTTGCTTAATTTACGGGAATCTGTGTAATTAAAGATGGCATGTCAATTGGGTCCATTCTTGTGCAAGACATATTTCAGAACTCATATTCTGCTCCTTTATTACTCTGGATATTATAAAGAAATCAAAGGATGGTAGGCGTTTGATAGCCCACAGACCTGCACATGTTTGTAAATTCATGTTTGCATTTCTAATGATGAATGTCAGACTACAAACAGCACATTTGTAGAAATTCTTCAAGCTCCAGTGCCTTTCTTTCCAGACTTTCTGAACACTCCCTTGCTGCTGCTAAGCTTTAAGTACACTGTCCTTCATGCTCTTCCTCCTCCCTACTTCTTCATGGTGTTGAAATTAAGAAACACAGCACCATCTCCTTCTCTACTCATTCTTTCCTACATAGGCATTAGGTGAAGTGTTATGGGAACAAGGCTAAGGAGCAGTCAGGGCTCCAGCAGCACCAGTAGGCAGGTCTCAATCACTAAGATTTTCCATCACCGTAACATCGCCCGATTTCGCCCCGTCTCAGCTCATCTGCTGCTGAAACTCTCATTCGTGCCTTCATTTCCTCTAAACTTGACTATTCCAATGCACTCCTGGCTGGTCTCCCACATTCTACCCTCCCTAAACTTGAGGTCATCCAGTGCCTTAAGTCGCAGCAAGTCCTGTTCCCTATCACTCCTGTGCTCACCGACCTACATTAGCTCCTGGTTAAGCAACAACTTGATTTTTAAATTCTCATCCTTGTTTTTAAATCCCTTCATGGACTCACCACTCCCCATCTCTAAACTCTTCCAGTCCCACAACCCTGCAAAATATCTGCGTTCCTCTAACTCTGGTGTTTTTTGCATCCCTGATGTTAATCACTGCACCATTGGTGGCCGTGCCTTCAGTTGCCTAGGCCCCAAGCTCTGGAATTCCCTTCCTACACCTCTCTGCCTCGCCACCTTGCTTTCCTCCTTTAAAACACTCCTTGACATCTTCCTCTTTGACCAAGCTTTTGGCCATCTGACCGAATATCGGTGTTATACTTTGTTTTATAATGCTCCTGTGAAGCACCTTGGGACATTTTATTATGTTAAAGGCGCTATATAAATATAAGTAGTTGTCGCTGTTTCAGTAATGCTGTATGAAAAATAAAAATGGTGGATTAAAATGTCCTTCCCATTCCTGATGCTGTGGTAACTGATTTGGAGCTTCCCGGAATGTGGGAAATTCAAATCTGCTGATTAAACCGGCCTTCAGCCGGAATTTTCAAGCAACTTGTGAAATGAGCAAGGCCAAGGCTGAAATCAGAATCTGCAATGATCACAATTACCTCACTCAGGACAGGCTGCTTGACTTCCCAACCAACAGCCAGCTTGTCTGCATTTACAACCAGTTAAATCGGCAGATTCAAATTTCCTCTGCTGGAGGTGACTCATGCCTCCCCAGAACGTGGGAAATTTGAAACTACTCATTTAACTAGCCACAAGCATGGGTAAAGAGGGCTGCCAAAATGTAAATTTTCCTCTGATTGTCTCTGCAAGAACACAGCGTCTAGATTTTGCCTGGTTGTGGTTGATTGTTTTCTCTTAATCCAACTTTTCTCCCCTTAATCTTGAACTATTTATTAGCTGATTATGAAATTGTTTTGATTTCGTAAAAATGTACATGAAACTGAAATTTTTTTTCTTTCACTTTTCATTGAGAGCCAGCAAACTAGTTTTGGGCTTTTTGAAGTCAGCAACCAAAATGACAGTACGCATCCACAAATATCCTTTCAGATCCTGTCTGGCTTTGTGTTTACCCCTTGAGTTCCCAATGTTTGGCATCATTTCAATTTGTCACACTGTAGATATGAAGGAAAAGGTGAAAGCACAGAGGACAGTAATCAAGATTTTGAGGTGTGTAAGCAAAGGTTTGGAGAATGACTCCCAGGAAGTGATAATGAGTCAGTGCAAAGCATTGCTGTAGGCACTGCTATAGACCTGGAATACAGCATACATCTCTGATCTATCGAAATTCTCAGACTGGCCTGAGTGGGGAACCAGCCCAGCTTTCCCATCAGGTGAAGGCCAGCATGAAAAGGATTGGAACACTGAAGAGGCCCTCCAGACAAGTTGTTTTTTAACTTTACTTTGTGGAACTAGGAGGAAATAAGTTCTCCTCTGGGCATCACAAGGAAAGTTTAGACCTCGCACACCCCCTCCCTCCCTGCCCCCATCCCCCCTAACTTACACACAGTGTGACTCCTCCAGTTGACCTGTTCCCCGAGTGTCAGCAGGGGGCCAAGATCTGCCCAGTTTTCGGGAGGCCAGCAGCCACTTCCTGCCCACTTCCCGCCTAACTAACTTATGCAACACTGACGTGCCACCATGGGTTTTCTCTCAGACCCTTCTTAAAGGATGCAGTTATGCCGAGAAGGTAATTAGACAGTCAATGTAGTTATTGTGGGATATTAAAGACTGTATCAACTGCGCACTATCGATTGCTGGGCTGGAAACACATCACCTTTTGTGATCTAGAGGAATGTATTTCATCAGTGCACAATCATACCACCTAATGATCCAGAATGCTGCAAGGGCTTGAAAGTAGCAACCATGAGGAAAGATTGGATCAACTAAGGTTGCTTTCCTTGGAACAGAACAGTCTGAGTGGTGACTTAATTGAGGTGTACAAAATTATGAGGGGACTAGATAGAATAGACAGGAAGGACCTGTTGCCCCTAGCGGAGAGATCAATTATCAGGGGGCACAGACTTAAGGTTATTGGTAGAAGAATTAAAGGTAACATGAGGAAAAACTTTTTCACCCAGAGGGTGGTGGGTGTCTGGAATTCACTGGCAGGAACAGTGGCGGAGGCAGAAACCCTCAATTCTTTTAAAAGGTGCCTTAAGTGCTGTAACCTGCAAGGCTACAGAGCAGATGCTGGAAGGTGGGATTAGATCGGGCGGCTAGAATTTTCGGCCGACGCGGACACAATGGCTGAATGGCGTCCTTCTGTGCCATAATTTTTCCATGGTCCTATGGTTTTATGGTTCAGTCCACAATATATATTCATTTATACAATCTGACCTCTTACCATTAACAAGACTAAAAAAAACAAAGCAATGGTACTTATTTCCAAACATTCCAATGTATCTTTTAGCATTCCAATACAGTAATACAATGTTCAGAATGTTTGCAATGATCACATTTTTATGGAGAAAGTAGGTTGCATTTTCCAACACCACTAACCAAACCACCTGCGATGGAAATGAATATTTAAAGTCCCTGAAATCTGGTCATGGTGTTCCAACCCAATCCATTGAAATAAATGAGCAATACTGCAATGGTAGCTAACACCTGTTGTTCTTACTTATTTTTTATATTTGTTCATGGTATGCGGGCATCATTGGCTAGGCCAGTATTTATTGCCCATCCCTAATTTCCCTTGATAAGATGGTGGTGAGCTGCCTTCTTGAACTGCTGCAGTCCTTGGGGTGTAGGTATGCCCACAATGCTGTTAGGAAGGGAGTTCCAGTATTTTGACCCAGTGACAGCGAAGGAACAGCGATATAGTTCCAAGTCAGGATGGTGTATGGCTTGGAGGGGAACTTGCAGGTGGTGGTGTTCCCATGAATCTACTGCCCTTGCCTTTCTAGGTGGTAGAGGTTGTAGGTTTGGAAGGTGCTGTCGAAGGAGCATTAGTGAGTTGCTGCAGTGCATCTTGTAGATGGTACACACTTCTGCCACCGTGAGTTGGTGGTGAAGGGAGTGAATGCCGAAGGTGATGGATAAGATATCAATCAAGCGGGTCACTTTGCTCTGGATGGTGTCAAGCTTCTTGAGTGTTATTGGAGCTGAATCCATCCCGGCAAGTGGAGAGCATTCCATCACACTCCTGACTTGTGCCTTGTAGATGGTGGACAGGCATTGAGGAATCACGTGGTGAGTTACTCGCCACAGAATTCCAAGCCGCTGACCTGCTCTTGCAGCCACAGTATTTATGTGGCTGCTCCAGTTCAGTTTCTTTGTGCAAGGTATGACTCCAGCCAGCGGAGAGTTTTCCCCCGATTCCCATTGACTCCAGTTTTGCTCGGGTTCCTTGATGCCATACCCGGTCAAATGATGCACTGATGTCAAGGTCAGTCACTCTCACCTCACCTCAGGAGTTCAGCTATTTTGTCCATGTTTGAACCAAGGCTGTAATAAGGTCAGGAGCTGAATGGCGCTGGCGGAACCCAAACTGAGTGTCAGAGAGCAGTTTATTTCTGAGCAAGTGCCACTTAATAGCACCTTCGATGACCCCTTCTATCACTTTTCTGATAATTGAGAGTAGACTGATAGGGCGTAATTGGCCGGGTTGTATTTGTCCTGCTTTTTATGCACAGGACATACCTGGGCACTTTTCCAATTGCCGGGTAGATGCTCTTGTTATAGCTGTACTGGAACAGCTTGGCTAGCGGCACGGCTAGTTCTGGAGCACAAGTTTTCAATACTATTGCTGGAAGGTTGTCAGGGCCCATAGCCTTTGCAATATTCAGTGCCTTCAGCCATTTCTTGATATCATGTGGAGTGAATTGGATTGGCTAAAGACTGACATCTGTGATGTTGGGGACTTCAGGAGGAGGTGAGATGGATCATCCACTCGGCACTTCTGGATAAAGATGGATGCAAATACTTCAGCCTTGTCTTTTGCACTGATGTGCTGGGCTCCCCCATCATTGAGGATGGGGATACTTGTGGAGCCACCTCCTCCAGTTAGTTGTTTAATTGTCCACCAGCATTTCACGACTGGATGTGGCAGAACTGCAGAGCTTGGATCTGATCCACTGATTGTGGGATTGCTGAGCTCTGTCCATTCCATGCTGCTTCCGCTGTTTGGCATGCATGTAGCTTCACCAGGCTGACACCTCATTTTGAGGTATGCCTGGTGCTGCTCCTGGCATGCCCTCCTGCAGTCTTCATTGAACCAGGGTTGGTTCCCCAGCTTGATGGTAATGGTAGAGTGGGGGATATGTGAGCCCATGAGGTTACAGATTGTGGTTGAATACAATTCTGCTGCTGCTGATGGTCCACAGTGCCTCATGGATGCCCAGTTTTGAGTTGCTAGATCTGTTCAAAATCTATCCCATTTAGCACGGTGGTAGTGCCACACAATACGATGGACAGTATCCTCAATGTGAAGACGGGACTTCGACTCCACAAGGACTGTGCAGTGGTCACTCCTACCAATACTGCCATAGACAGATGCATCTGCAACAGGTAGATTGGTGAGGACGATGTCAAGTAGGTTTCTCCCTCTTGTTGGTTCCTTCACCACCTGCCACAGACCCACTCTAGCAGCTATGTCCTTTAGGACTTGGCCAGCCCAGTCTGTAGTGGTGCTACTGAGCCACATTGAAGTCCCCCACCCAGAGTACATTCTGTGCCCTTGCTATCCTCAGTGCTTCTTCCAATTGGTGTTCAACATGGAGCAGCACTGATTCATCAGCTGAGGTAGGGAGGTAGGTGGTAATCAGCAGGAGGTTTCCTTGACCATGTTTGACCTGATGCCATGAGACTTCATGGGGTCCGGAGTCAATGTTGAGGATTCCCAGGGCAACTCCCCCTTCCTCACCACCACCACCCCCCCCCCCCCCCCCACCTCCCCCCGAGTGTCTACCACTGTGCTGCCGCCTCTGGTGGGACTGTCCAGCCGGTGAGACAGGACATACCTGGGGATTGTGATGGTGGTGTCAGGGACATTGTCTGTAAGGTATGATTCCGTGCATATGACTATGTCAGGCTGTTGTTTGACTAGTCTGTGGGTCAGCTCTCCCAACTTTGGCACAAGCCCCCAGATGTTAGTGAGGAGGACTTTGCAGGGTCGACAGGGCTGTGTTTGCCGTTGTCATATCCAGTGCCTAGGTCGATGCCGGGTGGTCTGTCCGGTTTCGTTCCTTTTCTTACACTTTGTAGCTTGTAACTTGTTCTCGAGGTGGCGCTACAAGCCCTCTTGGCCTGTTGCAACAAGTATAGAAAGATGAAGTGCCATTGCCTTCGAGTAACTTGAGCAATGCCACAGAAGAATCACCAGTAGCTATGTAAAAGTATCAAATCCATTGCATTTCAGATGTAACACGTATATACAAAGTATCAGTAACCTGCAGTATTCTATAAAAGAATGGCCTTTAAGGTATGGGAAAGTTTAAGCACAGCTTCATTGTATCAACAGAATAATAAATTATGCTTTACATCCTGCAAGTCAGGCAGTATCTGTGGAGAGAGAAAGAGAAGCCAAATTTCACAAGATTTTAACTCATTCAAAACCATCCACTTCCACAGAGTTAAAATCGGGCCCAATGTTCTTTATGTTGGTTCACAAAAGTAATGGGTGTATGTCTAGAATAGAAGAAAGTTTTGGAAAACCTGTTCTCAACACAGTCACAAGTAACCCAGGGTACAATGTTAATGAAATAGTGTAATCATTACATAGCACATAAAGGTCATCAGTGAAATAAGTAAGACACCACCATGTACTGTGGTTTCTGCTCGACCAGTGAGTTGGCAAAAGGTGAAGATCAAAAGGAAAAGAAAATGGCAAATGCTGGAAAAACAAAACGAAAACAGCAAATACATAGACAGCATCTGTGGAGAGAAGGGGCAGAGTAATGTTTTCAGTCTGAAGAACTGACTAACTTCTGCTTACAGTTGCTGTCAGATCTATGGTGTTTTTCCACCATTCTCTGTTGACAGAAAGTGTCACTGAGTGAAGATAATAGAGTTTCTACATTCGAGATGAAAAGGAAAACATTGTGATTAAATACATAAGAAGAAAGCTACGCGATCTACTCACTCACCTTATTGATTTTCTGTGAAACATGCTTGCTTCCTGTTAATTACGCCTCGCGTAAGGAAGGCACAGAAACATTGTGATTTAATTCCATCTCGTGAATGACAATAAATGGCTCTGCTGGTAGAAGCAGTGAGTAACTAAACCATACAGAGCAGGAAGGTCCCAGAATTAATTCCAAATCTATGTCTAGTGATCTCTGATGTGATGGCAGTTACTGATGATACAGTTAGCCCCACTCACTCTTAGTTAGGGAAGAGTAAATCGGCCTGGATGAGTTCCTGCTCCTGCCCACCATCCTGCTGGACATGCACATGTCGGGTGAGGAAAGATTGGGCTCAGCTGCGATGCTTTCCCCGGTGGATTAGCCTTTCAAACCTCACTGACCAGCACCCACACTTGAATGATGTCCACCTGGGAGAAGCAGCAGAAAGTGTCTGATGCTTTAGGAAACCATAACGTCGCAAGAGCCTTCAGGAGAGGCGGGTGGCAGAAAGTTTGTGGGAAAAGGAGGACAACAATATGACTGAGAGTTTGTCAAATAATGCTTGAGAGATAGCCGTTACATTTCAAACTGAACCTTAGCCTTCTTTTGCCTTGAATGAATTTCTTTCAGAGTTTGGTATCTTCTGTACATCATACGCAACAATCGTAAACGTCAACTTACAAACACAATTACAATTTTACTGCACGGAGGTAGCCTTCTCTGATTATCTTCATAAATGCTCTGTTGTCTTTCCTTGTCTCAATCAGAAATCACTTTTATTTAATGTACCTTTTCTTTTTGCATCTCCCTGTTTCACAAGGCCATCCTGTAGGCCCAATGGTAGACAGACCCCCACCACCCCTCCCTCCCATCCACACATCCACCAGTCAATGAACTCTCAATTTGGGCATTAGGAAAGGGAAACTTATGCTTCAATTTGAACTCCTATGTGTGTACTCAGCACCTCTGCTCCTCCACCCACTTCCCCACAGGCTCTGGCTAAACTTGGGCAATTCGAGCTGTGACCCACACCCTACAAGTCAGGTTGACCAAGACAAAATAAATTAGAATGGAAAGAATATGTTGATATACCATGCTATTTTTGCAGCTGTCCCTGAACAAGTCAAACTTTTGAGGGGAGGTGCTGGCATAGAGGTAATTTCACTGCACTAGTAATCCCAGGATCTGAGCTAATGCCTTGGGGACATGTGCCAGAATTTTTTGTTGGCAGGGAGCCTCATCCACCGGCCAAAAGATTGGTGGTGAGACCGCCTTCGCTGGGCCTGGGGAGCCACAGCAGGATTTTATACTTCTCAGGCCCTTAATTGGTCTTGGGCAGGACTGCCACCTCCTTGAGACAGGAAGTCCCGCCTAATGGAGTTGTCGGCCAATCAGCGGGCCAGTAGCCCGTAGTCCCAGCAGCGCCATCAGGTGTGGTGGCCACTGCTGGGATTACACCCAGCCATTGGAAGCAAGAGGAAGGACGGCCCCGGAATTAAGGTAAGTTTTTAAGGCCTCGCCGGGGACAATTGGTTGGGCCCAGGCGAGGCAAGGGAGGTTGGTTGCGAGGTGGGGAGAGTGTTGTGCAATGGGGTGGTTGGGGCTTCGGGGGCAGCCCACCATGGGGCACGGCGTGCCCAATCAGGTAGGCCCCCTCCCCCAGCCTGCAAGAAAGCCTCCTGGTGAAGCCAGGCGGACGTTTTGAGACCTGAGCTGCCCACCAGCCGAGGGCAAAATACTCGCTGTGGGGAGCGGAGGCCCTTAAGTGCCAGTTAATTGGCCACTTAAGGGTTTTGATTGGTTTGGGGCAGGCGGGCCGTTTCTCGCTGCCACCGCCTCACATAAAATTGCAGTGGGGGCGGGAGTGGGTCGGGGATGGCCCCCTCCCCCACCACCCCACCTCCCACTCAATTTTATGCAGCCCTGCCACCAGTCCGCTCGTTTGGGGGGCGTAATATTCTGGGCCATGGATTCAAATCCCACCATGGCAGGTAGTGGAATGTAAAATTCAATTAATTAATAAAAATGTGGCATTGAAAGCAAGTCTCAGTAATAGTGCTATCATCAATTATCATCAATTGTTGTAAAAACCCAACTAATGTCCTTGAGGGAAGGAAATCTGCTGTCCTTACCCGGTCTGGCTTACAGGTGACTGCAGACCCACAGCAATGTGGTTGACTCTCAACTGCCCTCTGAAGTGGCCTCAGAAGCCACTCAGTTGTCAAGAGCAATTAGGGCTGGGCAACAAAATGCTGGCCTTGCCAGCAACACCCACATCTCATGAAAAAAAATTATAAAAAATCAAATCTGCTCATCTGTTGATTGTTCCTTTTCTGTTACACTATCGGAAATCATCAAATCTATCCTATAAATTTGTTCCCTTTTCCACATCCTCATAGCTTCTTGGCTGTGCAGCCCAGACTCCTCGAGCAAGATGGTGATCACTTTTATCGGGGCCTCTCTGCAGCCAGCTGATAATAGTTGCTAAAATCAGATATGAAGTGGAGCCCATGCTATTGGAAAAATACTTTACTCTCACTTGGTCAAAGAAAGTGCAGGTATATAACGCTTTATCATCGCTCTGAAATATTCCAAGTTGTTTCTCATATAAGGGGTGATTCCAGAATCCAGTGCTTGAAGAGACAGGATCTCCCAAAATTAAAGTCATGTGAGAGACTGAGAGAGTCAAAGCATGGCATCATCCTTATAATGAATTGTTTTGAAGTGAAGTGAATGTTAGATAGGCACTATGAGAAATATAGCTGTACGTTCTCCTCAAGGAGATGGATGCCAATGCGAGGAAATTGAAGTTTTGCAGTCTGTGTCAATGTTAAACACTCCTGGATCTGCCAAAATCCCTTATCTAACCACTGACTCCATCCTTCTCCCAGCAACTGTTAGAGGCTGAAACAAACTGCTCACAACCTCGGAGTCATATTTGACCCTAAGATGAGCTTCCAACCACATATCCGCTCCATCACCAAGACCACCTACTTCCACCTCCTTAACATCACTTAACTCCTCCCCTGCCTCAGCTCATCTGCTACTGAAAGCCTCATCCATGCCTTTGTTACCTCTAAACTTGATTATTCCAATTCTATCCTTGACGGCCTCCTATCTTCAAGCCTGCACAAAATTTAACTCATTCAAAACTCTGCTGGCTGTATTCTAACTCGCACCAAGTCTCATTCATGCATCGCCCCTGTGTTTACTGACCTATATTGGCTCCCAGTCTGACAATGCCTCCATTTTAAAATTCTTATCCTTGTTTTCAGATCCTTCATTGGCCTCACCCCTCCTCCAGCCCTAAACTGCTCTGCACTCTCTGCACTTCAGTAATTCTGATACATTGTGCATCCCCAATTTTAATCACTCCAACAGGTCCTCAGCTGCCTGGTCCCTACGTTCTGGAACTCCTTCCCTAAATGTCTCCGCCTCTCTGTCCTTTGAGATGTTTACACCTCATTGACCAAGCTTTGAGTCATCTATCCTAATATCTCTTTTTGTGTCGGTGTCAAATTTTGTTGATAATGCTCCTGTGAAGCCCCTCTACTACTTGAAAAGTTCTAAGTAAATGCAAGTTGTTGTTGTTGTATAGAGAACAAGTCAGGTCCACTTAAACCCATTCCCTACATTGGTTATCAGCTCCATCAGCCTTAACCTTTAAAAGTCTTGCGAATAATTCTCTCAAAAGGTGCAGATAAAGTCACCGTCTCCAAGTCTTGCTAATCAAAAAAGTTCAGGCTCAATCATTAGTCTGTGGTGAACTAGTTCAGAGATATCCAAGCTTTTGGGGCCATGTTGATGTATATTGAAGAGTCTTGGTCGGCAACAAGCAAAGTTTCCATTAATATGCATATATCCCAAGTTGCTGGTTCCAATGAAAGGTCACTGACCCAAAATGTTAACTCTGCTTCTCTCTCCACAGATGCTGCCAGACCTGCTGAATATTTCCAGCATTTCTTGTTTTTGTTGCTGGTGTATGTTGTTTTGGTTTATGATTTATCTACCAATGGCAAAACAGCACTGAAAACAGGTTTTTCCAAACTCGAGGTGCACAAGTTCAAGCCAGACAAACCAGCAATTCATAAATAAATGAAATAGGTCTGGATTGCTGCAGGGCTGGATTACCTGGGGCTGCGGGGCTGGATTACCTGGGGCTGCGGGGCTGGATTACCTGGGGCTGCAGGGCTGGATTACCTGGGGTTGCAGGGCTGGATTACCTGGGGTTGCAGGGCTGGATTGCCAAAGGCTTGAGGCCACATGTGACTCTGAACACTTGAATTGTCTGGCCTCACTAGGGCAGTAGTGGCAATACTAGAATTTGTTTTAGCACCTCTGGGTTAAAGAAGTAAAATTGGCCAGAGTCACCTGCCCATCACAGACATAGTGATCCCCAGGGAAGGTGCGTGCATGCATGCAGAAAAGCAGGTGAACACAGCTCAGACTGGACTGTGATGCGCGCCACAGTCAAATTTCCTGCCATTGGTCACAACTGAGGATTGCAGATGAATAATGGCCAAATTAGACAAGTGGCGCAGTGGTTAGCACTGCAGCCTCACAGCTCCAGCGACCCGGGTTCAATTCTGGGTACTGCCTGTGTGGAGTTTGCAAGTTCTCCCTGTGTCTGCGTGGGTTTTCTCCGGGTGCTCCGGTTTCCTCCCACAAGCCAAAAGACTTGCAGGTTGGTAGGTAAATTGGCCATTCTAAATTGTCCCTAGTATAGGTAGGTGGTAGGGAAATATAGGGTTAGGTGGGGATGTGGTAGGAATATGGGATTAGTGTAGGATTGGTATAAATGGGTGGTTGATGGTCGACACAGACTCGGTGGGCCGAAGGGCCTGTTTCAGTGCTGTATCTCTAAACTAAATTAAACTTATCAGGAGGTTACTGATACCTGTAGATCTATACACAGTGAGGAATTGACACTTTGAAGGAAAGGGAAAATGGAAAAACATCTCAAGTTTCAATCTTTAAAAGTCTCAGTGACAAAAGTTTATCAAATACCTTCCAAAATCTGAGCAGGATATGTTAATTTTAGAATTACATACCATGTGGGCTCTCTATAAAATGGTGGTGTTACTTGACTGTACTTTAAAATCAACAGTAAATGATTTAAGAACATTTGCTGAAATACTGCTCGAAAGCTATCTATGTGGAAACACCGCTAATAATACATTTCTGGAAAATTATTCATTGAATCATAGAAACTTACAGCACAGAAGGAGGCCATTCTGCCCATCAGGCTTGGGCTGGCTCTTTAAAAGAGCTATGGTGCTTCGTCCCACATCCCTGATTTTTGTCTGTTAGCCTGTAAGCTCTTTATCCTTAAGTATGTGTCCACCTCTCTTAAAATTATTAATAGAATCAGCTCCAACCATGTTTTCAGGCAGATCCTGACAACAGAGCAAAAAAAAAATTCTCATCTCCCCTCTAGATTTTAAATCCACTTCATTTGGTTATTGACCCATTAACCAGAGAGAATAATTATTCTGTATGTACTCTATCAGAGCCTCTCACCATCCTGAAAACCTCTATTAGGTCACCACTTACCCTTCTCTGTTCCAAGGAGAACAGTCCTAATTTTTCCAACCTCTCCTCATAATTGAAGTTCTTCATCCCTGGTCGCATTCTTCTCTGCACCCTTTCTAAAGCCTTTCGATCTTTCCTGAAGTATGGTGCCCAGAATTTTCCCCAGTGCTCCAGCTGAGGCCTTAAAGTTGCAGCATAATGATCTCTTTGCTTTTATATTCTATGCCTCTATTTATAAACCCAAGTAATTCATATGATTTTTAACCACCTTATCAACCTACCCTGCCACCTTTTAGGATTTATATATATTGGCATCAAGGTCTCTCTGCCATTGTACACGTTTCTAAATTGTGCCATTTATAGTATACAGTCTTTCCATAATTAGTCCTCCCAAAGTGCATCATTTCACATTTCTCTGCTTGAACTCCATCTGCCATGCTTCTGCCTATTTCACTGTCTGTCTCCCTAAAGCCTATAATTATCCTCATTTACTACTTTGCCAAGTTTCATATCTGCAATCTTTATAAGGGTGCACCCTACACTTGAGTCTAGGTCTTTTCTAAAAATTGGCAAGTAATTAACTCAAAACTGACACTTGGGGAACTCTACTATATATTACAAATGATCATCGAATGTTATTTAAGATATGCCTATCTGAGTGAGCAAGGTGAACTGTTAAAATGGATGAACTGAAAACATAACCAAATGTCTGTGCTGGGAGCAAGCCCAGTACCTCACCCAAGTGGCCATCCCTTATGTGTGAGCCTAGATTGTCAACATTGCCACATTACAATTTGGATCCAACTTGGCTGAAATGCTTCCATAATCACATGTAACAAGAGCTGCTTTTAATTTTCTTTGGAATCATTTTAAATATGTGCAAGTATGAGTGGTGTGATTCCTCATCCTTGTGGGATGGTGTCATGGCAATTCATTCTGCTCACCAATCCGGGAGCTGTGCATACAAAGTGAAGCCAATTCCTGAAGATCTGGTAGGGTTAGCCTCTCACTATTTATACAAGTGGAAAATTTGCAATACTCTGCCCGAAATTTTAGCACTAGGATCACTTGTACCAATAGTTTGAAGCAGAGTCCTTAAGGATAGGTGTGATTTTTTAAAAATTAAGTTTCAGTGTTTTCAAATCCTTCCATGGCCTTACCCCTTCCTATCTCTAATTTCCTCCAGCCCACAACCCTCCGAGATATCCATGCTCCTCTAATTCTGGCGTCTTGGGCATCCCTGATTTTAATCACTCCACCATTGGTGGCTGCGTCTTCAGTTGCTTAGGCCCCAAGCTCTGGAATACCCTTCCTACTCCTCTCTGCCTCTCCCTTTCCTCCTTTAAGAGACTCCTTAAAACTTACCTCTTCGACCAAGCTTTTTGTCATCTGACCTAATATCTCCTGATGTGGCTTGGTATCATACTTTGCTTTATAATGCTTCTGTGAAGCACCTTGGGATATTTTACTGCATTTAAGGTGCTGTATAAATATCAGTTATTGTTGTAGTAAATTTAAATTGTATGTCTTTGTACTTAACTGATTTCCCTAGTAATTTAAAAACAGAACAACCCTGTACAGTTCAGTTGGGTTCTTTGATCTGGAAGCATTCTATTTTCATCATCACCTCATTGATTCGATTTAACTTGTTGGCATCTCATGGATCTGCTTGACCCTTGGAATGCAATTTCCTTGGTACTTGAACTGAGTTACCCGGGTATCAGCAATTTGCTTGGTTGAGTCTTCATAACTTACAGTTTCCTTGGATTTGAGCAAGATCTACATGCCTCCTGCAGAATCCAATTGCCTTAATGGCCTAGTTGAGCCTTTGCCTCCCAGAATCAGATTTAGCTGCTCTGGTTGTACATGTGTGTCTTGGTAACATTTAATTTCTTTCCTAGTCTAGTTAGGTCAATGATTTCCTTAACGATTGTGTTGGGTTTTACATACCTCAGTGGAATTGCTTTACCTTAATTGTCCAGTTAAGTTTGTTTGACCACTGGTTTCTGATTTGCCTGCTACATTTAGATCCACATTGCTTCAACTTTCTCAAAGTCTGGCAACTTTCATCTCGGAGAAGGATTACTCCAAGTGAGTGTAGTTTAGAAAAATATTTTTATGTTTACAGTACAAGTTTTCAGCCATGGCTCAGTGGTAGCACTCTCACCTTTGAGTCAGAGGGTTGTGGGTTTAAGTTCCACGCCAGAGATTCAAGCACACAAATTTCAGTTGGCATTACTGTGCAGTATTGAGGAAGTGCTGCACTTTGAGATGAGACTTTAAACGGAGATTCTGTCTGCCTGCTTGAGAGAATAAAAAAGATAACATTGCTCTATTTTGCAGGAGAGTTGAAACAGATTATCTGCTCATTATCCCATTGATGTTTATGGAATCTTTCTGTGCACAAATTAGCTGCAGCATTTCCTATATTACAACAGTGAATGCACTTCAAAAGTGCTTCATTAGCTGTAAGGAATTTTGGGATGTCCTGTGTTCTGAAAGGTGCTGTAATAGTCTTTTCTTTAGTATGTAGAAGGGAGTTTTAATTGTGGGTAATCAGTCGCTGTTTCAATTTAAAGTGTGTTTTAAATACCAAGTGTAATGAAGTCTAATTTTCCTTCAGTTGTACACAGTCAGTTTCTTCTATAAATTCTTCTTCTTTGGCTTCCTTGTCTCGAGAGACAATGGGTAAGCACCTGGAGGTGGTCAGTGGTGTGTGGAGCAGCGCCTGGAGTGGCTATAAAGGTCAATTCTAGAGTGACAGACTCTTCCACAGGTGCTGCAGATAAAATTTTTTGTCAGGGCTGTTACGCAGTTGGCTCTCCCCTTGCGCTTCTGTCTTTTTTCCTGCCAACAGCTAAGTCTCTTTGACTCGCCACACTTTAGCCCCGCCTTTATGGCTGCCCGTTAGCTCTGGCGATCGCTGGCAACTGACTCCCACGACTTGTGATCAATGTCACAGGACTTCATGTCGCGTTTGCAGACGTCTTTAAAGCGGAGACATGGACGGCCGGTGGGTCTGATACCAGCGGCGAGCTCGCTGTACAATGTGTCCTTGGGGATCCTGCCTTCTTTCATGCGGCTCACATGGCCAAGCCATCTCGAGCGCCGCTGGCTCAGTAGGCTGTATAAGCTGGGGATGTTGGCCACCTCGAGGACTTCTGTGTTGGAGGTACGGTCCTGCCATTTGATGTCAAGGATTCTCCGGAGGCCGCGAAGATGGAATGAATTGAGGCGTTGCTCTTGGCTGACATACGTTGTCCAGGCCTCGCTGCCATAGAGCAAGGTACTGAGGACATAGGCTTGATACACGCGGACTTTTGTGTTCCGTGTCAGTGTGCCATTTTCCCACACTCTCTTGGCCAGTCTGGACATAACAGTGGAAGCCTTTCCCAAGCGCTTGTGGATTTCTGCATCGAGAGACAGGTTACTGGTGATAGTTGAGCCTAGATAGTTGAACTCTTGAACCACGTCCAGAGCGTGGTTGCCAATATTGATGGATGGAGCATTTCTGATGTCCTGTCCCATGATGTTTGTTTTCTTGAGGCTGATGGTTAGGCCAAATTCGTTGCAGGCAGCCGCAAACCTGTTGATGAGACTCTGCAGACGCTCTTCAGTGTGAGATGTTAAAGCAGCATCGTCAGCAAAGAGGAGTTCCCTGATGAGGACTTTCCGTACTTTGGTCTTCACTCTTAGATGGGCAAGGTTGAACAACCTGATCTTGTGTGGAGGAAAATTCCTTCTTCTGAAGACTTGAACGCATGTAAGAGCAGCAGGGAGAAGAAGATCCCAAACAGTGTGGGTGCGAGAACACAGCCCTGTTTCACGCCACTCAGGATAGGAACGGGGTCTGATGAGGTGCTGCTTTGCTGAATTGTGCCTTTCATATAGTCATGGAATGAGGTGATGATACTTAGTAGCTTTGGTGGACATCTGATCTTCTCTACTAGTCTGAAGAGACCACGTCTGCTGACGAGGTCAAAGGCTTTGGTGAGATCAATGAAAGCAACGTAGAGGGGCATCTGTTGTTCGCGGCATTTCTCCTGTAGCTGGCGAAGGGACAACAGCATGTCAATAGTGGATCTCTCTGCTCCAAAGGCACACTGTGCCTCAGGGTAGACACACTCAGCCAGCTTCTGGAGCCTGTTTAAAGCGACTCGAGAAAAGACTTTCCCCACTATGCTGAGCAGGGAGATTCCACGGTAGTTGTTGCAGTCACCGCGGTCACCTTTGTTCTTTATAGAGGGTGATGATATTGGCATCACACGTGTCCTGTGGTACTGCTCCCTCGTCCCAGCACAGGCAAAGCAGTTCGTAGAGTGCTGAGAGTACAGCAGGCTTAGCACTCTTGATTATTTCAGGGGTAATGCCGTCCTTCCCAGGGGCTTTTCCGCTGGCTAGAGAATCAATGGCATCACTGAGTTCAGATTTTGTTGGTTGTACGTCCAGTTCATCCATGACTGGCAGAGACTGGGCTGCATTGAGGGCGGTCTCAGTGACAACATTTTCCCTGGAGTACAGTTCGAGGTAGTGCTCAACCCAGTGGTCCATTTGCTTGCATTGGTCAGTGATTGTGTCCCCCTGATTTAGATTTGAGGGGGGGCGATCTTAATGGTTGGCCCAAAAGCTCTCTTAATGCCATCATTCATTCCTCTGATGTTTCTTGTGTTGGAGACCAGCTGAATATGACTGCATAGGTGTTGCCAGTAGTCATTTGTGCAGCGCCTGGCTGTTCTTTGTGCAGAGCTTCTGGCTGCTTTAAGTGCTACTGATGTTAACTCGCTGGGTCCTTTCTTGTAGTTCAGCAGTGCAATGCGCTTAGCAGCTATGACTGGTTCCAGCTCTTCAAAGTGAGATTGAAACCAGTCTGCATTCCACTTCGCACGTTTGCCATAGGTGGTCATGACTGACTCATAGATGGCGTCTCTGATGTGGGCCCACTTGGTCTCTGCATCCCCTATGGGAGTGTTTTGAAGGTCTTTTCAAGTGAATTTAGAAATTTATATAACAGCTGTGGATAAGAAATTCTGCTCGTATTGATGCGCGGGTGGCCCTTCTGCTTGGAGTGATGCAGCTTCGTTGGTTTGAGTCTAACTTTGCTGCACACCAGGGAGTGGTCGGTGTCACAGTCTGCACTGCGTGTGATTTGAACGCTGTTTATAGAGGCTCGCCTTGTGACGATGAGGTCCAGCTGGTGCCACCGACGTGATCTTGGGTGCCTCCATGAAACCTGGTGACAGGGTTTAGTGTGAAAGAATGAGTTGGTGATGCAGAGGTTATGATAGGTACACAACTAAAGCAGTCTCTGTCCATTCTCATTCCTCCTTCCAATGCAGGGAGGCGTGTCTCCTGAAGTGCTGCAATGTCCACATTGAGTCTACTGAGCTCGTTGTTAATGATGGTGGTCTTCCGAGAATCGTTGATTTGTGTAAGATCTTCCGACAGGCCAGGACACATAGTTCTGACGTTCCAGCTTGCAAAATGAAGGATTGGTACCTTCTTTCCTTTTTTTGTCGTGCTGTTTGGTGCGGTGTTGCAGTCCACTTTTCGGGCAATGACCCTGAGCTCCAAGCACCCATTGAAGCAGGTGGACTGTGGCGGGACAGAACCTTATTAACCGGGGGCTGCCCAGTTTGAGGCGGGCGGTAGCTGTCCAGTGAGATGCGATGACCTCTCCCACCGATAAAGGCAACCTGTGGTGCCCAATCTCTATGCCAATTCAGCTGGACTTATAACCCGTAACTGCTGCCTTCCGTGTTGTTTCGGTCGCTGTGAGGCGACTATGGAGTAACCTCTCCATGGCGCATGCCTGGGCGAATGTATGGAGGTTGTGAGTTGCCCAAGCGTCAAAACACCCCTCTCGGCCTTTCTGGTGGGGTCCAAAGGAGTGCAGAGCACGACGTTTTGTACTGGTATGGCTGCGGGAACAGCTGGGGACATGGTAAAGGTGACACATGACCGCTTAAGGGGTTCCGCTCCGGATTTTCTGTTAAGGTTTATTCCCTTAGCCTTGGACTCTCCTGAGACGCCCACAAGGCAGTGGGGTTGTTAGGGTCCCTGCTCAGGGATAGGTGGATGCCTGTGGGAGGAGGGGGTGCGAGGGGGAGCTGGGAAGGGGGCTGCAGGGGAAGGGGGTGCGAGGGGAAGATGGGGGAGGGGGTGGGGGGAAGGGGGTGCCGGGGGGGGGGTGCTGGTGTGCAGGGAGGGGGAAGGGGGTACAGGTAATAAAACATTTCATTCGTTCCCACCATCGACGCTGGGAAAGCTCATCCGCGTCCTCCAGGAGGTGGGCGACAGCCTCGGGTGCCAGTACCAGCAGGAATTCACTGTCCAGAGTGTCCACGGCCACGGCGTGCGGTACGTTCAGTGCAGAGAGGAAGGAGCAGCGGAACCCTAGGGAAATAAGACTAGTACAGAGGGGAAGCATTGAGAAAAAGGTGCCCCCGAACACGAAAAAAGCCACAACCTGGCCCCAGTTGACTCCCATCACGGAACAGCTCCTCGGCCACAACTTCAAAGTGCCCGCGGGAGGTGTGCGGCTCGTAGCGCATCTGCAGCACAATGTCTATAAATACAGCAGCCACAGAATTGGATTCTGTAGTTTTGGTGCTACAGGTGCCAGCTTTGTACCAAAATGGCATCTGTGCTGCTTATGCGCACATCTGTCTTGGTAAGGGGTGTCATGATGGCTTTAGCACAGGCATAAGGAGCATGTGGCTAACGTATGCAGAGTAGTAAATCGTGATGTCAGTCAGTGTGCTTTTTTATTTGTTCGTGGGATGGGGGCATCGCTGCCTAGGCCAGCAGTTAGTGCCCATTCCTAATTGCCCTTGAGATGGTGATGGTGAGCTGCCTTCTTAAACTGCTGCAGTCCTTGTGCTGTAGGTACACCTACAATGCTGTTAGGAAGGGAGTTCCAGGATTTTAACCTAGCAACAGTGAAGGAACAGTGATATATTTCCAAGTCAGGATGGGTGCAGTCCCAGCAGTGGCCACTGCTCCCAGTGGCACTGCTTAAATGGAAGAGCTGTCAGCCCTCCACTTGGCCAACAACTCTTGGAGGGCTTTTGTCTTTTAAAGAGAATGGAGCCCCAGCACCAGGCAGTTAATTGCCTGAGGGCTGAAAAATGCGGGCAGGGTCCCCCAAATGGCCAAGGCGAGTTTGCACACGGCCTTCCGGCCACTATGCTAATAGTTCAGCCCATTGCTTGAAAATATGTATGAAATCAAACTGTTAGAACAACATTTTAATAATTAAAATATTGATGCTTTGTTCAGTAAAATGTGTACTAACCTACTGAGATCACATGCAATATGAATATAACTGAGTCCTATTGATATCACATTGCAGTGATATGAAGAAAGTGAAGAGGACATCTGTGAGCAATGTCTTTTAATTTGGAATTGTACATTGGCACTACATAGTAACAGAATGTTAAGATGATGCATGATTTACAATCAATATATCATACAAAATAATAACTCACTATGTTTAAGACACTAATGTTGGGATAAAGATGAGAAACAAAAATCAAGAGAATTAAGCTCCTTTTGAACCTGCAGTTCCCTGTGAGCTATCTGACTGCTGAATATTGGAAATATGTGCACAGACTTTGAATTATGTCCCTAGTGGCTCCTCATGGTGGACTGTAAAACCAACCCTCTAAAATAAATGAATCTTTTATTTTTTATGCACAGACTTCCATAGAAATGATTAAGGAACAGTTTGCAAATATCTATTTCCAGCTGCAGTTTCTACTGTACTCTCCTTTTGAAGTGGGAATGATTGAAGCAAAATGCTTTGAGTTTCTCTTCATTTTATGGCAAAGGGCTCTTCACTGATATGAATCTAATGTATTTCTAACAGGGTTGTAGATAATTTTCTGTAAGGAGGGCTTAAGACCACCGGCTGAATTTTTGGTAGCCCTATGGCAACAGGCTGGGAGGTGCGGGTGCGGGGTATCTGGAAGGGAGCCCAGCATCTTCCCGCCACCAAGGCATATTATCAGCAGCGACAATACCAGCTACTTAAGTGCCCAATTAAGGGCTACATTTCCACCTCCCACCCTCGCCACTCCGCAGGCATTTTGTCCATGTTGAGAAGGCCCACCGCCACGTGGGGAGACTACCAGGTAACCCTGGCAGACTCGCAGCGGGTTCCGGAGATACCCTCCTTAATGGCTGCTCCACAATGTATGGAGGGACACCCGGCCCCCACCCCCCACCCCCCACCATCCAGTGACAATGGCCACCCCTGCAGCTAAGGCGCTGCCACCAGAATATGATCCAGCCCTGATCACTAGGCCTGCCTGCGAGGCCCCAGCCTGCTCAACAAAACTTGCCTTGTCTTCAAGGGCGCCTCAATATTGAGGCGCCTTCTTGCTGCAGCCTCAGCGGTGGCCAACGCTTGCAGTGGTGCTGCCGAGGCTACTGAGCTGCTGGCCCTCTGATTGGGTTCAGTTGGTGCTGGTCCTGGTGGCAGCCTGTTAACTGTTCAGAGGCAGCAAAATGCCGTCCCTGGGTCCATCTGCCCATCGACACCGGGTCAGCCCCCGCTTTCGGTCCTAGCAGTAGGACCTCTCAACCACCAACAAAATTCAGCCCTGTATCATCATCAGTAAACTCTCACATAGATAAAGCATTTGCTTGGTAGAATAAGTCCACAGTAATCTTTGCAACTGTTATTTTTGAAGAGTTTGAGAGTTTTCATAATGCTTTCATGTGGAAGCTCCGAGAGGAAGCTGTCTGTTCTAAAAAGCCAATACGAGGGAGGAAGCAGACATTCACCAGCCTTATCCTACTAGTATTCTAAACTTATGGAAAATAAACATACTACTTCTTTGGTGTGATGAGCAGGAACAGATTTGATCAGGAAGAAGCAAGTAAAAATCTATGCAAATAACTGGGCAGGTCTCAATCTGCGGACTCCTGTCGTACAAATAAATAGCTTATGCATGTCAACCTGTTCAACAGATGTGTTATGAAAATGCAAGAGAGAGTACTCATGACTTCAGACAATCAGATAGGTTCAGCAATTAAATAGGCGGTACCTGCCCAAAGGTATTGTTACAGACTCTATGAAAATCAGAAAAACTAAATGTCAAGCAACATGCATATATATATCAACATCCTCTGAAACAGTTATGCCTGCTTGCTGAGAGAAATGGGATGGAGTCTCCAGTTTTTGCTGCGTTTCTGTAAGGAGCTCCTCGCAGGTCTCCGCCTGAGTTCAATCCCCCACTATCACCATATTTTATCAGATTTCCTATCTGATACCT
Source organism: Heterodontus francisci (assembly GCF_036365525.1). NCBI lineage: Eukaryota > Metazoa > Chordata > Chondrichthyes > Heterodontiformes > Heterodontidae > Heterodontus > Heterodontus francisci. Next base: position 43,839,416 of record NC_090371.1, read on the forward strand.
TTGCCACGACAAATGTTGTGGTTAATCCCCTCCTGTCAGTTCCCTCATTTTGGAATTGTTGTTGTTTTTTATCTTTTGGGATTTTTTTCTTCCTTTTTGCACAGTCTCTGCTTCATTCTAAATCAGAACAAAAAGTGCTAGAAATACACAGCAGCAGGTCTATCAGCATCTGAATATTTTGAGCTCAGGATTCCTGGTTAAAAAGTTAGTATGCCTCTTTTTCACTTCAGGTGTTGATATATGTTGTGTTGCCAGCACTTGTAGTTTTCCTTTTTTTTAAAATCTCCAATTATATTTGGTTCTGAAAATATTTAAATAAAATGTTTGGAAAAAGGATTTGCTTCCAAGAGGGGTACAGGAATGACTTTACATGGATTGCACAGCAGAGAGATCAACACTGGGGACGACAAGCACGGTGCAACAGCAACTACAACCTGCATTTATATAGCACCTTTTAATGTCATAAAACTTTATCCAGCTCTTGTTTCTGCTCCTCCTATTAAATGCATCTTCTGTGGAACTTAACCTTGGACCAGGAAGGTCAAAGGTTGAGATTTGCAAGTCAAGATGATTATATAAATGCAAGTCTTTATTTTACAATGTTTTTCACAACCTCAGAGTATCCTAAATTGCTTTACAAAGAAGTACTTTTTCTTTCAGTTAATTCCGCACTGTCGCTAATCTGTGCACAGCAGGATATCACAAACAGCAATGAGATAAAGACCTGCTCTTCTTTGCAATAATAACTTTTAGGTGCAAATGAGAGGGGAGACAGGGCCTTGCTTTAACATCTTCCAGAAAGACAGCACCTCAGACAGTGCAGCACTCCACTGGATGTCGGCCTAGATTTGGGCTGGAGTTCCTGAAGTGGGAATTGAACCCACAACCTTCTAACTCAGAGGCAACAGTGTTACCAACTGAGCCATGACTGACAGCTTCAATTGACTTCTGCACCTATGAGCCAGGGAGGGGAGAAAATGAGTTCCCACTCCTGAAGACTATACACTGACTCCTGTTAGAATGTAGATGTTAAGAACTTCCCTCCCCTATCTTCCCAGGAAAAATAAATCATCAATATTGTCAAAATCCTCTATTATAATCAATCCTGTGCTTTAACAAGCGTTGATCCAGGACCTTTTTAACAGTGTGCATTGAGTACAAATCAACTACCTTCTCTGGGAGTTTGTTCCATATTCCTACTATGGAATGGTCACTTGGGCAAGGCACTGACCTATGAGGAACTATATCCCAACATGAGAAAAAGTGGAAAACAGCTTCTCTTTTTAATCAGTTGAAACATTACAAACACTCCATTTGGTTTCTTCTGAATTTAATAAAATACATCTGAAGGAAAAAATTCTGCACAGTTAATGGCATCAATATTAACAAAAAAGGAAGTTTGCAAGTGGTCACAGATTATTTTTCACTCTCAATCTTTTTTTTTCTCATGCTGATGAACTCATTGAAACTGTGCAAACTTCGCACACACTCAAATGTCAGGCCGACTGCTGTCACTTACATTACAACTTCATAAGTGAGGGAACGTCGTCACTTCTTTCTATCAGCCTGTGTCGGTCCCCAACAAATCCACTGAAAATAAACTCTCTCCACCATTGCCACACAAAACAAAAGAACAAAACAAAGAACAGTACAGCACAGGAACAGGCCATTCGGCCCTCCAAGCCGACGCCGATCTTGATGCCTGTCTAAACTAAAACCTTCACTTCTGGGGTCCATATCCCTCTATTCCCATCCTATTCATGTATTTGTCAAGATGCCTCTTAAACGTCGCTATCGTACCTGCTTCCACCACCTCCCCCGACAGCAAGTTCCAGGCACTCACCACCCTCTGTGTAAAGAACTTGCCTTGCACATCCCCTCTAAACTTTGCTCCTCTCACCTTAAACCTATGTCCCCTAGTAACTGACTCTTCCACCCTGGGAAAAAGCTTCTGACTATCCACTCTGTCCATGCCGCTCATAACTTTGTAAGTCTCTATCATGTCGCCCCTCCACTTCCGTCGTTCCAATGAAAACAATCTGGGTTTATCCAACCTCTCCTCATAGTTAATGCCCTCCAGACCAGGCAACATCCTGGTAAACCTCTTCTGTAACCGCTCCAAAGCCTCCACGTCCTTCTGGTAGTGTGGCGACCAGAATTGCACGCAATATTCTAAGTGTGGCCTAACTAAAGTTCTGTACAGCTGCAGCATGACTTGCCAATTTTTATACTGTATGCCCCGACCGATGAAGGCAAGCATGCCGTATGCCTTCTTGACAACCTTATCCACCTGCGTTGCCACTTTCAGTGACCTGTGGACCTGTACGCCCAGATCTCTCTGCCTGTCAATACTCCTAAGGGTTCTGCCATTTACTGTATACTTCCCACCTGTATTAGACCTTCCAAAATGCATTACCTCACATTTGTCCAGATTAAACTCCATCTGCCATTTCTCCGCACAAGTCTCCAACCGATCCATATCCTGCTGTATCCTCTGACAATCCTCGTCACTATCCGCAACTCCACCAACCTTTGTGTCGTCCGCAAACTTACTAATCAGACCAGCTACATTTTCCTCCAAATCATTTATATATACTACAAACAGCAAAGGTCCCAGCACTGATCCCTGCGGAACACCACTAGTCACATCCCTCCATTCAGAAAAGCACCCTTCCACCACTACCCTCTGTCTTCTATGACCGAGCCAGTTCTATATCCATCTTGCCAACTCCCCTCTGATCCCATGTGACTTCACCTTTTGTATCAGTCTGCCATGAGGGACCTTGCCAAAGGCTTTACTGAAGTCCATATAGATAACATACACTGCCCTTCCTTCATCAATCATCTTTGTCACTTCCTCAAAAAAATCAAATTAGTGAGACACGACCTCCCCTTCACAAAACCATGCTGCCTCTCGCTAATAAGTTTGTTTGTTTCCAAATGGGAGTAAATCCTGTCCCGAAGAATCCTCTCTAATAATTTTCCTACTACTGACGTAAGGCTCACCAGCCTATAATTTCCTGAATTATCCTTGCTACCCTTCTTAAACAAAGGAACGACATTGGCTATTCTCCAGTCCTCTGGGACCTCACCTGTAGCCAACGAGGATGCAAAGAGTTCTGTCAAGGCCCCAGCAATTTCTTTCCTTGCCTCCCTCAGTATTCTGGGGTAGATCCCATCAGGCCCAGGGGACTTAACTACCTTAATACTTTGCAAGACACCCAACACCTCATCCTTTTTTGATAATGAGATGACTGAGACTATCTACACTCCCTTCCCTAGGCTCATCATCCACCAAGTCCTTCTCTTTGGTGAATATTGATGCAAAGTACTCATTTAGTACCTCGCCCATTTTCTCTGGCTCCACACATAGATTCCCTTCTCTGTCCTTGAGTGGGCCAACCCTTTCCCTGGTTACCCTCTTGCTCTTTATATATGTATAAAAAGCTTTGGGATTCTCCTTAATCCTGTTTGCCAATGACTTTTCATAACCCCTTTTAAGCCCTCCTGACTCCTTGCTTAAGTTCCTTCCTACTGTCTTTATATTCCTCAAGGGATTCGTCTGTTCCTAGCCTTCCAGCCCTTACGAATGCTTCCTTTTTCTTTTTGACGAGGCTCACAATATCCCGCGTTATCCAAGGTTCCCGAAACTTGCCAAACTTACCCTTCTTCCTCACAGGAACATGCCGGTCCTGGATTCTAATCAACTGACGTTTGAAAGACTCCCACATGTCAGATGTTGATTTACCCTCAAACAGCCACCCCCAATCTAAATTCTTCAGTTCCTGCCTAATATTGTTATAATTAGCCTTCCCCCAATTTAGCACCTTCACCCGAGGACTACTCTTATCCTTATCCACAAGTACCTTAAAACTTATGGAATTATGGTCACTATTCCCGAAATGCTCCCCTATTGATACTTCGACCACCTGGTCGGGCTCATTCCCCAATACCAGGTCCAGTATGGCCCCATCCCTAGTTGGACTATCTACATATTGTTTCAAGAAGCCCTCCTGGATGCTCCTTACAAATTCTGCCCCATCCAAGCCCCTAGTACTATGTGAGTCCCAATCAATATAGGGGAAGTTAAAATCACCCACCACTACAACCCTGTTACCTTTACACCTTTCCAAAATCTGTCTACATATCTGCTTCTCTACCTCCAGCTGGCTTTTGGGAGGCCTGTAGAAAACCCCCAACATCGTGACTGCACCTTTCCTATTCCTGAGCTCCACCCATATTGCCTCGCAGCATGACCCCTCCGAGGTGTCCTCCCACAGTACAGCTGTGATATTCTCCTTTAACTAGTAATGCACCTCCCCCACCCCTTTTACATCCCCCTCTATCCCGCCTGAAGCTTCTAAATCCTGGAACATTTAGCTGCCAATCCTGTCCTTCCCTCAACCAAGTCTCTGTAATAGCAACAACATCATAGTTCCAAGTACTAATCCAAGCTCTAAGTTCATCTGCCTTACCTATTATACTTCTCGCATTGAAACAAATGCACTTCAGACCACCAGTCCCGCTGTGCATCTCCCTGCCTGCTCTTCCTCTTCGTCTTACTGGCCTTATTTACTAGTTCCCCCTCAGTTATTTCACATGCTGTCCTACTGCTCTGATTCCCACCCCCCTGCCACATTAGTTTAAACCCTCCCGAGTGACGCTAGCAAACCTCGCAGCCAGGATATTTGTGACCCTCCAGTTTAGATGCAACCCGTCCTTCTTGTACAGGTCCCATCTGTCCCTGAAGAGATCCCAATGATCCAGATATCTGAAACCCTCCCTACTACACCAGCTGTTCAGCCACCTGTTCAGCTGCACTATCCTCCTGTTTCTAGCCTCATTGGCACGTGGCACAGGGAGTAATCCCGAGATTACAACCCTGGAGGTTCCGTCTTTTAACTTTCTACCAAACTCCCCCTGCAGGACCTCGTCACTCTTCCTGCCTATGTCGTTGGTACCGATGTGTACCACAACCTCTGGCTGTTCACCCTCCCCCTTCAGAATGCCCCCTGTCCGTTTAGAGACATCCTTGACCCTGGCACCAGGGAGGCAACATACCATCCTGGAGTCTCTTTCTCGTCCACAGAAGCACCTATCTGTGCCCCTGACTATAGAGTCCCCTATAACTATTGCTCTTCTGCGCTTTGTCCCTCCCTGCTGAACAACAGTGCCAGCCGTGGTGCCACTGCTCTGGCTGCTGCTGTTTTCCCCTGATAGGCCATCCCCCCCAACAGTATCCAAAACGGTATACTTGTTAGAGAGGGGGATAGCCACGGGATTTCTGCACTGACTGCCTGCCCCTTCTAGCGGTCACCCATCTATCTGCCTGCGCCTTGGGTGTAACCACTTCTCTAAAACTCCTGTCTATGACGCTTTCTGCCATCTGCATGTTCCTAAGTGCATCCAGTTGCCGCTCCAACCGATCTGTGAGGAGCTGCAACTGGGTACACTTCCTGCAGATGTAGTCGTCCGGAACACTGGAAGCGTCACGGACCTCCCACATCTCACAGGTGAAGCACTTCACCCCTCTAACTGTCATTTCTAGCACTAATTAATCAATTAATTTAAAATAAATAAATACTTATTAAATCCTTACTAAATTGTTATAATTAACTATATGTTCCCTCGTGCTAGATTCCTACTATAAATATTAAATGCTGACTAAATACAGTAATCTCCTCCCTCTGGTTTGGTTACTCTACTTATTAATTAGTTAATTAGGGTTTTAATCAATTTTTATCAGTTTTATTTTCAAATTCAGTAAAAATTCCCTCCCAGCCAATCAGGTCACAGCTTTCCTGTGACATCACTTTCAGTATTTTTTGATACTTGCCGGTCCAGAACTCCGCCCTCCGAGTCTTCTTCCAGTCAGCTGTGCTCTTTGGAATACATGATTGTTAATGTCCACAAAATAGAGAAAATGTGAAACTCTATAATACTATTGCTGCCAAGCATTATTGTGCCAATGCATTTTAATGCTTGTGGTTAGTTCTCAAGAGGGGAAGTAATGATACCAGCCTTCAGCTCTGACAGAGTAAAATGGTGGCTTTATCTGGCCTCCGTTAAGCCATCATTTCTGTTGCTTACCAAGACCTGTGAATCATACTCTAATCCCTGCCTAGTCTCCACATCTTAACGCCCCTTTGAAGGCAGACTGTTCCAATCATTGCAGCCAGCATTTTCTCTTGGGAGGTCTCACTCTATTGACTTGGCCGTCGCTGAGCAGTGTTCCCACAGCATTTGTAGTTATCCTACAGAGACGCCTATATTTACATGAAGTAAACCCATGTGGCTCAGTCACTGTGTCTTTGAGCTGAGCAATTACACTGATCCTACCACCAGCACAACTGGAATTCATTTGTGTTGTCAACAGTACCTCTTCAGCTTTAACTGGGCACAGGATCCAGAGTTTGTGGCTTGCAAACCAAAACATTTTGCTTGCATGTCTGTACCATAGAATTACATAGAACATACAGCAAAGGAACGGGCCATTCAGCCCACCTGGTCAGTGCTGATGTTTATATTCCGCACGTGTCTCCTTCCATTTTATCTATCTCATCTCAGCATATCTTTCTATTCCCTTTTCTCTCATATGTTCATCTAGTTTGCTTTTTGAAAGTATCTAAGCTATTTGCCTCAACCACTTCCTTTGCAGCATTCCAATATCATGCACTTTGATGACTTTCGGGAGTCAACATTAATGGGGAAGAAATGTATTGTGCTGGTAAAGTAGCTGATAATGTCAGGAACTCTAAAGACATATGTTATGACCTCATTGAGATCGTTAATGTTAAAATACAAGATATGGACCCACAGACTAATTTTAAAAATTACATAAGATTTCACATTTTAAGACTTTTATTATGACTAAACTAAAAGAAATTCCCATGAACCAAATAGTACTTTGTAAGTAGCTGATATCCCAATTAGAAAGAAGGGTGTTTTCTTTACGTATTAAAATACTTGAAAATCTCCCACCACATTTATACGTTACACCAGGCATACCTAAAAATGAGGTGTCAACCTGGTGAAGCTACAACTCAGGCCTACCTGCTTGCCAAACAGCGTAAGCAGCATGCAATAGACAGGGCGAAGCGATCTGTTACGAACAGGTGGGAAAGGTGTCTAGGGGTCTTTTACTGTCTTCACCTGGTCTTATTGTTACAGGGTTTTAATTTTTAAACAGTGTTTTGAGCTCCCCCTTTGGTGAATCCTTGTTCACAGCTTTCCAATTATAAGGCAAAGAAATGAGCACACCAGGTTTTCTTAGTTTTAGTGAAATTTATTAAAACTTAAACTCTAATACGGTTAACGTCTAGGGATATACGACGCGCCCACACGAGCATGCACACACATGCAAATAGGAACAGAAAAGAACAGAAGAACAATCAAATGGAAAGGTTGGAGACAATCTCCGAAGAGGGTTTTCTTTTACTGTGCTTCGAGCTCGCTGTAGGGTCCTTGATTGCAGGTACTCTAGCTTTTTGTTGGGACCCAGTATTCTTCTTAAACCTTGTTCACTGTTGGAGACTTTTCTCTTTTGGGGTTCATATGTACTCAATGGTTTCCGAAGCTGGTGAGAGTGAGATGAGAGCAGGCAAGAGAGGTCTTTTCCAGTCCAGGAGAAAACACCTTTCTGGGTTTTTAACTCTGTGGCAAGTTCAAAAAACCAACAGCCAGTTAGGCATGTGACTAAACTGGTCTGACCACTTCTCTGTACTGGGGAAGCGAGGGCTGGGACCCTTGTTCCAACACTGTCTGTTACTATGCAAATGCCTTTCCAGTCAGGGGCTTGCAATTTTAAGTTTTAATGTTCATGTGGTAAAATAATGTGTGCCTCAGCTTGGCAGGCGGGGGCCTGCATGACAGATCCCACAACCAACAGATCGGATCTAAGCTCTGCAGTCCTGCCACATCCAGTTGTGAATGGTGGTGGACAATTGAACAACTAACTGGAGGAGCCTCCACACATCCTCACCCTCAACGATGGGAGAGCCGAGCACATCAGTGTAAAAGACAAGGCGAAAGCATTTGCATCAATCTTCAGCCAAAAGTGCCAAGTGGATGATCCATCTCGGCCTCCTCGTGAGATCCCCAGCATCACAGATGCCAGTCTTCAGTCAATCCGATTTACTCCATGTGATATCGAGAAATGGCTGAAGCACTGGATACTGCAAAGGCTATAGGCCCTGACAACATTCCAGCAATAGTATTCATGACTTGTGCTCCAGAACTAGCCTCGCCCCTAGCCAAGCTGTTCCAGTACAGCTACAACACTGGCATCTACCTGGTAGTGTGGAAAATTGTCCAGGTATGTCCTGTGAACAAAAAGTAGGACAAATCAACCCGGCCAATTACCACCCTAATCAGTCTACTCGCAATCATCAGCAAAGTGATGGAAGGGGTCATCGACAGTGCTATCAAGTGGCACTAGCTCAGCAATAACCTGCTCACAGACGCCCAGTTTGAGTTCCACCAGAGTCACTCATCTCCTGACCTCATTACAATCTTGGTCCAAACATGGACAAAAGAGCTGAACTCCAGAGGTGAGGTGAGAGTGACTGCCTTGACATTAAGGAAGCATTTGACAGAGTATGTCATCAAGGAGCCCTAGCAAACCTGGAGTCAATGGGAATCAGGGAAAAACTGTTCGCTGTTTGGAGTCACACCTGGCACAAAGGAAGATGGTTGTGGTTGTTGGAGGTCAATCATCTGAGCTCCAGGACATCACTGCAGGAGTTCATCAGGGTAGTGTCCTAGGCCCAACCATCTTCAGCTGCTTCATCAATGACCTTTCCTCCGTCATAAGGTCAGAAATGGGGATGTTTGCTGCTGATTGTGCAATGTTCACCAGATGCTGCATATGGACATGGGCTGCTTCAATAAGACCTGAGCAACATCCAGGTTTGGGCTGATAAGTGGCAAGTAACATTCACGCCACACAAGCGCCAGGCACTGACCATCTCCAACAAGAGGGAATCTAGCCATCTCCCACAATTGTATTACCATTGCTGTATGCCCCACTATCAACATCCTGGGGGTCACCATTGACCAGAACATGAACTGGACCAGCCGCATAAATACTGTGGTTACAAGAGCAGGTCAGAGGCTGGGAATTCTGCAATGAATAACTCATCTCCTATCTCCCCAAAGCCTGTCCACCATCTACAAGGCACAAGTCAGGAGTGCGATGGAATACTCTCCACTTGACTAGATGAATGCAGCTTCACCAACACTCAAGAATCTTGACACCATCCAGGACAAAGCAGCCCACTTGATTGGCACCCCCATCCACCACCTTCAATATTCACTCCCTCCATTACCAACACACAGTGGCAGCAGTGTGTACCATCTACAAGATAAATGCTGGCGTTGATAGTGGAGCTCACATCCCATGAATAAATAAAAATTGGGCTGAATGTGTAGTCTGCTTTTCAGCATTTGGCACCCCAGAGATCATTTTTACACCATCCTAGTACTGCCCCCTCTGGTGATGCCAGAAGCCATGCTTAGTTGCTTCCCCTGCAGGCAACTGCACTGTCTGATTTACTGGACACTGCCATACTCAGACTGACGATCACTGTTTGGTTAAAGCATCCAATCCATTTTGATGCCTGCCCCTCCTAAACATAAGCAGTTGGGGGTGGGGGAGGAAGAATTTATCTCACTATGTACACAAATCAAACATTCTTTCTGAAAAGATTAATGACATTACATACAGTAATAAGAGGAATCTTACTCAACAGGTTTGCATGCACTATCACTCACTCCCAATATTTCTTCACTAGTGACAGCTCTGGAAGCCATGCATGAGTAATTCCAAATACAAACCTGCATAAATACATACGAATTAGGAGTAGGTCACTTGGCCCCTCGAGCCTGCTCCGCCATCCTACAAGATCATGGCTGATGTGATTGTAACCTCAACTCCACATTCCTGCCTACCGCCAATAGCCTTTCACGCCCTTGCTTATCATGAATCTATCTACCTCTGCCTTAAAAATATTCAAAGACTCTGCTTCCCCTGCCTTTTAAGGAAGAGAGTTCCAAAGACACTCAACCCTCTGAGAGAAAAAGTTTTTCCTCATCTCTGTCTTAAATGGGCGACCCCTTATTTTCAAAACAATGACCCCTAGTTCTAGATTCTCCCGCAAGAGGAAATATCCTTTCCACATCCACCCCATCAAGACTCCTCAGCATCTTATATGTTTGTTTCAATCAAGTTGCCTCTTATTCTTCTAAACTCCAGCAGATACAAGCCTAACCTTTCCTCATAAGACAACCCTCCCATTCCAGGTATTAATTTAGAAAACCTTCACTGAACTGCTTCCAACACATTTGCATCCTTCCTTAAATAAGGAGATAAATACTGTACACAGTACTCCAGGTGTGGTCTCACCAATGCTCTGTATAATTGAAGCATAACCTCCTGACCATTGTATTCAATTCCCCTCACGATAAATGAGAACATTCTATTAGCTTTCCTAATTACTTGCTGTACCTGCAAATGAACCTTTTGCGATTCATGCACTAGGATACCCAGATCCCTCTGCATCTCAGAGCTCCGCAATCTCTCACCATTTAGATAATATGCTTTGTTTTTTCTTCCTGCCAAAAAATTTCACATTTTCCCACATTATACTCCATTTGCCAGATCTTTGCCCACTCACTTTATCTATATCCCTTTGTAGCCCCCTTATGTCCTCTTACGTTCCTACCTATCTTTGTGTCATCAGCAAATTTAGCAACCAGACCTTCGGTCCCTGACGGTCAGTTCCGAAGAAGGGTCACTGACCCGAAACGTTAACTCTGCTTCTCTTTCCACAGATGCTGCCAGACCTGCTGAGTGATTCCAGCATTTCTTGTTTTTGTTTTACATCAACTATCTCGCTAGCTACTTCTTTTAAGACCCTGGTATGAAGTCCATCAGGACCTGGGGACTTGTCAGCCCACAGCTCCATCAATTTGTTCAGTACTACTTCCCTGGTGATGGTAATTTTCTTGAGTTCCTCCCTCCCTCCCTTGCATTTCCTGATTTACAGCTATTTCTGGGATGTTACTTGTATCCTCCATGGTGAAGACTGATGCAAAATACCTGTTCAATTCATCAGCCATCTCCTTTATTGTCCCTTTATTAATTTCCCATTTTAATTAACTTTAAGCCCTGATTTTCACCCTATTGGCCCAGCAGGAACAATGCAGTGGCTGGGGTGAGGCGAGGGTGATTAAAATGGTGGATTCCGCTACCTGCTGCGTCCTTGCGCTTCACCATTTTAATTTCTGGATTTTCGGCAGTGTCAAGGTAAATAGGAGCCTTGTTAATATTGAAATATCAGGATCCAATAGCGTAATATGGACTCTGACCCAAATTTAATGCAGGAGCGCACAGTCTGGGAGCCACTGACAAAAAGGTGATGGCAAGCAGCATATGGGCCAGGTAAGTTTAATTTTTTTTTGCTGTTGTCCTGTGGGTCTCCTCTGCCCTCAACTCCCCTCCCTTCACCAGTTGGCGAAACAAGCTTGAGCCCCCTTCAATGGGCTTACCTGGCCACAGATGATCGTTCCCTTGGAACCCAGCAGTGGCCTTTGGTCCCCGACATCCCACTCCCAACTTCTGGCCTCCATGTCATCCTTGCTGGCTTTGGCTGGGAGTCAGCATTGAAAATGACCCGGATTTCGTGCTGACCCTTGCTTGCCTCACTCCTGACCCAGCTTAAAATTGGGCCGTTATATTATGAAAAAATACACTGAACAAAACAGTCAGAAGTTTGACCAACTTCACCATAGTGATGTCATATTTGCATTTACAATGTTCCTTTAAACCAGTAAGTGAGCTTTTTGTACATCTACAAGCATCCTGCTGAAAGGAGGACACCGGTGGTAATAACAGCCAATCTGTCCAAACTAATATCAATATTGGATAAATCAATGACCATTATTCAAGTCAGGTCAAAACTGTAGTCAATCCCATGCAGTGTCTAATGAGCCCTCTCTCCCCCCTCTCTTTCGATGACACAGACCTGAAACATTAACTCTGTTTTTTTTCTCCATAGATGCTGCCTGACTTGTTGAGTATTTCCAGCATTTTCTGTTTTGTTTCAGATTTCCAGCATCCATGGTATTTTGCTTTTGTGCTATGAGCATTGAGCACTGTGTTGTCATACTATCTTCCTGGGGAGATAGCGGAGGGAAATTAATTGCTCCAGAAAATAGGGATGAATAGTTGGTGTGGGAGGGAAGTCCATATAAAATGATCATATATGATCTGTGGGGATGCAAATGTATCAACCAGCTGTTAACACCTGGGAACAATGGAGGGCCCAAGTGGTTCTGTGAAACCAGACTTCTGGATTATTAGAATAGGATAAAAAAAACTGTTGACTTTAGAGTCCAGATAAATTTGACAGATTTTCTGAAGGCAGACATGCTGTAAGAGAGGAAACAAGCAATTGCAGCCTTAGAGCACACTGTAAGGAAGGCAACCAGCGGTGGCTGCCTTGAAAGGGAACACCTGCTCTCTGAAGCCTGAGACAGTAAAAGGCTGCGTAGGCTTGAACCTGTTTTGAAAACTGAAGTTTGCAAAGAAGTAGAAGACCAGCAGGATCATTAGGATTTGCCTTATTCATGAACGTCCAGTTCAGAAGTGCTCGGAGAAGTGAGCAAAAAGTACATTGATTTTTGAAAAGGACTGAGAGATCTAACCCATTGCTACTTGGGAGCATTTTGGGACTTTTAACTGCAAAGGATTTTACCATCAAAGAGGACGTTTTTTATTCTTTCATGTGAGCATCACTGGCAAGGTCAGCATTTATTGCCCATCCCTAATTGCCCTTGAGAAGGTGGTGGTGAGCTGCCTTCTTGAACCGCTGCAGTCCATGTGAGGTAGGTACACTCACAGTGCTGTTAGGAAGGGAGTTCCAGGATTTTGACTCAGCAACAGTGAAGGAACGGCAATATATTTCCAAGTCAGATGGTGTGTGACTTGGAGGGGAACTTGCAGGTGGTGGTGTTCCCATGCATCTGCTGCCCTCGCCCTTCTGGTGGTAGAGGTCGTGGGTTTGGAAGGTGCTGTCGAAGGAGCCTTGGTGAGTTGCTGCAGTGCATCTTGTAGATGCTACATACTGTTCCCACTGTGTGCTTGTAGTGGAGGGAGTGAATGTTGAAGGTGGTGGATGGGTGCCAGTCAAGCAGGCTGCTTTGTCTTGGATGGTGTTGAGCTTCTTGAGTGTTGTTGGAGCTGCACTCCTGACTTGTGCCTTGTAGCTGGTGGACAGGCTTTGGGGAGTCAGGAAGTGGGTTACTCGCTCTTGTAGCCACAATATTTATATGGCTGGTGCAGTTCAGTTTCTGGTCAATGGTAATCCCAGGATTTTGATAGTGGGGGTTTCAGCGATGATAATACCATTGAATGTCAAGGGGAGATGGTCGGATTCTCTCTTTTTGGAGATGGTTGTTGCCTGGCACTTTTGTGGCACGAATATTACCTGCCACTTATCAGCTCAAGCCTAGATATTGTCCAGGTCTTGCTGCATGCAGATACAGACTGCTTTAGTATGTAAGGAGTTACGAATAGTACTAAATACTGTGCAATCAATTTGCACCAGCCAGAATTGTGGTTCCCCCGATGTTGACATGGACAAAATCCTCCCTCCCCCAACACATCAGGCTGACACTCCAGTGAAGTGCTGCGGGAATGTTGCACAGTCGGAGGTGCCGTCTTTCAAATGAGACATTAAACCAAAGCCACATCTTCTTTCTCAGATGGATGTAAAAGATCCCACTGTACTATTTGAAGAAGACCAGGGGAGTTCCCCGAGTGTCCTGGCCAATGTTTATCTCTCAGCCAACAATTCAAAAAAAGATGCTAGAAACGTAGAAACATAGAAAAAAGGAGCAGGAGTAGGCTATTCGGCCCTTTGAGCCTGCTGCGCCATTCATTATGATCATGGCTGATCATCCAACTCAGTAACCTGTTCCTGTTTTCGCCCCATACCCTTTGATCCCTTTAGACCCAAGAGCTATATCTAACTCCTTCTTGAAAACATACAATGTTTTGGCCTCAACTGCTTTCTGTGATAGTGAATTCTACAGGCTCACTACTGTCTGGGTGAAGAAATTTCTCCTCATCTCAGTCCTGAAAGGTTTACCCCTGGTTCTGGACTCCCCCACTATCGGGAACATCCTTCCTGCATCTACCCTGTGGGACTTTGACGAAAGCCTTCTGAAAGTCCAAATAAACCACATCCACTGGCTCCCCCCACATCAACTCTACTGGTTGCATCCTCGAAGAATTCTAGTAGATTTGTCAAGCATGATTTCCCTTTCATAAATCCATGCTGACTCTGTCCAATTCTACCACTGTTCTCCAAGTGCTCTGCTACAAAATCTTTGATAATGGACTCTAGAATTTTCCCCACTACCGACGTCAGGCTGACTGGTCTATAACTCCCTGCTTTCTCTCTACCTCCCTTTTTAAATAGTGGGGTTACATTAGCTATCCGCCAATCTGTAGGAACTGGTCCAGAGTCTATTGAATTTTGGAAGTTGACCACCAATGCATCCATTATTTCTAGGGCCACTTCCTGAAGTACTCTGGAATGCATACCATCAGGCACTGGGGATTTATCGGCCTTCAGTCCCATCAATTTCCCCAACACCATTTCTCTACTCATACTGATTTCCTTCAGTTCCTCTCTCTCACTAAGCCCTGTGTTCCCCAACATTTCTGGTATGATATTTGTGTCCTCCTTTGTGAAGACAGAATCAAAACATACATTTAGTTGGTCAGCCATTTCTTTGTTCCCCATAATAAAATTCCCTGTTTCTGACTGTAAGGGACCTACATTTGTCTTCACCAATCTTTTTCTCTTCACATACCTATAGAAACTTTTACAGTCAATTTGTATGTTCCCCGCAAGCTTGCTCTTGTACTCTATTTTCCCCTTCTTAATCAATCCCTTGGTCCTTCTTTGCTGAATTCTAAACAGCTCCCAATCCTCGGGTCTGTTGTTTTTTCTGGCAAATTTATATGCCTCTTCTTTGGATCTAATGCTATCTCTAATTTCCCTTGTAAGCCATGGTTTGGCTACCTTTCCCGATTTTACTTTTGCGCTGGACAGGGATAAACAATTGTTGCAGTTCATTCATGCGCTTTTTAAATGTTTGCCATTGCCTATCCACCATCATCCCTTTTAAGTAACGTTTCCCAATCCGTCATAGCCAACTTGCGCCTCATACCTTGGTAGTTTCCTTTACTAAGATTCAGGATCCTAGTCTCAGAATCAGATATGTCGCTCTCCATCTTGATGAAGAATTCTATCATATTATGGTCGCTCATCCCCAAGGGGTCTCGCACCACTGGATTGTCAATTATTCCTCTCTCATTACACATTACCAAGTCTAGGATGGCCTGTTCTCTAGTTGGTTCCTCAACGTATTGGTCCAGAAAAACGTCCTGTATACACTCCAAGAATTCCTCCTCTATGGTATTTGACTAATTTGATTTGCCCAATCTATATGCAGATTAAATTCACCCATAATTATAGATGTTCCTTTATCGCATGTGTCTCTAATTTCCTGTTTAATGCCATTCCCAACATCACCACTACTGATCTGGTAATTTATTCCATTGGTGTTTGTGGGACCTTGCTGTGTGCTATCATGCAATACTGAATCAGTTGTAAAGCATTTTGGATGTCCTAAAGTTATGAAAGGGTCTAAATAAATGCAGGTTCATCCTTTTCTTCCTTTTATCAATAGTGTTACAACCCAGTGAGAAAGGTGTCTAGGGATCCCTTTTAGCCTTCATCTGGTCTTACCGTAACAGGGTTTAATTTTAAACACATCATCTTTTTAGTTCCCCCTTGTTGAATCCTTGTTCGCCGCTTTCCAATTATAAGGCAAAGAAACCAGCACAAACAGGCTTTCTTAGGTTTAAAGAAAAGCTTAAATTTATTAAACTTAAACTCCAATTCAGTTAACACCTACAGTTACACGACATGCCCAGGCTACGCTAGCATACATACGCCATACACATATGCAAATAGAAACAGAAAAGAGAAGAAAAATAAAGTGGAAAAGTTTGAGGCAATATCTGAAGGGTTTTTGTTACGGATCTTCGAGCTCACTGTAGAGTCCTTGATTGTAGATAGACCTTGCTTTTCATTGGGGCCCAGTATTATTCTTAAATCTTGTTCGCTGTAGGAGACTTTTCTCTCTTGGGGTTCATGTGTCTTCAGTAGATTCAGAGGCTTGTGAGAAAGAGATGGGAACAGGCAGACAGGAGAGGCTGTGATGAGCCAATCAGGAAAGATCTGCTCAGTCCAGGAGTGTTCTGCTTTCTGCCCAAATTGTTTGTACAAATTCAAAAAACTCAGGTTGCCCAGCATGTTAGTCATGTGACTATCTGGTTTGACCATGTCCGTTTGTGTATTTGGCAATCTTAGCAGTCAGTCTTCAACGTCCGGTGATCAAAAGTCCATTGTGAGTTGAATGTGTCAGGGAATGGCTGCTTTGACCTTCCAAACACTGTCTGTTAATATGCAAATGTCTTTCCAGTCAAGATCTGGCAATTTTTTAATGCAAGTCCTTTCTTCACTTCAACAATTGTTTGAAATTTAATGTCCATGTGACGAAATTAATATGCCTCATGCTTGGCAGGTGGGGGCCTGCATGACGATAGCGACCAGAAAATAAAGCTGCAAATCATCACTTTCAAACAATTGTTGGCGCACAGGCATGTGTTTGCATAGTCGTTTATCTGTTGGTGCCAAATCTCTTACAGATCTTCAAGCAATTCTATGATGTAAATGCAATCTGAGAAGTTCAGAAAATCCACACACATGGAGAGCTGCTGTTCTTTATATTTATAACAGTGTGGGTGGAGCAGGATGTAGGAGTGTGTTACACACATGGAAGCTGAGGATGGATCTTTTGATGCTAACCAATCACTGATGAAAGAAAATCTATGGAACTACTAAAAATTATTTATCATTTCCTGCTCCCAGAATCTGGAGTCAACATTCATTACAATCAGATGGAGGACTTTTTGTAGAGGAGTTGCTGTATTGGGAATGAC
Organism: Heterodontus francisci; assembly: GCF_036365525.1. Taxonomy (NCBI): domain Eukaryota; kingdom Metazoa; phylum Chordata; class Chondrichthyes; order Heterodontiformes; family Heterodontidae; genus Heterodontus; species Heterodontus francisci. The sequence continues at coordinate 43,856,496 of NC_090371.1, forward strand.
AAAGTTATCCATGGTTATCAAAGGGAAACCTATATAGGAAGGGTTATATAGGAATCTGAGGGTTAGCCACTATGAGCTGCTCTTGTCATATCTCGGCATCAAATTACAAAATGGGTGTTGTACAATGCAGGTTACCTCACCCACCTTCATGCTCGGTGATCATGGAATGTTGAGTGGTGCATTAAAACCATAGGGAATGCACCATACTGTCCTATCTGATACATTAACACCATAGTGAATGCACCATGCTGTGACAATGTGCCATCTGATGCAATGACTATATGGGATGCATCGTACTAGATCATGCATTCTAATGTTTCTCTTTTCTCTTCTGATGACAGATGAAAAGTAACAGAATAGAAAAATAGCTAGAAATAAACAAGATCAGAAATTGGAAAAACATTTCCAAATTTCCTTATTTTCCCCAATGTATTGGGGAAATGTATTGGGAGTAACTCAGCTGTTTCTTGAAATCACATGGAGTGAATTAAATTGGCTAAAGACTGGCATCTGTGATGCTGGGGACCTCAGGGGGAGGCCGAGATGGATCATCTACTGGGCACGAATGATAGAAGACGGCCGCAAGTATTTCAGCACTCCATGCCCTGGGGTCCGACATCATTGAGGATGGGGATATTTGTGGAGCCACCTCCTCCTGTTAGTTGTTGAATTGATGACAACTATTCACGAGTGGATGTAACAGCCCTGCACAGCTTTGATCTGATCTGTAAGTTGTGGGATCGCTTTGTCTATAGCAGGCTGCTTCCCCTGTTTAATATCCATGTAATCCTGTGCTATAGCTTCACCAGTTTGGTGCCTCCTTTTTGGATATGCCTGGTGCTGCTACTGGCATGCTCTTCTAAACTCATCATTAAACCAGGGTTGATTCCCCAGGCTTGATGGTAATACTAGAGTGAGGGATATGCCAGGCCATGAGGTTCCAGATAGTGGTGGGAGACAATTCTGCTGCTGCTGATGGCTGAAAATACTGGAAACACCTCAGCAGGTCTGGGAGCACCTATGGAGTGAGAAATAACTTTAACATTTCAGGTCAGTAACCTTTCATCAGGTCACCAATCAGAAATATTGGGCTGGAGGCAGGGCTCCTGGTGCCGGACAGCTCCACCCACCCCCCCGCCACCACCCCCCCCCCCCCACCCCTTGTCTCTGCCTTTTCACACCCCCTCCCTAATCCCCGGAGCAATCCTCCAGCCTTTTTCTATCAAATTTACATGAGCTGGGATTCCTGTCCCTTTTGAAGACGGATGATCCCACCTCCATGAGCTGCTGGCCAATCAGAGGGCCAGCAGCTCAGCAGCATCACTAGACCAGAGGCAGATGAGGTGGGGTCGCCGGCCAGTCTAGAACGTCCGGACGAGTGGGGGGTGGGGGTGAGGGGGTGGTCATGCAGTCCATGGGGAAGGAGGTTCTGGGGGTGGGATGAAGTGGTTCCTGGCAGATGTCCTCTGTGGGCCATAGATTGCACTTGGAGGAGGGACCACACCACCCCGCACCCCACCCCCCACCCCACCAAGCCCGCAGGGAGGACGCCTCGTGTTACAAGGTGTCTTCACCGTGTGGCAGAGGCACCCCCTGCTGTTGGTAGGAACCCAGCGGTGGTGGGAAGAGGCTGTTAATTGGCACTTAAGGGCCTCAATTGGCCTCTTGGTGGGAAGGTCCTCGTAGGCCTACCTAGCCACCAGGAAGAATGCTTGGCGACAGTAAGGCGATGGGCCCTCCAGCCCCCACCACCCATCACGATACTCCGTGCCCCCTGCCTCCAACCCCACCTCAGAGGGGGCCCATAAAATCCCTGTCATTAACTCTATTTTTCTCGCCACAGATGCTGTCAGACCTGCTGAGTATTTCCAACATTTTTGTTTTTAGTTCAGATTTCCAGCATCCACAGTTTTTTGGTCTTGCCCAGCTTTGACTTGCTAGATATGTTCTGAATCGATTTACATTTGGCACAATAGTAGTACTACTACACAATACAATAGAGGATATCCTCAGGTAAAGACATGATTTGGACAAAGACTGTGTGATGTTCACTCTTACTGATACTGTCATGGGCAGATGCATCTGTGACTGGTAGATCAGTGAGGACAAGGTCTAGTAGGTTTTTCCCTTTTTTGTTCATTCTCACCAACCCAGTTTGGCAAGTATGTCCTGTATGACTCAGTGGTGCTACTGAGCCACTCTTGGTGATGGACATTGAAGACCCCACCCAGAGTACATTCTGTGTCCTTCCCACCTTCTGTGTTGCATCCAAGTGGCGTTCAACATGGAGGAATACTGATTCATCAGCTGAGGGGGGTGGGGGGGGGCAGTAGATGATAATCAGCAGGAGGTTTCCTTGCCTATGTTTGACCTGATGCCATGAGACTTCATGGGGTCTGGAGTCAATATTGAGGACTCCCAGGGCCAGTCTGGCAACATGAGCTCAAATTCCACGACAGCTGAAAAATTTTAATTCAGTTAATTAAATAAATCTGGCCTGAAATGCTAATATCAGTAGCGGTGACCATGAAACTACCTGATTGTGATAAAAACCCATCTGGTTCATTAATGACTTTTTCAGAGAAGGAAATCTGCCATCCTCACCCAGCCTGGTCTATATGTGACTCCAGACCCACAGCAATATAGTTGACTCATAACAGCCCTCCGAAATGGCCACACAAGCTACTCAGTTGTATCAGCCTGCTATGCAAAGTTACAATAATATAGAACTTGGTGGACTATCCAGCATTGGCCTCGGCACCAGAAATGACAAAGGCGCACCCAGCGTAGTCAACCCTGCAAAGTCCTCCTCACTGACAGCTGGGGGCTTGTGCTAAAATTGGGCGAACTGAGCCACAGACTAGCCAAGTGGCAGCCTTTTTTTTTATTCATTCATGGGATGTGGGCGTCACTGGCTATGCCAGCCTTTATTGCCCATCCCTAATTGCCCTTGAGAAGGTGCTGGTGAGCTGCCTTCTTGAGCCGCTGCAGTCCATTTGTGGTAGGTACACCCACAGTGCTGTTAGGAAAGGAGTTCCAGGATTTTGACCCAGCGACAGTGAAGGAATGCCGATATAGTTCCAAGTCAGGATGGTGTGTGACTTGGAGGTGAACTTGCAGGTGGTGGTGTTCCCATGTATTTGCTGCCCTTGTCCTTCTAGTTGGTAGAGGTCGCAGGTTTGGAAGGTGCTGTCTAAGGAGCCTTGGTGCGCTGCTGCAGTGCATTTTGTAGATGGTACACACTGCTACCACTGTGCGCCGGTGGTGCAGGGAGTGAATGTTTGTAGATGGGGTGTCAATCAAGCGGGCTGCTTTGTCCTTGATGGTGTCAAGCTTCTTGAGTGTTGTTGGAGCTGCACCCATCCAGGCAAGTGGAGAGTATTCCATCACACTCCTGACTTGTGCCGTGTAGATGGAGTCAGGAGGTGAGATACTCGCTGCAGGATTCCTAGCCTCTGACCTGCTCTTGTAGCCACGGTATTTATATGGTTACTGCAGTTCAGTTTCTGGTCAATGGTAGCCCCCAAGATGTTGATAGTGAGGGATTCAGAGATGGTAATGCCGTTGAATGTCAAGGGGAGATGGTTAGATTCTCTCTTGTTGGAGATGGTCATTGCCTGGCACTTGTGTGGCGCGAATGTTACTTGCCACTTATCAGCCCAAGCCTGGATATTGTCCAGGTCTTGCTGTATTTCTACACAGACTTGGAGGTGAACTTGCAGGTGGTGGTGTTCCCATGTATTTGCTGCCCTTGCCCTTCTAGTTGGTAGAGGTCGTGGGTTTGGAAGATGCTGTCTCAGGAGCCTTGGTGTATTGCTGCAGTGCATCTTGTAGATGGTACACACTGCTGCCACTGTGTGTCGGTGGTGGAGGGAGTGAATGGCACACCATCTACAAACAATCAAGCGGGCTGCTTTGTCCTGGATGGTGTCGAGCTTCTTGAGTGTTGTTGGAGCTGCACCCATCCAGGCAAGTGGAGAGTATTCCATCACACTCCTGACTTGTGCCTTGTAGATGGTGGACAGGCTTTGGGGAGTCAGCAGTTGCGTTACTCGCCTCAGGATTCCTAGCCTCTCACCTGCTCTTGTAGCCACGGTATTTATATGGCTACTCCAGTTCAGTTTCTGGTCAATGGTAGCCCCTAAGATGTTGATAGTGGGGGTTTCAGCGATGGTAATGCCATTGAATGTCAAGGGGAGATGATTAGATTCTCTCTTGTTGGAGATGGTCATTGCCTGGCACTTGTGTGGCGCGAATGTTACTTGCCACTTATCAGCCCAAGCCTGGATATTGTCCAGGTCTTGCTGCATTTCTACACAGACTGCTTCAGTATCTGAGGAGTCACGAATGGTGCTGAACATTGTGCAATCATCAGTGAACATCCCCACTTCTGACCTTATGATAGAAGGAAGGTCATTGATGAAGCAGCTGAAGATGGTTAGGACACTACCCTGAGGAACTCCTGCAGTGATATCCTGGAGCTCAGATGATTGACCTCCAACAACCACAACCATCTTCCTTTGCACTAGGTATGACTCCAGCCAGCGGAGGGTTTTCCCCCTGATTCCCATTGACCTCAGTTTTGCTCGGGCTCCTTAATGTCATGTTCAGTCAAATGCTGCCTTGATGTCATGGGCAGTCACTCCCACCGCACCTCTTGAGTTCAGCTCTTTTGTCCATGTTTGAACCAAGGCTGTAATGAGGTCAGGAGCTGAGTAGCCCTGGCGGAACCCAAACTGAGCGTCACTGAGCTAAGCAAGTGCCGCTTGATGGCACTGTCGATGACACCTACCATCACTTTACTGATATAGTCATGAATCAAACTTTGCAGCCCATGTCCCAGACTCCTCCACCATGTGTATATCCTCTCTCACCAGCAGGACAGACCCATCAAAGGTGGTGGCACAGTGGTATACATTGGAAAAACTGAGGTTGTTTTTATTAGAATAAAGGAAATTGATGGGAGATTCAATAGAAGTGTGCAAGATTATGACCAGCTTCAATAAGTTAGACAAGGAAAAACTGTTCCCATTAACTGATGGTACGGGAGTAGGGGACACAGATTGAAGGTTTTGGGCAAGAGATGCGGGGGGAATATGAGGAAGAACGTTTTTACCCAGCAGGTGGTAATGACCTGGAACTCATTGTCTCCGCTTCTAACACCCTTGTGGGCAATCAATAACTTCAAAAGGATATAGACTTGCAGGGCTACGGGGATCGAACAGGGGAGCGGGACTGACTGGATAACACTGCGGAAAGCTGGCATGGACTCGATGGGCCAAGTGGCCTCCTTCTGTGCCGTAAATGAATCTATGACTCCTATTTTTCATCGACATGCTGCCCCTCGGCAACATCATCTGAAGGCATTAGTTTTCACATGGGCGCTGACGGCATCCACCACCTCTCTCAACTCCTCCACTGTTCCTAAACTATCGGACTACTTATTAGGAGACCTTCTCCAGAAAGATTGCTCCGGTCTTGCTGCCACCAAGTGCATGCTCGAAACCCTAACATCGGGACCAAATGGGGGTCGTGAGTTTCCCCCATGCCAACAGCAGGACCAGTGGAGCAATCTTCTCGGATGCGGCCTCCTAATTGGCCCCCTTCGAGCTCGCCCTCCTACTAAGGATGGTGGGCGGGCTCCCGATGCTGCTGGCCCAGTTAGAGGACTGGCAGCTCTAGCACCTCAGTTTCTCCACCAGGAGAGTTTCCACTGCTGAGGCAGGTAGGAGACCTTGAGGGCACCTAAACATGGAGGTGCCCTCACTGGTCTGCGCATCAAGAATCAAAAAAACAGTATCGAGAGTGGGAGGTGAATCAGGGTGGAGGGGGATGGATTGGTTTTGAATGCTTGTGGCTTTTAAATGATGCATCCCCATCTTTGCTGCATGGTGCTTCCAGCTTCAATCACCCCCTGGCCCGCCACATGCAGAGGCACCTCCACAAATGGTGGAAGGCCACTTAGCCACCAGCAGAATGCCGGCGAGTCTGCAGAATTGCCCCTAATTGTGGCCTCAATAATGTTAATTGGCTGACTGTCTCCATGGAGAAGGCAGTTGGTCAGTTTTCCTGCCCGCCTCAGGAAAGTTCCCTGGAGGCAGGAATGCATCGGGGAGCCATCCCAATGCAGCTCTCTGCTATTTTCCCAGCAGTTCCGGCCTCCAAGCCCACCAGCATGGGTACAGAAAAATTCTTCCCATTAATTCTGTTTCTCTCTCCACAGATGCTGCCAAACCTGCTGTCATTTCCTGTATTTTCTGTTTTTATTTCAGATTTCCAGCATTTGCAGTTTTTTTATTTTTGCACCAGGAGTACTCCATTGCTCTTTTGAATAGTACCATCAGTTCATTTACATTCACCTCAGAGGGCAGATTGGTTTAATATTGTATCTTAAGGATCACACCTCTCTCATTGTAGCATTCCCTCAGTACAGTGCTGGAGTGTCAGCCTAGGTTATGTACTTACATTTCTTGAGTTGAACTCAACCTTCAGATTGACAAACTGACGGTTGTTGTTTTGATGACATTATTGATGACTCATTCCATCAATTCATCAATTTATTAATGATTAAGAGAACAGTGATGGTAGTAATTGTCTAGTGCATGTTTTCCTGTTTTTTGGATAGGACATGCATGGGCAATTTTCTACATTGTTCGCAAGATTTCATTGTCCAGCGTTACTGGAGTAGCTTGCCTGATGAATGGCTAGTTTTGGGCCATAGGCCTTCAGCACTGCTGCCAGGGTGTTGTCAGGACTTCATTGGATCCAGTGCACTCAGCCAGTATCACATGGAGTGAACTGAAGTTGCTGGACACTGGCATGTATGAAGGCTGTTGCACTGGGAGAAGGTCATAGGGATGTCGATGTTTGCAAGTTCTTGCACTTGATTAAGATGGGGATGTACATGGAGCCACTTCCTCCTGATCATTACCTGGTTGTCAACACTCATTCTCAACTGGATGTGGTAGGGCTAGTGAGTTTTGCTCTCATCTGTTGGTGTGGACCACTTATCACATGTCTATAGCCTGTTTCGCATACAGGAAGCTCCTTGTGGTACCTCATTATAAGGTATGCCTACTGCTGCTCTTAGCATGCTCTTCCAAGATTACGATAGGTCTCCTATCCTGATTCTGATCAAGGGAGAGATGTGCTGGGCCATAAGGTTACAAGTTGCGGTGAGACACATTACTGCTGCTGTTAATGGCCCACAGCACAGCTTGGCAGCCCAGCAATTGGGCTGCTACTCCTGTCCTTAGTCTGTTCCATTTAGTACAGTGGTAATGCCACTCTACATGATGGAAGATGTTCTCACTCTGAAGACAACTCTTTGTCTTGATAAGGACTATGTGCCAAAGATTTGATGAATTTTATGAGTGATACTTGGGATGAGGATGAGGTCTTTGAATTGGTCAACTAGCCAGTTAATGCATGGTCAGTTTGACAGAAATGCCTTTCAGGCTCCATCAGTGGGGTACCAGCAAGATATTCTTGATTGTAGTCATTCAAATCCCCCACCCAGAGCAATTCAAAAATCTATGATTTGTTAAACTTCTTAAACTTAATGATAATAGTTCAAGGCATTACTTTTTAACCATTGTCTTAGTTAACTGCAAAGGAATGATTTGTGTTCAATTTTTGATGTGCATGCATTACTGCTTTCAAAAGGTTAACTGTGACATTGTTCCTGGTTTGGAATTCACGTGGGGACATTTTACACATGAACATACGAATTAGGAGCAGGAGTAGGCCACTCGGCCCTTCGAGCCTGCTCCGCCATTCAGTAAATTCATTGCTGAACTGATTACTCCATATTTCCACCTACCCCCAATAACCCTCTACCCCCTTGCTTATCAAGAATCTATCTATCTCTGCCTTAAAAATATTCAAAGACTCTGCTTCCACCACCTTTTGAGGAAGAGAGTTCCAAAGACTCACGACCCTCTGAGAGAAAAAGTTTCTCCTTATCTCTGTCTCAAACGGGCGACCCCTTATTTTTAAACAGTGACCCCTAGTTCTAGATTCTCCCATGAGGGTAAACATCCTTTCCACAGCCACCCTGTCAAGACCCCTTAGGATCTTTTATGTTTCAATCAAGTCGCCTCTTACTCTTTTTTTTAAATTCCAGCAGATACAAGGTGAGCTTGTCCAATCATTCCTTGTAAGACAGCCCACCCATTCCAGGTATTAGTCTAGTAAACCTTCTCTGTACTGGCTCCAACAGATTTACATCCTTCCTTAAATAAGGAGACATGTACTGTACATGTACTCCAGATGTGGTCTCAACAATGCCCTGTATAGCTGAAGCATAAGCTCCCTACTTTTGTGTTCAATTCCCCTTGCGATAAATGATAACATTCTATTAGCTTTCCTAATTATGTGCTGTATCTGCAAACTAACCTTTTGCAATTCATGCACTAGGACACCCAGATCCTTCTGCATCTCCGAGCTGTGCAAACTCTCAACATTTAGATAATATGTTTTTTTTTATTCTTCCTGCCAATGTGCACAATTTCACACTTTCCCACATTTATATTCCATTTGCCAGGTCTTTGCCCACTCACCTTAACCTATCCATATTCCTTTGTAGCCAGCTTATGTCCTCTTCACAAGTTACTTTCCTACCTATCTTTGCATCATCAGCAAATTTAGTAACCATACCTTTGGTCCCTTCATCTGAGTCATTTTTGTAAATTGTGAAAGGTTGAGGCTCCAGCACAGATCCCTGTGGCACACCACTCGTTACATCTTGCCAACCAATCTTGCCAACCCATTTGTGCCTACTCTCTGTTTCCTGTTAGCTAGCCAATCTTCTATCCATGCAAATATGTTACCCACTACACCATGAGCTTTTATTTTCTGCATTAACCTTTGCTGTGACACCTTATCAAATGCCTTCTGGAAATCTAAGTACAGAACATCCGCTGGTTCCCCTTTATCCATAGCACATGAAACTCCCTCAAAGAACTCCAATAAATTGGTTAAACATGATTTCCCTATCACAAATCCATGTTGACTCTGTCTGATTACCTTGAATTTTCCTAAATGTCCTGCTATAATGTCTTTAAGAATAGCTTCTAACATTTTCCCTAAGACAGATGTTAAGCTAACTGGCCTGTAGTTTCCTGCTTTCTGTCTCCCTCCCTTTTTGAATAAAGGAGTTACATTCGCTATTATCCAATCTGACGGAACCTTCCCCAAATCTAGGGAACTTTGGAAAATTAAGACTTAAGCATAAGCGATCTCACTAGCCACTTCTTTTAACACCCTAGGACAAAGTGCATCAGGACCCGGGGACTTGTCAGCCCGCAGCTCCAACAATTTGTTCAGTACCACTTACCTGGTGATTGTAATTTTCTTGAGTTCCTCCCTCCCTTCCATTTCCTGACTTACAGCTAATACTGGGATGTTACTTGTATCCTCAGTAGTTAAGATCAATGCAAAATATCTGTTCAATTCATTTGCCATCTCCTTATTATCCATTATTAATTCCCCAGACTCAATTTCTATAGGACCCACACTCACTTTGTTAACTCTTTTTTTCTTTTTTAAATATCTATAGAAACTCTTACTGTCTTTATATTTCTAGCTAGCTTTCTCTCCTACTCTAATTTTACCTTCCTTATCAATCTTTTAGTCATTCTTTGCTGTTTTTATATTCTATCCAATCTTCTGACCTGCCTACCATCTTTGCGCAATTATAGGCTTTTTCTTTGCGTTTGATACGATCTTTAACTGCTTTAGTTAACCACGGATGGCATGTCCCACCCTTGGACTTTTTTTCTTTCTCGTTGAAATGTATCTATTCTGTGCATTCTGAAATATCCCCTTAAATGTCTGCCACTGCATCTGTATTGACCTATCCCTTAACCTGTTTTGCCAGTTCACTTTAGCTAGCTCCGCTTTCATGCCTTCATAATTGCCCTTATTTAAATTTAAAATACTAGTCTTAGACCCACTCTTCTCTCCCTCAAATTGAATTTTAATTCCATCATATTATGATCGCAGCTACCTAGGGCCGACTTAACTACGAGGTCGTGAATTAATCCGATCTCGTTGCACAATACCAGGTCTAATGTAGCTGCTCTCTGGTTGGCTCCAAAAAATATTGTTCCAAGAACTTAACCCAAAAACATTCTATTTACTCCTCATCTAGACTACCTCTACCCATCTGATTTTTCCAGTCTATATGTAGGTTAAAATCCCCCATAATTATCACTGTACCATTCTGACAAGCTGCCATTATTTCTTCCTTTATACCCCATACTACAGTATGGTTAATGTTAGGTGGCCTGTACACCACTCTCACAAGTGACTTAGTGCTGCAGGAAAATCATAAAGGCAAGATCAGCTGAGCAGTTTTTGGGCATCAGTAGGGCCATTTATTGCTCCTTCCTAAATCAGTCCTCTCACTGCTGCCTGACTCAATTATCCTTCTGTCATGTTAAGAACCATCCAATTCAAATAACACTGAATGATGTGTGTAAAATGCAGCATGACAGCTTTAATTCGGTTAGATAAAGATATTTCTCTATGTAATAAAGGTGGTAATTTGTGGCCTGGTTATGACATGTCATTCATCTGCCATTTATATTAAAGCAACACTGTATAAAGCACAGGTTCATTGGCTACAGCAGAGATTATTATAAGGCACAAGTCAGGAGTGTGATGGAATACTTTCCACTTGCCTGGATGAATGCGGCTCCAACAACACTTAGGAAGCTCGACACCATCCAGGACAAAGCAGCCCGCTTGAATGGCACCCCATCCACAAACATTCACTCCCTTCATCACCAATGCACAATGGCAGCAGTGTGTACCATCTACAACATTCCCTGCAGCAACGCACCAAGGATCCTTCAACGGCACCTTCCAAAATTCTTCCACCTAGAAGAATAAGCACAGTAGACATGTGGGAACACCATCACCTGCAAGTTCCCCTCCAAGCCAAGAATTATCAAATGAGGCTATGTGGGTGGAGCTCAGAATTTTTAAAAAGGGGCAGCGACACTACTAGGAGTGTACTATAGACCCCCAAATAGTGAGAGGGAGGTAGAAGAACAAATATGTAGGCAAATATCTGAGTGCAAAAATTATAGGGCAATAATAGTTGGGGATTTCAACTACCCTAATATCAAATGGGATACAAAATGGGAACAAAATTCTTGAACTGCTTTCAAGAGAACTTTTTTATCCAGCATGTAACAATTTTTTTATTTCCAAAATATACTTTATTCATAAAAATCTGTTTTTTAAAAAAAACATTATAAAACAATTCAAAACAGCACCAAGCCGACAATACAAAGAGAGCAAAGGACATCAGTTTCCTTCAATACAGGAGTGAGTTGCCTCACAACCCTTCCATTTCATTTTACAGGCCGTGTACATTTTGCAGCAAACCCATATTTTCTGGATACAGTTCGAGGGGTTTTCCATGGATCCAGCCCCTTAGTTCACCTTGGTGGGGGTCCTTACACAGTGTCTGTCCCCATTGAGCCTTTGCTGCGGCTGCCCCAGGCTTTAGTGCGTCCCTCAGCACGTAGTCCTGGACCTTGGAATGTGCCAGTCTGCAACATTCGGTCGTGGACAACTCTTTGCGCTGGAAGACCAGCATGTTTCGGGCAGACCAAAGAGCATTTTTCACTGAATTGATAGTCCTCCAGCAGCAGTTGATGTTTATCTCGGTGTGCGTCCCTGGGAACAGCCTGTAGAGCACAGACTCCTGTGTTACAGAGCTGCTTGGGATGAACCTCGACAAAAAACACTGCATCTCTTTCCACACCTGCTTTGCAAAGACACATTCCAGAAGCAGGTGGGCAACTGTCTCTTCCCCACTACAGCCACCTCAAGGGCATTGTGCAGAGGGGTGAGACTCCGGGCGTGCAGGAAGGATCTGACGGGGAAGGCTCTTCTCACCACCAGCCAAGCTGCATCTTGGTGCTTGTTTGAAAGTTCTGGTGCTGAGGCATTCTGCCAAATGACTTTGGCAGTCTGCTTGGGGAACCATCTGACAGGATCCACCATCTCCTCTTCCTGGATGGCCTTGAGGACATTCCGTGCAGACCACTGCCTGATGGGTTGGTGGTCGAAGGTGTTTTTCCGCAGAAACTTTTCCACGAAGGATAGGTGGTACGGCACGGTCCAACTGGATGCAGCATTCTGCGGCAATGTGACCAGGCCCATCCTTCGCAACACTGGGGACAGATAGAACCTCAGCATGTAGTGACACTTGGTGTTTGTGTACTGGGGATCTATGCACAGCTTGATGCAGCTGTACATAAAGGTGGTCATCAGGATGAGGACGCCGTTGGTTACATTTTTTCCCGCCCTTATCCAGAGGTTTGAACATCATGTCCCTCCGGACCCGGTCCATTTTGGATCCCCAGATGAAGCGGAAAATGGCTCAGGTGACCGCCACGGCGCAGGAGTGGGGTATGGGCCAGACCTGCGCCACATACAGCAACAACATGAGCGCCTCACACCTGATGACCAGATTCTTGCCCACAATGGAGAGAGATCGCTGCTCCCACATGCTCAGCTTATGTTGTAGCCTGGCCACTCGCTCCTTCCAGGTTTTGGTGTATCCCTTCCGAACCATATCCCCAACACCTTCAGGTAGTCTGATCTGATGGTGAAGAGGACAAAAGATCGGTCAGCCCAGTTCCCAAAGAACATGGCCTCGCTATTGCCGTGGTTAACTTTGGCTCCTGAGTCCAGAACTGGTCGCAGATGCTCATCAGTCTGCGCACGGATAGCGGATCCGAGCAGAAGACGGTGATATCATCCATGTACAGGGAGGCTTTAATCTGAGTGCCTCCACTGCCTGGGATTGTCACCCCTCTTATGCTCTCATCCTTCCTAATAGACTCAGCAAAGGGTTCAAGACAGGGGAGAGAGGACAGCCCTGTCTGACTCCAGATTGGATCAGGAAACTTTGATTCCCACCCATTGATGTTTGTGTGGAGCAGATTCTCTCCCCAAACCCCATTTTGGAAAGCACGTCCATCATGTATGTCTGCGATATCTTGTCAAAAGCCTTCTCCTGGTCCAGGCTGATGAGGCAGGTGTTCACCCTCCTGTCCTGTACATAGGCAATAGTCTCGCGCTACTCAGGGATACGATCAGAGATCTTCCTGCCGGGTACAGTGCAGGTCAGGGAGAATCACCAACTCCAGAGCAGACTTGACTCGACTGGCTATGACTTTGGGCAGAATCTTGTAGTCAACATTAAGCAGTGAGATGGGCCACCAATTTCTGATTTCTGCCCTCTCCCCCTTCTGCTTGTAGATGAGGGTGATGATGCCTTTCCTCATGGATTCTGACATGCTGCCGGCCAGAAGCATACTCTCGTATACTTCCAGCAGGTCCAGACCGACCCAGTCCCACAGGGCCGAGTACAACTCAACCGGTGAGCCATCGCTTCCGGGCATTTTTACTTGTCTCAAAGGACTTTACGGCCTTTGTCAGCTCATCCAGAGTTAGCAGCTTGTTCAGTCTCTCCCTCATGGCTGTCATCTAAGACCTCCATGATAAATGACAGGAAGGACTGGGAAGCAGTGCTGTCTGTTGGCTTCGCGTCGTACAGCCCAGTATAAAAGGATTTGCTGATCCTTAGTATGTCAGACTGCGAAGACATTACCGAGCCATCCTCTTCCTTCAGGCTGCTGATCACAGAGCTCTCTCTGTGTACCTTTTGGAAGAAGTAACGCGAGCACATCTCATCCTGCTCAATGGTGCAGACTCTGGACCGGAAGATGATCTTGGAGGCCTCTGTGGCAAAGAGCGAGGCCTGTTGGCTCTTCACCTCATGGAGATCCTCCTTGACTTCGACCCCCATCGACTGCAGCCGGAGCAGATTTTGCATTCTTTTCTGGAGTCGGGACATTTCCCTCTGTCTCTCTCTCGCCCTCTGAACACCTTTGAAGATAAAGAACCTCTTGATGTTCTCCTTAATCACCTCCCACCAGTGAACTGGAGACTCAAAGAGTGGTTTCATGGTTCTCCAACCTTTGTAATCCCTTTTGAGTTCCTCAACGTTCTCTGGGGTTAGCAGTTTAGCATTGAGCTTCCATGTCCCCCTGCCAACATCCTGTAAGTGACAGTCGGTCAGTAAGAGGCAGTGGCCGGAGAAGAACACCGGCTTGACGTCGGTGGATCTGACCGTGACAGCAGGGGACACAAACAGGAAGTCAATCCTGGAACGGGCAGACCCGTCCGATTTTGACCAGGTGTATCTACGCTGCGCTCCGTCTGCAGGTTTGCTGAAGACGTCGTGCAGTTTGGCGTCTTTTACTGTTTCCATTAGGAATCTGGACATAGCGTCCTGTTTGCTGTCATCACTGCCGGATCGTCCAGCTGTATCGATGATGCAGTTAAAGGCACCGCCTAGAATGACCAGCCTGGATGTCGCCAGCAGCAGTGGGATCTGCTGGAAGACGGGCAGCCGCTCGCTGCATTGAACCGGGGCATAAGCATTGATCAACCGGAGCGGAGCATTGTTGTACGTTTACATCTGCTACGAGGAGGTGACCGCCCACCACCTCCTTAACTTCGGAGTTGGTGAAGTTACCTCCCCGCAGCAGAATACCCAGGCTGGAGGAACAGGAATCATTTCCCCCTGACCAGATCGATGGCCCGTGGGACCACCATCGCAACCATTGCCTGTAGGTGCTGAGGTGTGGTATTCCACACTCCTGCAGAAACAGTCGGTCGGCTTTGACCTTGGCGAGGTAGTCCAAGGTTGAAACACATCGCTTAGTGGATTTAATACTACGCGTCTTAATTGAAGCAATCCTTGTACCCATTTTTAGGTTCGTTGTTGCTTCCCACACCATTTTTCCTTTCTAGTTCTAGTCCTTCGGTATGTTCCTGCATACCCATAGAATACACAAGCTGTTTCACGTTTGTTGGGCTCAGAAACCTCTCCTGGTTTCTCATGCAGCGTTTGTTCTGCTGGGGTGACATCGGGGGGAGGGGGGGGTCTTGTAGGCAGCAAGGATTGTGCTGTCCTCTGCTGTTCCCCTCTGTGCCTCCTCGAAAACATCACTGCTCCCGGCTTCCCGGAGCTGGGGTGCACCAGACGTGTCATTGCTCTCGATGTCCCGGAGCTGTGATGCGCTGGGCATGTCGCTAGGTTTGGTGCTTTTGGGTTTGGGGCATGCCAGGCCCATCACAGCTTCCAGTGCCCGGGGGCTGGGAGCTTTATCTTCCAGCTCCTTTGAGTTCTGCTGCCTTTTTTGAAGGTGCCGTCGTTCCGGCGCTTACTCGTCCAGTGTAGAGGAGCTGCTGTAGTCTGTCTCAGACGGTAGCCTCCTGGATGGTATGTTGCCTCCCTGGTGCTAGGGTCAAGGATGTCTTGGAACGGCTGCAGGACATTCTGAAAGGGGATGGTGAGCAGCCAGAGGTCGTGGTCCAAATTGGTACTAACGACATAGGCAGGAAGAGAGATGAGGTCCTGCAAAGTGAATGCAGGGAGTTAGGCAGAAGGTTAAAAAGCAGGACCTCTAAGGTTGTAATCTCAGGATTACTCCGTATGCCACGTGCTAGTGAGGGTGGGAATAGGAGGATTAGGGAAATGAATGCGTGGCTGAAGAGCTGGTGTAGGCGGGAGGGCTTCAGCTACTTGGATCATTGGGATCTCTTCTGGTGCAGAGATGACTTGTACAAGAAGGACAGGTTGCACCTAAACTGGAGGGGGACCAATGTCCTTGCGGGGAGGTTTGCTAGTACTACTCGGGAGGGTTTAAACTAGTCCTGCAGGGGGGTGGGACCCAAAGTAGTAGTCTCTCAGATGAGATAGTTGAGGCAAATGTAGAGGTTAAAGCAAGCAAGTCCAGTAGGCAGGCCAGGCAGGGGCAGACAGGGAGCATGGAAGGTCTGGTAGGCTAAACTGCATTTACTTTAATGCAAGAAGCCTTACAGGCAAGGCAGATGAACTCAGAGCATGGATCGGCACATGGGATTGTGATATTATAGCTATTACGGAAATGTGGTTGAGGGATGGGCAGTACTGGCAGCTCAATGTTCCAGGGTACCGATCCTTCCAGTGTGACTGAGGTGGAGGTAAGAGAAGAGGGGGAGTTGCACTATTGATTAGGGAGGACATCACGGCAGTACTTCGAAAGGATATCCCAGAGGGAATGTCCAGCGAGGCCATATGGGTAGAACTTAGAAATAAGAAAGGGGTGATCACTTTGGGATTATACTATCGGCTCCCCCAATCGTCAGAGGGAAGTGGAAGAGCATATATGTAGGGAAATCACAGATAGGTGTAGGAATTATAGGGTTGTAATAGTAGGTGATTTTAACTTCCCTAATATTGACTGGGACTGCCTTAGTGCTAAGGGATCAGATGGGGAAGAATTTGTTAAGTGTGTCCAGGATAGTTTTTTGAAGCAGTATGTGGATGGCCCTACTAGAGAGGGGGCTACACTCAACCTTCTCTTAGGAAATGAGGATGGGCAGATGGTTGATGTGTCAGTGGGGGAGCACTTTGGGACCAGTGACCATAACTCTATTAGCTTCAAGATAGTTATGGAAAAGAATAGGACTGGTCCTCAGGTTGAAGTCCTAAATTGGGGGGAGTCTAATTTCAATGGTATCAGACAGGAACTCTCAAAAGTTGAATGGGAGAGGCTGTTTACAGGTAAAAGGACATCTGGTAAGTGGGAGGCTTTAAAGTGAGATAGGAAGGGTTCAGGGCCGGCATGTTCCTGTTAGATGGAAGGGCGAGGCTGGCAAGTTTAGGGAATCTTGGTTGATGAGGGATATTGAGGGTCTGGTCAGGACAAAGAAGGAGGCATTTGTCAGGTATAGGCAGCTGGGATCAAGCGAGTCCCTCAAGGAGTATAGGGGATGTAGGAGTACACTTAAGAAGGAAATTAGGAGGGCGAAAAGGGGCCATGAGATTTCCCTGGGAGATAAGATAAAGGAGAATCCTAAAAGATTCTATAAGTATATTAAGAGTAAAAGGGTAGCTAGGGACAGAGTAGGTCCCGTTAAGGATCAGTGTGGCAATCTATGTGTGGAGCCACGGGAAATGGGCAAGGTCTTAAATGAATATTTCTCGTCCATATTTATCGTGGAGGTGGTCATGGTAGCTAGTGAGTTCAAGGGAGGGAACACCGATATCCTGGAGCATATCAACATTACAAAGGAGGAGGTGTTGGAGGTTTTGAAGCGCATTAAGGTGAATAAATCCCCAGGGCCTGACCAGTTGTATCCTCGGATGCAATGGGAAGCAAGGGAGGAGATTGCTTGGACCCTGGCAGAGATTTTTGTAACATCGTTAGCCACGGGTGAGGTACCAGAAGGCTGGAGGATAGCTAATGTTGTGCCTTTATTCAAGAAGTGCAGCAGGGATAAGCCAGGGAACTACAGGCCGGTGAGCCTTACATCAGTGGTGGGAAAGTTATTGGAAGGGATTCTGAGAGACAGGGTATATATGCATCTGGAAAGGCATGGTCTAATTAGGGATAGTCAGCATGGCTTTGTGCATGGGAAATCATGTCTCACGAATTTGATTGAGTTTTTCGAGGAGGTGACCAAGAGGATTGACGAGGGCAGGGCGATGGACGTTGTCTACATGGACTTTAGCAAGGCCTTTGCCAAGGTCCCGCGTGGTAGGCTAGTCCAGAAGGTTCAAACACATGGGATCCAGGGTGAGCTAGCAAATTGGATACAAAATTGGCTTGGTGATAGGAGGCAGAGGGTGGTAGTGGAGGGTTGTTTTTCAGATTGGAGGCCGGTGACCAGTGGTGTGCCGCAGGGATCAGTGCTGGGCCCTCTGTTGTTTGTCATATCTTTTAATGACTTGGATGTGAATGTAAGGGGCATGATTAGTAACTTTGTAGATGACACCAAAATTGTTGGTATAGTGGACAATGAAGAAGGTTGTCTAAGGTTACAACAGGATATAGATCAACTGGGAAAGTGGGCAAGGGAGTGGCAAATGGAATTTAAGGCAGACAAGTGTGAAGTGATGCATTTTGGGAAGTTAAACCAGGGCAGGACATATACAGTGAATGGCAGGGCCCTGGGGACTGTTGTTGAGCAGAGAGACCTTGGCGTGCAAGTACATAGTTCCCTGAAAGTGGCAACACTGGTAGACAGGGTGGTGAAGAAGGAGTATGGCATGCTTGCCTTCATTGGCCGAGGCATTGAGTACAAGAGTTGGGACGTCATGTTACAGTTGTACATGACATTGGTTAGGCAGCATTTGGAATACTGTGTGCAATTCTGGTCGTCGCACTACAGGAAAGATGTGATTAAGCTAGAGAGGGTGCAGAAAAGATTCACAAGGATGTTGCCTGGTTTGGAGGGCTTGAGTTATAAAGAGAGATTGGATAGGCTGGGTCTGTTTTCCCTGGAGCGAAGGAGGCTGAGAGGGGACATGATAGAGATATATAAAATGATGAGAGGCATAGATAGGGTAGATAGCCAGAGTCTGTTTCCCATGGTAGGGGTAACTAAAACTAGAGGGCATAGATTTAAGGTGAGAGGGAGGAGGTTTAAAGGGGATCAAGGGGGTACATTTTTCACACAAAGAATATATAGTGGGTATCTGGAATGAGCTGCCTGAGGAGGTGGTGGAGGCAGGAACAGTAATGACATTTAAGAGGCATCTGGACAGGTACTTGAATGAGCAAGGCATAGAGGGATATGGAATTAATGCAGGCAGGTGGGATTAGTATCGATAGGCATTATGGTCAGCATGGACGCGGTGGACCGAAGGCCCTGTTTCTATGCTGCACGACTCTATGGTTTGGGTGGTGGCCTGTTCCGCTTTTGGAGGTTTTTTCTTTGTGGTTTTCCTTTGTACCACTTTCCACTGACCTGTTTGTCCATCTGCTGCCTCCTCCTCCATTGATTCTGTCTGTGGAGGAGGGGTTTCTGGGCGCAGGGTAGGTGTTGGGTCGCTGGTTTCAGCTGCCTCCCCTTTCTTCTCCTTCTCCGGTAGACTTTCTTCGCTGCGGAGAAGGTTGCTTGTCTCCTTTCCAGCAACAGACGCCTTCGTCGTTCTCTCTCCCGGCCTTTTCTTGGACCTTGCCACCTGAGTATAACTGAGGCAGCGTTTGGGGCAGGTTTTGTAGAGGTGGCCTGCCGCACCGCACAAGTTGCAACATTTACTCTGCTTGGTCTGATGGCCTTCCTTCTTGCAGTTCTTGCAGACAACCGTGCTGCAGTTAGCTGCCACATGACCAGATTTGCCATAGGTGCGACACCTCTGGGCTGCCCTGCATAGACCAAGAAGCCTTGACTTCCCCCAATAGCAAAGCTGGAGGGAGGGTGGATGATGGCTCCATTGGCATCAACCTTCAAGGTCACATTGACCTGCCGCTTTCTGGTCCAAATCCCAAATGGGTCCTTGACATCAGTGCTGCTGCTGGCCACCTTGACATACCTGGCGAGAAAGGTGAATACATCCACCACAGGAACATGGGGGTTGTAGAGGTGAATTGTCACCACCCGGTCACGTTGTGACGGAAGCGTGAAGAGTGGCTCCGCTTTGAGGATGGACAGCGGCACCAGGTTCCCTTTCTCCTTGAACACCTTCAGGAACTTGATGCATCCCGCCACATTCTTGAATGTCACGTCGAAATATCCACTGCTGGGGAAGTCCTGCAGGCAGAAGATATCTGTAGCTTGGAATCCACAGCAATCTATAAGGATTTTCTTGATGAAGAAGGTGCGATCAACCGGTGCATTTCCTTCCTTGTCCTTCACCACCACCCGAACCGTGTTGCGCACTCCCTGGCCTGAAGCTCGAAGATTGGTTATAGCCATTTTACTCAAAGCATAGCCAGGATCAAAAGCCACTGATCATGGTTTCTCCCCTGTCAAGTAAGCACTGACAACAACAGATACTACAAGCCCAACGAGAGGGGGCACAATTCTAGATTTAATTTGCAATAATGAAGCTGGGCAAGTGGAGGAAGTAATAGTGGGTGACCATTCTGGCGATAGTGACTGTCATGCAGGCCCCCACCTGCAAAGAATAAGGCACATTAAGTTCACCACATAGACATTACATTTCAAATTGTTGCTGGGAAGACAAGAAGGCCTGTGACAAGGGGTTGCCAGGCCCCTGGATGGAAAGACATCTTTGCATATTGGAACAAAGGAGCTATCCCCTGCTCCAATGCAATCCACAAACAGACCTGGTCAAACCAGTTATTCACATGACTAACCTGCTTGGTAGTCTGTTTTTTTTCGGAATTGTACAGTTTTGTTTTGAATTGAGAGCCTGCAGAAAGCTATTTGCTCCTGCACTGAAGCAGACCCCCTCTCCTGTCCTGTCTGCTCCCATCTTTTTCTCATGGAACTCCAAAAACCGACTGAAGACACAGGAACCCCAAGAGAAAAGTCTCCTACAGTGAACAAGGTTTAAGAAGAATACTGGGCCCCAACGAAAAGCAAGATCTACCTACAAAAGGATTCTGTAGTAAGCTCGAAGAACCGTAACAACAACTGTTCAGATATTGCCTCAAACCTTTCCACTTTATTTTTCTCTTCTGTCTCTATTTGCGTGTGTGTCACATATGCATACTAGTGTGGCGTTTCATGTATCCGTAGGCATCGACGACATTAGAGTTTACGTTTAACTTTAAATAAATTTCACCTTTCTTCTTTAAACCTAAGAAAGCCTGTTTGTGCTCATTTCTTTACCTTATAATTGGAAAGCGGTGAACAAGGATTTACCAAGGGGGAGCGAGAAACACGATATGTTTAAAATTAAACCCTATTACAGTAAGTCCAGGTGAAGGCTGAAAGGGAACCTTAGACCTCTTTCTCACCTGGTCATAACAGTGACCATAATACAGTAAGTTTTAGAATAATCATGGAAAAGGACAAAGATAAAACACGAGTAAATGTTCTAAATTGGGGGAAGGCAAATTTTATGAAACTGAGAGGTGACTTGTCGAAGGTGGACTGGATACAGCTACTTGAAAGAAAATCAGTGGCAAACCAGTGGGAGGCATTCAAAAGCAAGATACTACAGGCATAGTGTAGGCATGTCCCCACTAGATAAAGGGTGGTACTGCCAAATCTAGAGCCCCCTGGTTATCTAGAAGCTTACAGGGTAAGTTAAAGTAGAAAAAGAAAGCTTGTGACGATCATAAAAATCTTCATCCTATATTCCTCTAGGCTTTCTAAAGTAAGTGTATGGGTGAAGTAAAAAAGATTAGAAAAGCAAAGAGAAGACATGAAAAATTATTGGCAGATAAAATCAAGAAAAACTGAAAGATGTTTTATCAGTACATTTAAGAGCAAGAGGATAACTAAGGAAAAGGTAGGGCCTATCAGAGATGTACAAAGGAACTTCTGCATAGATGCAGAAGATGTGGGCAGGATTCTTAATTAGTTTTTTGTCTCTGTCTTCACGAAGAGAGGGTTGATATAGACATTGTAGTTAAAGAGGAGGAGTGTGAAATATTAGATACGATAAGCATAATGAGAGAGGAAGTACTAGAGGGTCTGACATCCTTGAAAGTGGATAAATCGCCAGGGCTGGATGGATTGCATCCCAGGTTGTTAAAGGAAGCCAGGGAGGAAATAGCAGATGCACTGAGGATCATCAAATCCTCACTAGGAGAGGTACCAGATGATTGGAGGTCTGCGAACGTTGTACCACTGTTTAAAAAGGGTGCGAGGGATAGGCCAAATAAGTACAGGCCGGTCAGTCTGACCTCAGTGGTGGGTAAATTGTTAAAATCTATTCTGAGGGACAGGATAAACTGCCACTTAGAAAGGCACAGATTAATCAGGGATAGTCAGCATGGATTTGTTAAGGGAAGGTCATGTCTTACGAACTTAATTGAGTTTTTTGAGGAAGTAACAAGGATTGATGAGGGTAGTGGTCAATATGGTTTTTAGTAAGGCATTTGACAAGGTCCCACATGGCAGACTGGTCAGTAAAATGAAAGCCCACAGGATACAGGGGAATGTGGCAGGTTGGATCCAGAATTGGCTCAGAAACAAAGGGTAGTAGTCGACAGATGTTTTTGTGAATGGAAAGCTGTTTCCAGTGGCATTCCACAGAATTCAGTGTTGGGTCCCTTGCTGTTTGTGGTATATATTAATGATTTGGACTTAAATGTGGGAGGCATGATTGGGAAATTTGCTGATGACAAAGAAATTGGCCATGTAGTTGATAGTAAAGTGGATAGCTGTAAACTCCTGAATGATATCAATGTTTTGGTTGAGTGGGCGGAAAAGTGGCAAATGGAATTCATTCCAGATAAGTGTGAGGCAATGCATTTGGGGATGGCAAATAAAGTGAGGGAATACACAATAAACAGGAGGATATTGAGAGGGGTAGAAGAAGTGAGAGACCTTGGACTGTATGTCCACAGGTCCCTGAAGGTAGATAGAGTGAAGAAGACATATGGAATTCTTTCCTTTATTGGATGAGGTATAGAATTCAAAAGCAGGGATGTAATGCTGGAACTGTATAAAACGCTGGTTAGGCCACAGTTGGAGTATTGTGTACAGCTCTGGTCACCACATTACAGGAAGGACATAATTGCTCTGGAGAGAGTACAGAGGAGATACGCAAAAATGTTGCCAGCGGTCCAAAGTTGCAGCTATGAGGAAAGATTTGATAGGATAGGGTTGTTTTCCTTCGAACAGAGGAGGCTGAGGGGTGACTTAATTGAGGTGTACAAAACTAGATAGAGTAGACAGGAAGGACCTGTTTCCCCTAGCAGACAGGTCAATTATCAGGAGGCACCGATTTTAGGATGGTTAGTAGAAGGATTGGAGGGGACATGAAGAAAAGCTTTTTCACCCAGAGGATGGTGGGTGTCTGGAATTCACTGCCAGGAATGGTGCTGGAGGCAGAAACCCTCCATTCTTTTAAAAGGTACCTGGACATGCACCTGAAGTACTGTGATCTGCAAGGCTACGGACCAAGTGCTGGAAGGTGGGATTAGATTGGGAGGCTAGTTTGTAACGGCTGGCACAGACACGACCAGCTGAATGACCTCCTTCTGTGCTGAAAGGTTTCTATGGCTCTAAGCTACACACCATCCTGACTTGGAACTATATCGCCATTCCTTCACTGTCACTGGATCAAAATCCTGGAACTCCCTTCTAACACCACGGTTGCTACACTTACACCCCAACAACTGCAGCAGTTCTAGAAGGCTGCTCACAATCCCCTTCTCAAGGGCAATTGGGGATGGGAAACAAATAGGGCCTTGCCGGCGAGGCCGAAATCTCATGAAACAAGTAAAAAAAAAAAAGTGTGCACTATCTCTTTGCTACAGGACAAAAGGAATGAAGATACTGTAAACATAGCCTCAGACAGATCAAAAGACCTTATATAACTCCAGTGGGAGTACATCAGGAGGTTCAGCCTCATGGCCCAGGAGCCATTGGCCCAGGTTTTGCAGTTCTAAATGATGGTGAAACTTTCAGCGTTTGCTGTCATTACCCTGTGAAAGTGGCAGTAACTTCTGTCTTCCCCACATGCGCAGTTAAACGTGGAAATCCAGACATTGCTGTCAGTGATTCCCTGCACCTCCACAGCGTGCACTGTTGATGTCCCAGCAGATAGAAATCTTGGCGGTCACTTGAAATGACATGAATTTCCAATTTTATGTTATTAGTCTCACTGTAGAAAGCCCAGGAAATGTTGCACTTTGTGAATGTGGATAACTGAGTTTAAATGCATTTTCATTACTGCTCAACAACAGCACCGTGAAATGTCAAATTTCTCCATTGATATATAAAATCCTTAGATATTTAAAATAATAATAATTGGGGATAAAAACAGAAAGTTCTGGAAATATTCAGGTCAGGCAGCATCTGTGGAGAGAGAAGCAGAGTTAACATTTCAGGCCTGTGAACTTTCATCAGAACTCTCTCCACGGATGCTGCCTGACCTGTTGAGTATTTCCAGCACTTTCTGTTTTATTTCAAATTTCTAGCAACTGCAATATTTTGTTTTTATTAAAATAATGGGGAGTTTGTTGATATTTCATCTACTTAATCCCATGTGAATGTCCTGATCTTTATTTCACCCTCTGTAAAATGATTAAAAAGTGAAGGCTAATCAGTGCTTTTTACTTCCTGGTTTGCTGGTGGTGAGCGTTCTTCAACTAGATTGGCTGCTTAGCCTGCTTCCTGACATCAATGTTGCTGGATGCATGAAATCCCCAATAGCTGACTTCAGAATGAAATTAACATCGGGAAAGGTGAAATCCATGCCACAGAGATCAGTGGACCTTAAGGTTAACAGCACTAGCCATCACTTTGCTGCTGACCACAATATATGGGCCATCAAAGCTGACTGCCAGCAGTTGTCAGGATTTGAAATACAAGTAATAATTATTATAGTCCTACTAGGAGCTGTGAGAGTAACTCTAGCTATGATATCTTACAATGTTAGAGGCTTTTGGGTTCTATCCAGTAATTATCCTTGTTACAGACAGGGGAGAGATGGTGTGGATAACTTCCATTTTTCACCTCCTCAGCTGTTTTTGAAAATATTGTTTTAGTGGTCAAATAAACAGACAAACAATTGGTTTTCTTGTAGGATTAAAAGAAAGTTAAATTATTTATTAAACAACACCCAAAGATATTCGCAACCTCACCCATTCATGCATGCATACACATGCGCACACACAAGAAGAGATAAAGATTAGAGGATAACATGCATTTAAGTCTGATTGTTGTAAAACTTTGAAACCTTCTTTGCTTTCCAGAAGGATTTTTTTTTAACCGGTGCAGGCCTTGTTTGCTTTTCCTTGGTTCACTGAAGTATTTCAGACTCCTCTGGTTAAGATTCAGTCAAGGTCAGTGGCGAGAATCCTGTACCGATTTGTCAGGTGGGGAGTTTTTCAAGGTCATCTCGCAGTCTCTGCCTCTGTGATTTAAAGATGTTACAAGCAGGGTCTTCTTGGCTGGAATGGATCTGTCAACTTCCTGGCTGGATTTCTGCCTCTGTTTATCAGAGGGCTCTTTTTCAAGAAAAAACCAAATGAGGCTTGGTTTCAATCAGGTGATATATGCTTTCCCTGGTATGTTCATACAATGTCATTGAACGTGTGGCCATTTTTACACAATGGGCTTTGAATGTGGCTTATCTTGATAGAGTCATGTTATGTCCCACCTATTGGGCTGAATTTTATGAGCACACCGCAAAGCGCAGCGGCGTGCTCTCATCTCGACAGTCTTCAGGCACTGACGTGTATAACATAGGGGGGGCATAGAGATGACATAGAGGGGGCGACCGCTCCATCCCCAGCAGTGGCGTCCAGCACCACCGCATAGGTGCCAGCGCCATTTTTTAAGGGCTTCAAGCCCTTAGAAAGATTTGAATTTTTAAAGTTATATTACTGTGTATTTCGCAAACACCCACCACCCCCCCCCCATTGTTTTTTTTTGGCCTATATCACAAAAATAAACTTTATTCCCAAACACAAACTCCTCCCCCCCACCCCCCCCATCCTCGTAGCATTTACCCTTCAACCCCTTCACACCATCCCCACAGCCAATAAGGACAGAAGAAATAGGAGCAGGAGTAGACCATATATGGCCTGTTGATCCTACTGCGCCATTCTATATGATCATGGCTGATCTGCCTCAACTCCTCTTTCCCGCTCACTCCCCATATCCCTTGATTCCCTGAAAGATCACAAGTCTGTCTATCTCTGCCTTAAATATATTAATAAATGGAGCATCCATCTATCCCTCTGGGGTAGAGAATTCCAAAGAATCACAACACTCTGAAGAAATCTCTCCTCATCTCAGTCCTAAATGATTGACCCCTTATCCTGAGACTGTGCCCCCTTATTCTGCATTTCCAGTCAAGGGAAACAACCTCTCAGTATCTATCTTATCAAGCCCCTTCAGTATGTTTCAATGAGATCAACCCTCAACCTTCTTAACTCCAGAGAGTACAGGCCCAATTTACTCAGCCTCCTATCATAAGGCAACCCTCTCATCCCAGGAGCCAATCTAGTGAACTTTTGCTGTAGCACCTATTCTTCCTTAGATATGAAGACCAAAACTACACACAGTACCCCAGGTGTGGTCTCACCAAAGCCGGATACAATTGTGGCAAGACTTCCTTGTTCTTGTACTTCAGGCCCTTGCAATAAAGGCCAATTACCTTCCTAATTGCTTGCTGTATCTGCATGCTAATTTTTTGTGTTCCTTGTACAAGTATACCCATGTCCCTCTAAACATCAACATTTAAATGTTTCACACCTTTTAAAAAAAATTCTGCTTTTCTATTCTTATTACCAAAGTGAATAACCTCCCACATTGTACTCCATTTGCCACTTTATTGTCTGCTGACTTAACCTGTCTATATCTCTTTGCAGCCTCTTTCTATCCTCCTCACAGATTGCGATCCCATCTAGCTTTGTATAATCAGCAAGCTTAGATACATTACTCTCGGTGTCTTCATCTAAATCAGTAATATAGATTGTAAATAGCTGAGGCCTGAGCACTGATCCTTGCAGCACTCTACTAGTTACAGCCTGCTGACTTGAATATGCCTCATTTGTCCCTACTCTCTGTTTCCTGTCCATTAACCAATCCTCCATCCATGCTAATATACTACCCCAAACTCCATGAGTCCTTACCTTGTGTACTAACCTCTTATGTGGCACCTTATCAAATTGCTTTTGCAAATCCAATTATATTGCATCTAATGGTCCCTTTATCTACCCTACTAGTTACATCCTTAGTTATATGTTTATTCGGTATGTTGCTACCTTAGTCTAGCTAAAGAGATTTTTAGTTTGTTGTAGTTAAACACTAATCTTTATAACATAACTATTTACACTCCACACTAGCCTGTGTGGGTCCTCCAAAAGCCACGTTACATTGAGCTTCGAGTCTCTCTCCCATATGATCTCTACATTATGGTAGGAGATATTCTTTACGCACTCTCAAGATAAACCCTTTCAGACCCTTATACTACACGGACACGATGGGCTGAATGGCCTCCTTCTGTGCCTATGTGGTTCTATACCAGCATTTTCCAACAACTGATGTCAGGCTAACTGGCCTGTAGTTTCCTGTTACATTTGCTAAATTCCAATCTGCTAGCATTTGCAACGACTGTGAAACAGGGAGACGAATGCCTAAACATTTGTCAATGTTGCACCTATTTTACTGGGATAAAATGGGCACCTAAGCATCCAATGTGGCAGGTGGTATATGCACACATTCTGCGCTGGAAGCACCATTTTCATTATAGGCCTCCAGGGAACATACCTGAGTCCTTTGCATATGCAGATATGGGGTCTAATAATTGTTTGTTTGTTTGTTTGAGGCCCTGCCAGAAATTAGCCTGCCCTGAGCTCAGCCGGCTGCAGGCCAGGGGTGTTTGGGATCTGTATGTCGCGTAACCAATGGTCTTTGAAGGGACCATTGGAAGCCATTGCTAAAAAGGTACATTTTTTAAAAACATTCTAAGCTAAATGTGAAGACAGTTCACTGTTCCTCCTTGTTCCTGCCCCTCTCCCTCACCAGAACACGAGTCAATCGCTGCCGGGAGACATCTGGTCCAACTCCATCCTCGTGGAACTGACTAGCTGTCTGTGGACCTGCCCAATTGACATCCACAACTCACTTTCAACATGCAGTTAAGGCCTGAGGTCCAGTTCCGGGTGAGTTTCTGTCCTCTGGCTTGTACTCATAGCGTGACGCCGATTTCAGGCCCGAAAACTGACCTAAATAATTTTCCACCCCTAACTGTCATCTGACTTGGCCAGCTTCCCTCCAATCTTGGGGGCCAGCAGCTGCATAGCTATTGAGCTTTCTGCACTTTAGTGAATGAGGCTGTTTATGATAATTGAAACTGACATCTATGTGTGTGATGCCAAAATCTCATCAGGTACATGCCAGCTAAATACTTTGGACTCCTTTCATCAGTCTCTGGGTGAATTTGACTCTGCCTGTCTGGAGTATGAGTGGGACAGGAGATTCCTGGGACTGGCTCCTGACCAGCATTGGAGCAAGGAGTAGCCCCTTTGTCCTTTCCAAGTACTGTCTGTTAATAAGCAAAAATGTCTCTCCAGCCAAGGATTCACTGTGCGTTTTTTTTTAAATCAGTTCTTTCTTCACTCCAGTAACACCTTAAAATTAATGTTCATGTGGCGAATTTAATATTTGTCATACGTGGCAGGTGGGGGCCTGCATGACCGTGACATTTACAAGCAGCTGTCTACAGCACAGCTTGTGGGCCCCCACACCATCAATTATGAAGCACTGAAAGCTTGTGTACTAGGACTAGCTGCCCCCAACCAAGCTGTTCCAGTGCAGCCATAACACTGCTGGCATCTACCCATCAATGTGGAAAATTACCAAGATATTTCCCATGCACAATTACTGACCTAATCGCCACTTCCCAATCAACAAAAAAATGATGGAAGGAGTCATTGATAATGGCAGGGCAACAACTCACTAATCACCTACTAACCAATAACCGTATCAGTTAGGATCCCATTGGGACCACTTAGCTCTAGACCTCATCACATTCATTATTAAGATAAGGACATAAGAGTTGAAAGCCAGGGCGGAGGTGAGAATTGTTCCCCTGAACGTCAAGGCACCATTCAATCAAATTTGTAGCAAAGAGTCTTAGCAGAATTGAGGACAAGGCAAAAAACTTTAACAGCTGGAGTCATACCTTACATATAGTGAGATGGTAATGGTACTCAGAGGTCAATCTTCACAGCCTAGAATGTTGCTGTAGGAGTGCTTCAGGGCAACATCCTTGGTCCTACTAACCAGAAGCAAACTGGACCTGGCATGTAAATAGAGTGGCAACATGAGCAGAACAGAGACTGTGACCTCTGATGAATGGTTCATCTCTGATCTCTCTATCACTCTTGAATGTGACAGAATACTCACCACTTGACTGGAAAGGTGCAGCCACAAACACATTAGTGCACAGCTATCGGGTTTGCTGCGAGGCCAAATAAAATATATTTGTCTTTGTCTTAAGACTTTTTTAATGGACCTTTTTGCACAATGGTAGTGCTGGATTTTAATTTTTTCTGCTTGGCCCCTTTCATTCTCATTGCTGGCCCTGTAAGGAGCTGCCTGCTCTCTTTGGCAAGGCAGCAGCAGCCCCCAATATGGCTGCAGCCTGCCTTTGCTGCTGGTGCCAGGCAGACATTTCCCACCTCCTCCAGATGCTCAGTGCCACTAATTGGGCACTGAGCTCGCTTCCTGCCCATCAGGGCATATATGTTTAAAAATAGCATCGCATAAGCGGCGCAGCTATGGCATGGGGTTGGGACCTGGAATTTATCCGGGCATTGGGTTCCAGACCCTGAGTTGAAAATCCAGCCTATCATATTTATCGGTGCCCCTCCCACGGGATTTAACATACACTCCCTCCGTCCTTGGGACACTGTGACTGTGATATATACAACATATAGGATGCAATGCAGCAACTCACCAAGTTTACGTCAACAGGAGTTCCCAATCCTGTGACCTTGACCACCAAAATATCCCAGAAGCATAATTACCTTTAAATTCCCCTCCAAGTCACATCCAAGTCACTGACTTGGACATATATCGACATTCCTTCACCTCTATCTTGGCATTCACTACCCAAGCCTTAGCTCACAGACCCCTGCGGGACTCCACTCGTCACTTCCTGCCAAGCACTGGAGCACTTCAAAGAGAAAGATCTTGCAATACTATACATGCCTTGATCTCTACAGACCTGATAGTATTGGAGACATACATTTACTCCGAGTTGCGTGAGTGGCCACAAGGTCTCCAGTTAAACATCGGAATAGCATTTGACAAGATGCCACATAAAAGATTATTATGCAAAGTAGGAGCTCATGATGTAGGGGGTAACGTATTAGCATGGATAGAAGATTGGCTGGCTGGCAGAAAACCGAGAGTATGCATAAATGAGTCCTTTTCTGATTGGCAGGAAGTGACGAGTGGAGTCCCGCAGGGGTCTGTGCTGGAGCCTCAACTTTTTGCAATTTATATCAATGACTTGGATGAGGGGAGCGAAGGCATGGTAGCTAAGTTTGCAGATGACACAAAGATAGGTAGGAAAGTATGTTGTGAAGAGGTCATAAGAAGGTTGCAGACTGATATCGATAGATTGAGTGAGTGGGCAAAGATCTGGCAATGGAGTATAATGTGGGAAAATGTGAAGTTGTTCACTTTGGCAGGAAGAATAAAAAAGCAGAGTCTTACTTAAACAGAGAACGACTGCAGAATTCCAAAGTACAGAGAGAGCTAGGTGTTCTAGTGCATGAGTCACAAAAAGTTAGTATCCAATTAATAAAAAAAGCTAATGGAATGCTATCCTTTGTTATGAGAGGAATTGAAAATAAAAATAAGGATGTTATGCTTCAGTTATGCAGGGCATTGGTGAGACCACATCTTGTGCAGTTTTGGTCTCCTTATTTAAGGAAGGATGTAAATGTGTTGGAGGTGGTTCAGAGAAGGTTTATAGATTGATACCTGAAAAGAACGGGTTGTCTTATGAGGAAAGGTTAGACAGACTGGGATAAAAACAAGAAATGCTGGAAATACTCAGCAGGTCTGGCAGCATCTGTGGAGAGAGAAGCAGTGTTAATGTTTCAGGTCAGTGACAGTTCTGATGAAGGGTCACTGACCTGAAACGTTACCTCTGCTTCTCTCTCCACAGATGCTGCCAGACCTGCTGAGTATTTCCAGCATTTCTTGTTTTTATTTCAGATTTCCAGCATCTGCAGTATTTTGCTTTTATTATCTTCGACAGTCTGGGCTTGTTTTCACTGGAGTTTAGAAGAGTGAGGGGAGACTTGATTGAAGACTGTGATATGGAAAGGATGTTTCCTCTTGTGGGTGAGTCTGGAACTAGGAGACACTGTTTTAAAATTAGGGGTCTCCCTGTTAGGACAGAGATGAGGAGAAATTTTTTTCTCTGAGGGTTGTGCGACTTTGGAACTCTCTGCCTCAGAAGGTGGTGGACACAGGGTCATTGAAATTTTTTAAGGCGGAGGTAGATAGATTCTTGTTAGGCAAGGGAATCAAAGGTTATCGGGGATAGATGGAAGTGTGGAATTCAAGACACTAACAGATCAGCCATGATCTTATAGAATGGCGGAGCAGGCTCGAGGGGCTGAATGGCCTACTTCTCCTAATTCGTATGTTCGTAATAGGAGGAAGCCATTCAACTCCTTGAGTCTGTTCCACCGTTTAGTTGGGTCATGGCTGATCTGTACCACAATGCCATTCACCTGACTTTGCTCCATGTCTCTCACTAACTTTCCTTATCAAAAATCTCTCAGTCTCAGTTTTGAATTTTTGATTTGGCCTGACCTCAACCAGATTTTGAGGGGTTTCAGTTTTCCATTATCCTATGAGCGATGATGTGCTTTCTGACATCACCCCTGAATGGCCTAGCTCTAATTTTAAGTTTATTCCTCTTTGTTCTGGACTCTCCCTAAATACCTCAGTTAGATCGTTCCTCAATCTTCTATATTCTAGGGAATACAAGCCTAGACTATGCAACCTGAGCTCATCATTTAACACTTTTGCAGAGCTTCCTGATATAGGTGCTTTCCATGGTCCAGAAGTTCAGGAATTAAGCAAACTTCTTCATTCCATTTGCAATAACAGCATTAAGTTAAACAAACGTTTCGGCTTTGCCCTCATCAAGATGAGGGATGTCAGTGCTGGCTAATGAACCAATTTTAACCCTGTCCGCACAATGCGTGCTCATCCTGTCCAACATTTAAACCAAACTCAGATCAGGCACAGGAGGGCCACCTGCCCTAGGCAGCTAAGGACCTACCTTACGTGGAAAAGTACCGTGACCTCATTTCAACTAAACATCTCAAAGTCCACACAACACCAAACCCAGCAACATGGCCTGGCGCGAGACAATGGCTTGACCAAGTATAAACATTATTCTTCTGAAGAAACCTTGTAGTCCAGGAGGAGCAGAAGTGCTCATAAGGAATCCTCCTAGCATTTCCTTTCCGGATTTCCACCATCCTTTGTGTGAAGAAGTGATTTCTGGTATCACCCCTGAATGGCTTGGCTCTAATTTTAAGATGGTGCCTCTTGTAGTTTCTCTCCATCTATCCTATCAAATCCTTTCATCATCTTAAACACCTAAATCTTCAATATTCAAACAAATCCAAGCCTAGTCTATACAACTTGTCCTCATGGTTTAACCCTTCTAGACCTGGTGCCATTCTGGTGAATAGTGCTGCAACCCCTCCAAGGACAATACGTCCTTCCTCAGGTCTGGTGCCCAGAAATAAACGCAGCACTCCAGACACAGTCTAACCTGAGTTTTATACAACCGGAGCAGAACTTCTATCCTCAGCCCTCAAGACACAGCCTACATTCCATTCGCCTTTTTAATTTTATTTTGTGCGAGGCCACTAACTTGTCTTGTTTTTTGTACATGGACCCCTAAATCTTTCTGCTTCCACACAGTTCTGAGCGTCTTACCATTTATCAAACCATTGAACTATCTTTCTTAGTTCCAAACCTCCCCACAATGAATTCCATCTGCCACTGTTTTGCCCACTCACTTAATCTTTCAATGTCCTGTTGCAACTTTCTGCTTCTATCTACATTACTTACTGTGCCACCTAATTTGGAGATATGCTTCTCTATTCCTTCATCTGAATATAAAACTGCAGAGCTAGATTCCCTTGCTGTTAATCAAAATCCCCACTTTCATTTGAAGGGACTGCTGGAATTAAATAGAGAAGAACAGGATGGGTCTCTATTAAATGTGCTGCTCCCTCAAGACTACTTTAAATAAAATAGCAGGTATCATTACCAGTGATGACGTGTTGCTTTCATGCAGAAGAGTCAGCCCACAATGATGGTAACTGCATTTTTACTGAGTCTGACTGCCACTCAGCACATTGGTCATTAGTTTGCTGAACTACAGACAGCCTTTCAGTGGCACCAACGGAAGACCTCCAGGCAGGTGTCCTAACAATGATTGGGATCTACACCTCCCCCATCATTAAGTAAATGATGACTGGATTTACTTGCCAGTCAATTAAACCAAATGAACCCTATCTACCTGCTTGTGTAAAGGAGATTTCAATTGCTTATCCCTGCAGGAGATGTAAATAAACCGTGCAACAGCAACCCAGCAACAGAAAACACATTGGAAAGCACAAGTTGCTTCTTCCTTGTCCCTCAAAAAGAAGGCCTGAATTTATTGTTGTGTCCATGTTAGCACCTTGAAAACATGTTTTAATATACGATAACCTAAGGGCGGAATGGAGTTGCATGTGCAGCTGTGTGGCAGATTGTTTGCTTGTACCTGTATTTAGAAGTGTTGCTGGGGTGTTTGGAAATGTTTTCTGGTGGTGGTATTTGGCGCCGGCTGTGGAATGTTGGCACAGTGCCCGATGGAGCCAGCTGACGGGAGCTGGAAGTATTGCTCTGCCTGTTTGTGCAGTTTTCAGCACTTTGCCTCCAGTTACAAAACCAATTATTCAGAGCAGAGAAACAAAAACCTGCACCAGCTCAGCAGCTTTCATCTCAGATAAACACATTCCTGGTGTGATCAGATCACAATGTATGGTCCAGTGCAGACAAACGCTCTGCTCATCCCCATCATCCATCCAGAAAAAAACAAATACTCTCCCCTTCCTATCGCTATCAAAAAAACATGTCTACAAAAGCAAAATACTGCAGATGCTGGAAATCTGAAACAAAGACAGAAAGTGCTGGAAATACTCAGCAGGTCAGGCAACATCTGTGGAGAGAGAAAAACAGCGTTAACGGGCTGGATTTTAAGGAGCCCTCAACATCAGCATCCATGGCAAGGGGAGCCTGAAGATAGCCCTGGATGAGGCCCACCATGGACCTTGACGTCGGCAGGGCCCGGCCTGATATTACTGGTGGCGGCGAGGCCTCGTGGCGACCCCCCCTGCTACTTGGTGATGGGACTGCAATTTAAATAAATTAAAATAAATAGTCATTTGGTAGTACAGAACTTGAGTATTGCTGAAAATAGAAACATTTTGTCAAAGCTTTTTGTCTTGCACTCATCAGGATAATTGGCAAGAATACCAATGTAAGGGAAGCAACAAATGAATACTGTATGAGAAGAGAGTGCTGATTGGCTGGCAAGTGGTTTCTGATTGGTAGAGGTGTTACCATGGAGAATGTACCAGTTTATGGTGACTGACAGTTAACTGCCAAGCTTTGTTTCAAATTTAAACCAGGCAGCTTGACTCTGGTCAAGGCATTGCCCTGAGGAATGAACCAGCGAATGGCAGTCACTTATTTTGTTTAGCTGAAACAGGTGCAATGTGTGTACATATTCTTTCGCTCTGTAAAGAATAGGGCCCTGTGTACTAATATATGCCGCTTCCAGTATAAATTTGTTGCTTCCCTTACATTGGTATTCTTGCGAATTGTCCTGATGAATGCAAGACAAAAAGTTTTGACAAAATGTCTCTACTTTCAGCAATACTAAATTAAAATACCTGAATTAATTACTCTCCCGTCGCCTCCTGATGTCCTGCCGCGATCTTCATCCCTGCAGCTTGCATTGTCACGCAAGTGTTGGCTGCTCAAGGAACTTCGGCTCCAAGTTGATGAGCTGGAGTTCGAGCTGCGGACACTGTGACACATCAGGTAGGGGGAAGGTTACCTGCACAATGTGTTTCAGGAGACAGTCACATCCCTTAGATTAATTACATCCAATCTGGACCGTGGTCAGGGACAGGAGGGTGTGACTGCAAGTGAGGCAGGTATGGGAATCCAGAACTTAGCTTTGGAGGAACCTCAGCCAGTGCCCTTATCCAATAGGTACAAGGTTCTTGCTCCGGTGTGGACAAGGGCACAGGCTGCAGGGAGGATGAGCAAACTGACCCCAGCACCGTGGTTCAGAGTGCCATTCAAGTGGGGGGAGAAAAGAGAAATGTAGTTGTAGTAGGGGATGGCATAGTTAGGGGACTAGATGCTGTTCTCCACAGCAAAGATAGAGAGTCCCAAAGGCTGTGTTGCCTACCTGGTGCCAAGGTTAAGGACATCTCTTCTGGGCTGGAGAGGAACTTGGAGTGGGAGGGAAACGATCTAGTTGTCATGGTCCACGTAGGTACCAACGACATAGGTAGGAATAGAAAAGAGGTTCTGCTGAGGGATTATGAGCAGCTCGGGGCCAAATTAAAAAGCAGAACTACAAAGGTAATAATCTCCGGATTACTACCTGAGCCACGTGTTAATTGGCACAGGGTAAATAAGATTAGAGAGGTAAATCTGTGGCTCAAAGATTGGTGTGGGAGAAATGGGTTCTGATTCATGGGACACTGGCACCAGTACTGGGGAAAGATAGAGCTGTTCCGTTGGGATAGGCTTCACTTGAACCATGCTGGGACCAGTGTCCTGGCGAATCGTATAACTAGGGTTGTAGATAAGGCTTTAAACTAAATAGTGGGGTGGGGGGAGGATTCAATTGAAGGAAAGTTTAAAAAGTCAAATAGTAACGAGAGAGCAGAGGTGCAGGGTAGTGAAGGAGCATAAATTAAATCAGAGAGTGACAGGAAGGACAGAGAATACAAGCACAAGAGTACAGCAGAAATTAGAGCCAGAGAAGGTAAAAAGTCAAAACTTAAGGCTCTTTATCTGAATGCAAGTAGCATTTGTAACAAGATAGATGAGCTGACGGCACAGATAGAAATAAATGAATATGATTTGATAGCTATCACAGAGACATGGTTGCAGGATGACCAGGACTGGAATCCCAATGTTCAAGGATATGTGACATTCTGGAAGAATAGGCAGAAAGGAAAAGGTGGGGTAGCTTTGTTATTAAAGGTAGGGATCAGTGCAGTTGTGAGTAATGATTTAGATGCAATAGATCGTGATGTGGAATCAATTTGGGTGGAAATAAGGAATAGCAAGGGAAAGAAATCATGGGTGGGAGTGGTCTATAGGCCCCTGAAGAGTAGCTTCTCTGTAGGACAAGATATAAATCAGGAAATAATGGAGGCGTGTAAGAAGGGCATTGCAATTATCATGGGTGATTTTAATCTGCATATAGACTGGAGAAATCAAATTGGCAAGGGTAGCATGGAAGATGAATTTGTAGAGTGCCTCAGAGATTGTTACTTAGAGCAATATGTTGCAGAACCTACTGGGGAAACAAGCTATTTTAGATTTGGTATTGTGTAATGAGGTAGGATTAATAAGAGATCTCGAAGTTAAGGATCCTTTAGGGGGAAGCAATCATAACAGGGTAGAATTTCAAATTCAGTTTGAGGGTGAGCAATTCGGGTCTCAGACCAGTGTCTTCAACTTAAACAAGGGCAATTACAGAGGTATGAAGAAAGAGTGGTCTAAAGCGGGCTGGGAAAATAGACTACAGGGGAAGTCAGTGGATGAGCAGTGGCAAACTTTTAAGCAGATGTTTCATAACACTCAGCAAACATTTATTCCAGTCAGAAGGAAGAACTGGAAGAGAACAATGAGCCACCCGTGGATAACGACGTTAAGGAGAGTATCAAATCAAAACAACGGCATACAATGCGGCGAAAACGAGTGGTAGGCCAGAGGATTGGGAAGTTTCTAGAAACCAGCAGTGGATGACTAAAAAAACTAATAAAGAGGGAGAAAATTGATTGAGAGTAAATTGGCAAGAAATATAAAAACAAACAGTAAGAGCTTCTATGGGTATATTAAAAGGAAGAGAGTAGCTAAAGTAAGTGTGGGACTCTTAGAGGATGGGGAATTAATAACAGGGAACAGGGAAATGGCAGATAATTTAAACCAATATTTTGCATCAGTCTTCATGGTGGAGGACACTGTAAACATCCCAACAATAATAGATGAGCAAGGTGTTAATGGGAGGGAAAAGGTGCTGGACAAACTGATGGAACTAAAGGCAGACAAGTTGCCAGGACCTGATGGCCGGCACCCAAGGGTTTTAAAGAAGTGACTGCAGAGATAGTGGAGGCATTGATCATAATATACCAAAGCTCACTGGATTCCGGTAGGGTACCAGTGGATTGGAAAACCGCTAATGTGACGCCCGTATTCAAGAAAGGAGGGAGACAGAAAGCAGGAAACTATAGACCTTAGCTTAACTATAGCTTAACATCAGTCATTAGGAACATGCTTGAGTCAATTATTAAGGAAGAAATAGCAGGACATTTAGAAAAACATAATGCAATGAAACAGAGTCAACATGGTTTTATGAAAGGGAAATCATGTTTGACAAATTTAAGAGTTCTTTGAGGATATAACAAGCAGAGTGGATAAAGGTGAACCAGTAGATGTTGTGTATTTGGATTTTCAGAAGGCGTTTGATAAGGTGCCACATAAAAGGTTATTGCATAAAATAGGAGCTCAGGGTATTGGGGGTAATGTGTTGGCATGGATTGAAGATTGGCTAACCATCAGAAGACAGAGTCAGGATCAATGGGTCTTTTTCAGGTTGAAAAGCCCTAACTAGTGGGGTGCCACAAGGATTGGTCCTAGGGCCTCAGCTATTTACTATCTACATTAATGACTTAGAGGAAGGGACAGAGTGTAGTGTATCCAAATTTGCTTATGATACAAAAATAGGTGGGAAGGCATGTTGTGATGAGGACACAAAGAATCTGCAAAGGGATTTAGATAGGTTAAGTGAGTGGGCAAAAACTTGGCAGATGGTGTTCAATGTGGGAAAGTGTGAGGTCATCCACTTTGGTAGGAAAAATAAAAACGGAGATTATTATTTATATGGAGAAAGACTAAAAATACTGCAGTACAGAGGGATCTGGGTGTTCTTGTGCATGAAACACAAAAGGTTAGCATGCAGGTGCAGCAAGTAATTAGGAAGGCAAATGGAATTTTGGCCTTTATTGCGAGGGGATTAGAGTTTAAAAATAGGGAAGTCCTGTTACAACTGTACAGGGTGTTGGTGAGACCACACCTGGAGTACTGCGTACAGTGCTGGTCCCTGTATTTAAAGAAGGATATACTAGCATTGGAGGCAGTTCAGAAAAGGTTCAATAGGCTGATTCCTGGGATGAAGGGGCTGTCTTATCAAGAACGGCTAAACAGGTTAGGCTTTATTCATTGGAGTTTAGAAGAATGAGAGGTGATCTTATCGAAACATATAAGATTTTAAGGGGGCTTGACAGGGTAGATGTTGAGAAGATGTTTTCATCAGTGGGGGAATCTCGAACTAGGGGACATAGTTACAGAATAAGGGAGCACACATTGAAAACTGAGATGCGAAGGAATTTGTTCTCTCAGAGGGTGGTGAATCTCTGGAAATCTCTGCCTCAGAGAGTTGTGGAGGCCAGGTCACTAATGTATTTAAGGAGGAGGTAGATAGATTTTTGAAATCTTGGGGAGTCACGGGTTAGGCAGAGAAGGCCCAAAAGAGGAGTTGAGGCCTGGAACAGATCAGCCATGATCTTATTGAATGGCGGGGCAGGCTTGAGGGGCTGAATGGCCTACTCCTGTTCCTATTTCTTATGTCCTTATGTTCTGATTCCCTTTCGGGGAAACGAGGCACAACACTGGTGGGAAGGAGGTAAGTTTCTCAGAATGGGGAGGGTGGGGGGGAACGGGGTCAAATTAATGTCATGGGTGTAGGGGCTGGTGGGAAGGATTATAGTTAAAGTTTGTGCAGTTGTGGGGAGAAGGTCAGATGGTAAAGGTTAGTGTTTTGGAGGGGGAAAGGACAAGCAATTAATTTAATTGTTATTGGTGGGTTGGAGAGGGGCAAAAGAGATGTTTCTATTTATTTTAATTCAATTCCCCTTTAAAATTTTAAATTTCCCGGCAGGTCTGGCTGCCCTTTAAAAATGGTGTCAGCGCCTGCACACAGGCAGCTGACATCATTGCCGGGGACGAACAGTCCTCCCCCTCCATGTGATGGCGGGGGGGGTGGGGGAGAGTGTAGGGGCGGCCCCACACCCCAGCTATTTAAATGAACTGCAGTATTCGGAATCGCGACAGCTCTTTGGCCTTTTTGTCGGCAACTGCGGCGGGCTTATAAAACTCAGCCCAACGTTTCAGGTTGTGACCTTTCATCAGATGTTTACATCAGGAAAAAAATGTCTGCCTATCTCTCTCACTCTCTCTCTTAACTGATTTTTGTTTTGTCTCCATTGTGTTCAAGGAAGTCCTTCTCTTGAATACAAAATAATATTAAATTCTAAAATAACAACTTGAATTTATATAGCACCTATAATGTAGTAAAATGTCCCAGGGCGCTTTATTGGTGCTCTATTGAACAAAATTTGACATCAAGCCACATGAGGTATTAGGGCAGATGACCAAAACTTGGTCAAAAAAGTTACAAGAACACAATAACACAAGAATGTCAGTACTAAAGAGCATCTTAAAGGAGGAAAGAGAGGTGGCGAACCTTAGGGAGGGAATTTATAGAGCTTAGGGCCTAGGCGCAGCCACCAATGGTGAAGTGATTAAAATCAGGGATGCTCAAGAGACCAGAATTGAAGGAGTGCATGAATCTGAGAGGGTGGTGGGGCTGGAGGAGATTACAGAGGTAGGCAGCAGTAAGGCCATGGAGGGGTTTGAAAACTAAGATGTGAATTTTAAAATCAATGTGATGCTTAACTGGACTGAGGTAGATCAGAGGTGATGGGTGAATGGGACTTTGTGTGAGTTAGGACATGGGCTGCAGTATTTTGGATGACCTCAAGCTTCCAAAGGATGGAAGATGGGAGGCCGACCAGGAAAGCATTGAAATAACCGAGTCTAGAGGTAAGAAAGGCATAAATAGGGTTTCAGCAGCAGATGGGCTGAGGCAGGGGTGGAGTTAGATAATATTACAGAGGTGGAAATAGGCGGTCTTAGTGATGGAGCAGATTATGTCGTCAGAAACTCATCTCAGGGTCAAATACAACACCAAGGTTGTGAACAATCTGCTTTAGCCTCAGACAGTTACCAGGGAGAGGAGTGGAGTTGATGGTTAGGGAACGAAGTTTGTGGTAGGGACCGAGGACAATGGCTTCGGTCTTCCCGATATTTAGTTGGAGGAAATTTCTGCTCATCCAGTACTGGATGTCAGATAAGCAGTCTGACAAATCAGAGACAGTGGTCGGGTTGAGATAAAGCTAGGTGTTGTCAGCGTACATGTGGAAATTGATGATGCTTTTCTCGATGATGTCAACGAGAGACAGCATGTAGTTGAGAAATAGGAAGCATTTCAGCAAGATAAAGCATTGCTGTTGGATGTGAGGTAGAGTCCTTTAACAGCTCTGTGAATATTTCCAGTGTTGGTTCAGGGTCTTTAAAGTGATAAAAAGATTTGATAGATTAGATGCAAGAAGCTACTTCCTCAGGTGGGAAATCCAGAATCAGAGGGTATAATCTTAAAATTAGGGCAACCCATTCGGAGTGAAATCAGAAAGCAGTTTTCACACAAAGGGAGGGGGATATCTGACATACTCTCCCCCAGAAGTCTGTGGGGTCAATTGAAATTTTCCAGACTTAGACTGATAGATCTTAGGTAAAGGTAACAAGAGATATGGAGCAAAGGTGGGGTAAATAGAGGTACAGATCAACCATGATCTAATTGAACTGTAGAACAAGCTCGAGGGGCTGAATGGTCTACTCCTGTTCCCATCTTTCTGTGTTCCTGTCTGAATAAAATGGTTTCACAGTTTAAAACAGGGCCGAAGGATAGACACGAAAATCTGAGGTGAATTTTTTGTTTAGTTCAGTATTTATTTTTGTTTTAATTATAGCTGGGACAAGGGATAATTAATTATCATCAGATCAAGTCATTGAAATGGAACTTGGCATTTGCCACTTTCCATTAACTGAAAATGTCTATTAATGTCAAGAGGCAGCTCTGAGATTTGTTGTATAATAATAGAATGAATAATGATGTTTAAAGTTACCTGCTTGACAGACTTTTCAGTAATTTCCTCGCCAGACACACGTAGCTATGATATTGGACTATGGAATTAAATGCAGCTCTCGCAATTTAATACTGCTGTTGATATCACAAACCTCACCTCAGGGTCCCATGAGTATGCAAGACCATGTTAGTTGACGCCAGGAAACATTCCATAGTGGCAAGCTATGTCAAGCATCGCAACCAAAAACAAGTGCCACAGAAAAATAAACATGGCCAAGTAGCAAACGATGTGATGTTGGCACTTGATCTAGACCTCCATATTTATGTCAAGAATCTTTGAGCTTCTGCAGAGGTATCTCAGTGCATTGCATCAGCCTAAAATATCACAGAATGCGGGTAGCAAAGCTTAACGCCCTGCTGCTCCTCACCTAGAACACTTGTGTGCAAAATGTTAAGTATAATCATGTGGTACACCCAGCATGACTCAGCACCTTCAGGAGAGAGGACAGGATTAACAGTGTTACAAATGAGGCAGGAGTTTTTCTAGTTCCACTACTCCACAGGTCACAACATATATTTAAATTTTTCCCCAGTTACCGATACAGTCAAGCATAGACTCTATTTTTATCCCAGAATTGAATATACCAAATAGGTTTCTTTAATAAACAACAAAATTATCACTATTATACAACAAGACATAACCAGTAATGAAGCAAAGCATTAACACACAAATTGAAAGATAAAAGTTCTCTTTTTACCTTGGCCCCTCACATACACACACACATATACACCAATTAACCGAAAAAATAGAGATTTACTCTTTAGAGCTCTATTACAAAAAAAAAATGAAAAAGAATATTTTGGCCATGTACTTGCTAATTCTTAAGAAAAAAGAGAAGATACGGAAAGATGCCAGATGTCCTTTGTTTTGATTTGGCGTCCCAAATACTCGTAGACGGCTGTCACTGGGATTTTCCTAGGTCAGTTCTTGTCAGGCGACTTTGAAGATCAGTTTGGGCGGGCTTTCCAGGAAAAATGCAGCAACAGGGGTTTCAGGCAGTTTCTTACATTTGCTTCTCAGAGCTTCTTAAAGAGATGGAAAACTGGCGGGCTTTTCAAAGAGCTGGAACAGGCTGAGCTGATGCTTGTCCTTGGCAGGTTGATTCTTTAACTCCTTTTCAAACCATTGCCTTGCCTGTCCAAAGTGAAACCAAAAACATCTCAGGAGTCAAGCCTCCTGACCCCTATAAATCTTGGCCTGTCACTTCTTTGTAAACATCTTTCCCCAAGTCAAAAAAAAAACCCTGCTGGGTAATTATCTGAAGACAGGTGCCTTTCAGTAACTGTTATTCACAAGCTCAGTCCAAATGACCTTCTGATGATCTCTTTTTTTTACAAAGAGTTCCATTGGACCATACATATTAGCAGCAAAAGTAGGCAGTTCAGCCCATTGAGCCTGCTCCACCATTTAAAAAGATCATGGCTAATCTGTTTCTCTCTCGAATTCCGACTCCCATCTACCCCCAATAATCTTTGATTCCGTTGCCTAACAAGAATCAATCTACCTTCACCTTAGAAATATTCAATGACCCCGCTTCCAGCATCAATAGAATCTTTTTTCAGTTTTAACATGCAAATCCTCATAATTTAACAAAAAAAATGGAAGCATTCGTAACAATAGAAAAAGCAATACACTTGAAAATGAAACTTTTGCAAGGCTATGGGGTAGGAGCAGGGTAATGGAAGTTAATTGCCTAGGTCTTTCAAAGAGCTGACATAGGTAGATGGGCTGAATGGTTTCCTTCTACACTCAATGATTCCATGATAATGGGAGTTCGTTGGAGTTTGTTACACAGCAAAAACAGGCAAGAGCCCTTTTGGTAGAACCTTACTGTACTTTTACTATTGGCATACCAAAAATCTATGGTTTAGGGTAACAGTTGTCCCTTT
This sequence comes from Heterodontus francisci, assembly GCF_036365525.1. Taxonomy (NCBI): domain Eukaryota; kingdom Metazoa; phylum Chordata; class Chondrichthyes; order Heterodontiformes; family Heterodontidae; genus Heterodontus; species Heterodontus francisci. The sequence goes on from NC_090371.1 coordinate 43,899,241, forward strand.
TATTCTCCAAGGCCACTGGACCACATTAGATATCAGCTTGATAGTCACTTGGCTGCATATCTAAATCGGTGATACTAATAACTCTTCTTGCACTTATCGGTGTAGAGGTGTTGACCTTCTTCACTTCTACAAGTATCCAAGAGCTCCAATACTTTGGGAAAGATTTCCTCTGGTCATTAGTTGTAGCAAAGGCATCAAGACAGATATAAGACAATTTAGCTTGTCAACAAAACAGCAAAAAGATATGGAAACGGGTTCCAACCTCAATTCTTTCTCCCTGGACCCCTGTCCCCAACTTATATTATGCTCATTCCTTGTACTAGATGTGCAAATGTTTATTACAAAATATTCAAAATAGTTTCCTTATTACCACCACACTAGACTGTGAACTCTGGGCCATTTTAGTTCCAGCGAATTAAATTTCTGTTCTGTATACTTGCAGTACAGCAGGACGCATCAAGCTCACAATATGTATTTTCTTTCATCACCAAAGGCTACCACTCCTTGTCCTTCCTGTAGTGTCTGATAGTACAGTGTCCTGCTGGGACTCTGTAATGATTCAAAGTCGTTTATAAAACAATGTGTGCTTAATAAAAAACAGACTTCCGTGTGGTGGTAGGCCACACAATGAGTTGATGGTGTCAGCCACTGTCTCGCGGGAAGAAAAGTAATAGAGGCAGAGCACTTATCCTCAGGGTTGAAGCAAAAATAAAAGGTCGAGTTACTATAGCCTACTCTCATGCACCTCCTGCCAGCTGAATACAGAATTGGATCAGAGAAAGCCTGAGATTGAATCTGATGCTGACTGTCATGGATGGAACATAGGTGGAGGAGTAATCCATTCATACCCTTGGGCCTGCTCCACTATTCAGTTAGATCATGGCCAATCTGTACCTTAATTCCATCTGCCCAACTTTGCTCCACAACCCTTGATACCCTTACCTAACAAAAATCAATCGCTCTCAAGTCTTGAAAGCTCCAAATGTTCCAGCATCCACAGACTTTTGGGAGAAAGAATTCCAGATTTCTGCTACACTTTATGTGAAAATGTGCTCCCTGAAATATCAGGCTGGATTTAGTATTAGAGGCAGGCCTCCCGGCACTGGGCCAAAAAGGCGGGAGAAAGCTCGCCTCTGCCTTTTCGTGCCCTCCCCCCAAACCCCCCGCCCCCTCAGCCCAGCCCCAGAGCGATCCGCCGGTCTTTTTAAATCAAAGACTCAGGAGCTGGGATCCCCGTTCCTTTAAAGACAGGGACCCCATCTCTAAGAGCTGTCAGCCAATCAAAGGGCTGGCAGCTCAGCAGTATCGGCAGCAGCATCGGGAGCAGTGTCGGTACTGCAGAGGCCTCAGACCCAGGCCCAGCACTGAAACACCAGACCCAAGGTGAGTGAGGCAGGGTTGCCGGGGCCAGTCCGGAAAGCCCTAGCGAGGGGTGGGTGGTGGTTGTGTAGCCCAGGGGAAGGGGGATTCCGGAGGTAAACTTGCTTCCACAGATTGCCCACAGAGGAGGGACGCCCTCCCCAAACCCACAGGGAGGGCACCTCAGTTTATAAGGCACCCTCCCCGTGTGGGGGAGGCCCCCCACCCCAGTGGCGGCAGGAAGAGGCCCTTAATTGACCACTTATAGGGTCACTTAAGTGCCTCACTTGGCCTCTGGGTGGGAAGGCCGTCATCGGCAATCCCGCCCACAGGAAGATCACTTGCTGACAGGGTGGCGACGGGATCTCCGCTCCCACCCCACCCCGCCACCCATCATGGTCACCCCCCACCTCCGACCCTGCCTCAGGGGGCCATACAAAATCCTCGCTACCATTGTGCACTTCAGCAGAAAATATAAAAGAACTGGAAAGCTTTGTATATCTGTTTTATCCAGAAGCATGCTCGAAACCTGCATAGCACAGTTAGCAAGGACAACTAAGCCTATGGTGAGTTTAGTGAGAAACTATTTCCTTTGTTACAGTTGCTATCTAAAAATATCTTTGTTGATTTAAAAAAAATGCACTGAGCCCACATTCCTCCTGTCAACTTTGATTTGATGAATGCAATGCAGAAGATGGAATAACTGATTAAACCAGTGTAAGGAGTTAAAACTGAAAAATGGCTCCCACTCTGCCTGTGGGAGAATTTGTCAAGAATATCATTGGTATGATCGCGAGTCTCAATGGGATAATCCAGGCTTAAGAAAAATAGTTGACGTGAAACTGTTTATCACAGTTAAAGGGAGCCATGTTTCACCGGCTCGAATGGATGTCCCGAGTCTGACCAATATGTGCACCAAGACAGTGGGCGGCACAGTGGCGCAGTGGTTAGCACCGCAGCCTCACAGCTCCAGCGACCCGGGTTCAATTCTGGGTACTGCCTGTGTGAGTTTGCAAGTTCTCCCTGTGTCTGCGTGGGTTTCCTCCGGGTGCTCCGGTTTCCTCCCACATGCCAAAGACTTGCAGGTTGGTAGGTAAATTGGTCATTATAAAATTGCCCCTAGTATAGGTAGGTGGTAGGGAAATATAGGGACAGGTGGGGATGTGGTAGGAATATGGGATTAGTGTAGGATTAGTATAAATGGGTGGTTGATGGTCGGCGCAGACTCGGTGGGCCAAAGGGTCTGTTTCAGTGCTGTATCTCTAAACTAAACTAAAAAAAACTAAACTGTTCAGTGATTTTGTATGCACCATTTTAGACTTGAACATCCCTTGCTGTTATTAGATAACATGTTTTTTGATTACATAACAAGGCGCATATGCAATATTGTTTCATTAAAGGGAAAACTGTACACAACGAATCTATCCAAAGTCAGTGACTCCAAAGCTCCTTCTTTCCATCCTACTACCTGTCTACAGGTCCAGCCTAGATAGATCGAAATGAAAATGATCCCTGTTTTTAAAGCCTTTAATTATAGACCATTGCTGAATCGAGCCTAGATGTTCTGTGTACTTTTTGTTGACGGGGTTGATGTGATCTAGGCAGGAGGAAGGAATTTGGGTTGTAGTCATTTCCAGCTGTTGCCTGCCCCTTTCTGGCATCAATACAAAATTCCAAATGGAGGCAGGTGGGCGTTCCTTCCCTCCTCCATCACCAACCACCGCCACCCACCCCCCCCCCACCCCCACACCCACCCCGTGCCCGTACTCTTGAAATCAGGGTGGATTGTGGGATTCCCAGCTCCTCCAGAAATCCCGCCAGTTCTTCCTATCATCAAGAGCGCAGTGTATGCCTCTTTGAAGCAGGTACATTTGCCGTACAGAATTATCTTTAATTTGAGATAATTAGCAGTAAACTTTTTATGTCACTCTAAAGGGGCCACCAGGATAACTGGTATGGGAAACAGAAATGTTACTCTGGTCCATCCGGCCTTTACATCCAGGGTGTAAAATCTGCCATAAAATACAGTTGAATAAGAATTACAATGGTCCTGGTGTATCATAAATGGGGTCATAACATTTATAAAGTCTAATTATATTAATTCTTTTGCTTGAAACAGAAAACAAAGATCTTCACAGACATGTTTATTTTGTTATTACATATAGTGACCAGAGGAATTTTTGTGCCATTGTTGAGATAGAGTAATATTTACTTTATATCTAATTGATTTTGGAGTACTTGGTGCTACCTCTGGGTACAATAATGTGGACAGTCTTCTGTTACTGCCTTTTACATTAATAAAGGCAGAGATTCAACAGGGATAATGTGAAAGAAAAGAACGAAAGACTTCCACTTTTGTAGCAGCTTTCACAGACTTAGGTTGTCCCAAAGTGCTTTATAACCAATGAAGTGGACTGTAGGCACTGTTGTACTGTTGGAAGCATGGCAGCCAATTTGCACACAGTATGGTCCCACAAACAGCAATGTGATAATGACCAAATACTCTGTTTTAGGGTTATTGATTGAGAGATAAATATCGGCCAAAACACTGGAGATAGCTCCCTTGCTTTTCTTCAATGCAAGAAGTCTTGAATACAGGTGAACTGAGGGCACAGATAGACACTTGGAAGTTTGATATCATAGCTATTACTGAAACGTGGCTTAAAGGAAGGTAGGAATGGCAGGTTATAGGGTTTTCAGATGAAATAGAGAAGGGGATGATTGGGGGGTGTGCGGAAATCACATTATTGGTTAAGGTTAAGCTGTTGGAGGGATGACATACTAGAAGGAGCATCAAATGAAGCCACATGTGTTGAACTGAGGAGCTAAAAGGGCCAGTGGCACTGCTGGGAGTATACTATAGATCCGCAAACAGTGCGAGGGAGATAGAAGAGCAAGCATGTCGGCAAATTGCTGAGAAATGCATAAACAAAAGGACAGTAATCGTAAGGGATTTCAACTACCCTAATATTAACTGGGATAAATTCAGTGGAAAAGATACAGACGGCACAGAATTCTTAAAGTGTATTCGGGAGAACTTTTATAGCCAGTACACAGGAAGCCCAAAAAGAGAAGAGGCAGTTCTGGACTTAGTTTTAGGGAATGAATCTGGGCAGGTGGAAGGGGTATCAGTGGGAGAGCATTTTAGTGATAGTGATCATAACTCAGTTAGATTCAGAGTAGTTATGGAAAAGGATAAAGATAGACCAAGAGTGAAAGCTTTAAGTTGGGGAAAGGCCAATTTTATTAAGCTGATCTGTGATTTGGCGACAGTACCTTGAAGGTAAATAAGTGTCAAAGCAGTGAGAGGCATTCAAGGAGGAGCTAGAGAGAGTTCAGAATTTTATTTTAAATTATTCCATGGATGTGGGCTTCACTGGCTAGGACAGCATTTGTTGCCCATCCCTAATTACCCTTGAGAAGGTGGTGGTGAGCTGCCTTCTTGAACTGTCACAGTCCATGTGGTGCGGGTACACTCACATTGCTGTTAGGAAGAGAGTTCTAGGATTTTGATACTGCGACATTGAAAGAATGACGATATAGTTTCAAGTCAGGGTGGTGTGTGACTTGGAGGGGAACCTGCTGATGGTGGTGTTCCCGTGCATCTGTTGTCCTTGTTCTTTCGGGTGGTAGAGGCCACGGATTTAGAAGGTGCTGTCGAAGGAGCCTTGGTGAGTTGCTGCAGTACATCTTGCAGATGATACACACTGCTGCCACTGCGCATCAGTGATGAAGGAAGTGAATGTTGAAGGTGGCGGATGGGGTGCCGATCAAGCGGGCTGCTTTGTCCTGGGTGGTGTCGAGCTTCCTGAGTGTTGTTGGAGTCACACAAGTGGAGGGTTTTCCATCACACTCCTGACTTGTGTCTTGTAGATAGTGGACAGGCTTTGGGGAGTCAGGAGGTGAGTTACTCACTACAGAATTCCCATTCTCTAACCTGCTTTTGTAGCCACAGTATTTATATGTCTGCTCCAGTTCAGTTTCTGGTCAAGGATAACCCCCCAGGATGTTGGTAGTGGGGGATTCAGCGATTTTATTGCGTTGAATGTCAAGGGGAGATGGTTAGCTGGTTATGCTAAATCTTTATAAATCACTGGTTAAGCCTCAGCTTTGTATTGTCCAATTATTGGTGCCATGGTATGGGAAAGATGTCAAGGCTTTAGAGAGAGTGCAGAGGAAATTTACCAGAATGATTCCAGGAAATAGGAGTAGGAGTAGACCATATGGTCCATCGAGCCCACTCCGCCATTCAAAATAATCATGGCTAATCTTAGGATTCAAATCCACTTTCCTGCCCGCTCGCCATATCCCTTTATTTCCTGAGAGACCAAAAACTGTTTATCCCTGCCTTAAATGTATTCAACGATGGGGCATCCACAACCCTCCCAAAGATTCACAACGCTTTGTGAAGTAATTTTTCCTCATCTCAGTCCTAAATGATCGGCCCCTTATCCTGTGACTGAGCCCCCGTGTTTTAGATTCCTTAACTAGTGGAAACAATCTCTCAGTGTCTACCCTATCCAGTCCCTTTAGAATCTTACATATTTCAATGAGATCATCTCTCATTCTCATTCTCTCAGAGAATGCAGGCCCAATTTACATAGCCTCTCATCATAGGACAACCCACTCATCCCAGGGACCAATCTCGTGAGCCTTCGCTGCACTGCCCTCCAGTGCAAGTATATCCTTTCTTAAATACGGAGACCAAAACTGCACACAGTATTCCAGATGTGGTCTCACCAAAGCCCTCTACAATTGTAGCAATACTTCCTTATTCTTGTACTCCAATCCCCTTGCAATAAAGGCCAACATGATATTTGCCTTCCTAATTGCCTGCTGTACTTGCATGCTAACTTTCTGCATTCCTTGTACAAGCACTCTCTTTGAACATCGACACTTACAAGTTACACACCTTTTAAAAAAAATATTCTGCTTTTCTATTCTTATGACCAAAGCACATAACTTCACGCTTCCCTACATTATACTCCATCTGCCATCTTGTTGCCCACTCACTTAACCTGTCTATATCTCTTTACAGCCTCTCTGTGTCCTCCCCACAGCTTACCTTTCCACCTACCTTTGTATCATCAGCAATCTTAGATACATTACTCTCTGTCTCTTCATCTAACTCGTTAATATAGATTGTATATAGCTGAGATCCCAGCAACGATCCTTGCGGCACTCCACTATTTACTACCAACTTGAAAATGCCTTGTTTATGCCCATTTGTTGCTTCCTGTCTGTTAACCAATCAGGCATCAGTTTTTGGGAGAGACGAGAGAAGCTCAAACTGTTCTTAGAGCAGAGAAGGTTAAGAGGAGATTTAACAGAGGTGTTCAATGTTTTGAGGGGTTTTGATAGAAAAAAGGAGAAACTGTTTTCACTGGCAGGAGGGAATTGGCAAAAGAACCAGAGGAGAGATGAGAAAATTATTTATGCAGCAAGTTCTTATGATCTGGAATACACTGCCTCATAGGGTGTTCAATAGTAACTTACAAAAAGCAACTTAATAAATACTGGAAAAGGAAAGAATTGCAGGACTATGGGGAAGGAGCAGGGGAGTGGGACTAATTGGATAGCTTTTTCAAAGAGCTGGCACAGGCAAGATGGGCCAAATGGCCTACTACAGTGCTGCAAGATTCTATGAAAAGGGATGCCCACCACATAACTTAAGTGGTTGTATTTGAAATAACAATCGAGATATTTATAAACAAACCTGAAGCAGGCCAGTTTGTGGGATTTGTGGTTTTCAATTTGGTTCCAGTCTTTCTGAGTTACACAACAAACCTATTGTGCAAAGTTACCAGCCAGACCGGGAATATGACCACAAAGATTATGAAGTTTGATCTTGCTGCTGTAATTCTGAACTGTGAGTATATCCATTTAGAATAGACGGTGCTTCATTTGCAGCTTTAGGCACTTGTGGTCTGGAAACCTATGAGACACTTGCCAATAAAAATAATTGCTTATAACTCTAAATTACAAGAACATTCCTTCATAAATGGGGTCACAGATACTGATATAAATATTAGAGCAAGTTAGAAGTCATTTTTAAGTAGAATTTAAGTCACAGAAACTCCAGCTCCCACAATTCTCCAGCCCTCCCAACAACCCCGCCCCCTCCAGAACCTCGACTATTGAACCCCCACAACTGACACACAAGACACCTCTTTGAACCCCAACTATCGAACCCTCCTTCAATTCCTGATTGTCAAGCTCCCGCCCAAGGCCCCTGATTATCAAACTCCCTCCAACACACGACTCTAGAGCTCCCCCGGCATTTGAACTCTCCCCCCAACAGCTCCCCCTTCACTGACTCCCAACCAGTGCAAACAATCTCTCCCTATTCACTATATCAAAACCCTTCATAATTAAAAAAAATCTCTATTAAAACTCCTCTTAGCGTCCTCTGTTCCAGTAGAAATAGTCTCAGGATCTGAAGTCTCTCATTATAACTCTAGTTTCCTATCTGTGGCATTATCCTGGTGAATCTAAGCTGTAGGCTCTGTATGACCATAATGTTATTGCTATTTTGGTGAGGTGAACAATATGAAGCTCTCTATCAGAGATCGTGGTAAATTACATCGTCATTGTAAAGGATAAATCTTGTAGTCAGTGGCAAAGGAACGGTGCTTACTGTTCACCTCGCTGAGAGCTGCCACAGAGTTTTTGCAGACTTTAGAGCACAGACTTTCTTAAATCTGTTGTATGATCCAGCACAGCACCCTCTACATCTGTGGCATCTGTAAGCAGTCAAGAAATAGTGAGGCTCTTTAACCCATCATATTGAAGAATCCTTACTGAGACGCACATAGGTGAGGTTACAGTAGCATAGTGGTTATGTTACTGGACTAATGATCTGGAGACATGGAGCCAGATTTTCAAAGCGCTTTGGGGGTGAGCACAGGTGCAGGCGCGGATTGAAAATTGGATTCCTGGAAGGTATCTCTGGATCCTAACGCCTCAGGGACATGCTTCAATTTTCAAAGTGAGGATGGGGAGGGAGGAGGGAACTCCCTCACTCACTTCCAATTAACAGCCTGTTAAGCTCCTTGAAGATCTTGTTAAGAAGCTGGAGAGGGCGAGAATGCAATTTTCAAGTGGCAAATAGGCAAAGCTGAACAGTCTGGTGCACATTAGTGCACAGCTGTCCAGTTCAATGCAGGGAGAAGTTAAAGTCTTTTTTTTATAAGTTGAAAAATCTTGGGAATAGAAGATCTTGTACATGACCTCTCATTTGGCCATATGGCCACTTTCCAGCACGGTCAGACTGCTGGTCCTCTGATGTTCTGCCTGCTCTCTTCTACAAGGTAGCGGCAGGCCCCATCATGGCTGCCATCTGTCTTTGCCGCTCATGCTCTGCAGGCAGCTCCCAACTCCTGGTAATGTTCAGCGCCACTAATTGGGCGCCGAGCTCACCTCCAGCCCCATTAGGGCATTTACATTTAAAGGTAGCGTGGTGAGAGTGACACAGATGCAGCATGGGGTCAGGACCTGCAAATTATCAGGGCATCAGATTCCCAACCCCAAATTGAAAATCAAGCCCATGTGTTCAGATCCTACCATTGCAGCTGGGGAATTTAAATTTAGTTGATAATTAAAGCTGCAATCAAAAGCTAGTATCAGTAGTGGCGACCATGTAACTACTGGTTTATTGTAAAAACCTAACTGGTTCGCTATTTCCATTAGGGGAGGAAATCTGCCATCTTTACACAGTCTGGCCTACATATGACTCCAAACCCGCAACAATGTGGTTGACTCTTAACTGTCCTCTGAAAATGGCCGAGCAAGCAGTTAAGGATGGGCAATAATTTTTTTATTCTTTCATGGGATATGGGCATCGCTGGCAGGCCAGAATTTGTTGCCCTTTCAGAGGGCCCTTAAGAGTCAACCACATTGCTGTGGGTCTGGAGTCACATGGAGGCCAGACCAAGTAAGGACAGCAGTTTTCCTTCCCTAAAGGACATTAATGAACCAGCTGGGTTTTTGCAACAATCATTGATAGCTTCATGGTAGTATCACTGAGACTAGCTTTAATTTCAGATTTTTATTAATTTACTTGAAATTAAATTCCACCAGTTGCCATGGTGGGATTTGTACCCATGTCCCCAGGGCATTAGCCTGGGCCTTTGGATTACTGGTCCAGTGACAATACCTCGATGTCACTATTGCACTGGCCACTGATGTCCACAGCTTGTGAATGAATAAAAAAAAGTCCAAAGCAGGAAGTATAAATTAGATTTAAATCATGTACAGGAATCAGAATAAAGATTGAGAAAGACAGGTGGGATAAAGAAAGAGAGATAAAAGAGACAGACAGAAAAAGTAAAAATATATATTTTTTAAATAATATCTCCCACTTTAATTAACTTCTGAAGGAATAATACTCTACACTTATAAAATTGAATTTTCAGGCCCAGGGAGGTTGTTTGGCAGTAATTATCACTTATCACACTGTTAATCACTTACTGCTGAAAGCACCAGCCCTAATTTTTTCTGGCATCCTTAATGGGGAACTAGTAGGCAAGTAACACAACTTCACACCGTTCCATGTCTTTCAATGGTGAGTCTAGTGACGAGGACTGTTATAGCAAAGCCTGTGGAGGAGCAGGGCATCTCTGACAGCAACATCTGGATTTCCACATTTAAATGGGCGTTTACAGGAACCTGACACTGCTGTTTGATTTACTCCATAATAACTGTTACGACCAGGTGAGAAGGGGTCTCGGGGTTCCCTCTCAGCCTTTGCCTGGTTTAACCGTAACAGAGTTTAATTTTAGAAACACCATGTTTTTAGCTCCCCCTTCAGTGAATCCTTGTTCACTGCTCCAATTGTAAGAAATCAGACAGGTTTCCTTAGATTTAAACAAGAAAGGTAGAATTTTATTAATCTTAGACTCTAATTCGGTTAACGACTACGAATATGTGACGCGACCATGCTAGCATGCATACATGATAAACACACACAGAGATAGAAACAGAAAAAGTAGAAAGAATAAAGAGGAAAAGTTTGAGGCAATATCTGTTGTTGTTTACTGTCCTTTGAGTTCATTGTGGAGTCTATGGTTGCCAGTAAGTTCTGCTATTTGTTGGGGCCCAGTTCATGCTTCAACTAGTTTCAATGTCGGAGTCTTTTCTCTCTTGAGGTGTACATGTCTTCCGTGGATCTGGTGGCTTGGGAGAAGGTGAGAGAGAGACAGCCAGGAGAGAGGCTTGTTATTCCAGCTTCAGTTGCAAAACTACCTTCTGTTCCTTTCTGTGTGGCACAATTCAAAAAAACCCAGGTTGCCCAGCAGGTTAGTCATGTGACTAGCTCCTTATTTGGAACAGTCTCTCCTGCGACGTTTGTGGATTGTATTATCTTAGCAGGCCCTGAAATGCGCTTCCTTACCCCTTCAATGTCTGGTGATCAAAATCCATTTGGGTTAATTGGATCAGGGAATAGTCCCTTGTCTCCACAAGCAGCGTCTCTTAGTATGCAAATATCCTTCCAGCCCAAATATCTGGTGATCTCTTTAACATGTCATTTCTTCACTCCAGCAACAGTTTAAAATCAATGTTCATATGACAAAATTAATATGCCTCATTCTTGGCAGGTGGGGGTCTGCATGACATACGATGAACATTGTTTGCCTCACTGTCATTATTATCATGTTTCCTGATATGGGGACGCCTCACATTGCTCATCTTTGATTTTTAGATCCCTTAAGAAACTGAGCTTGGTGTAATACATCTATATTAAAAAATGAAATGGTCATTAGCATTGAGAAGGTCAAAACATTCACAAGATCACCAGAATGTATAATCGACCTGAATGAGAAAGCCCCCGCAGCCATCCTATTTCATTCACTTAGGAAAAATGCCACCTCCCACCTCCCCATCTAGTATTCAGATATCTTTTCCATGGGCCCTAGGGTTTTTAGCCAGTAAGATCCTCAGAATCTCATTCCCTCTTGATCACCTCTTGAGATCAGTATTAAATTTGTCCTTCACCAGTTTGACCCTGTAACCCTTTGTCCTACAGTCACCTTGAAGTAATGCACTGGATTTACCTGTTCTACAACATTTTTAGGGGCTTTTCATTCTTAGAATGTGGGTATCATTGGCAATGCCAGAAATTAATGTACCTTAGTTGTGCTGATGACATAGTAGCTTTCTAGGCCAGTTCATAGGGAGGTCAATAATCAGCCACATTGGTGAGGGACTAGTTCCACATATAGGCCAGATGGGATAAGGACGGCATGTTTCCTTCCCTAAGGGGCATTAGTGAACCAGTTGAGCTTTTAGCGACAATCCAACAGCTTCAAATGCACTTTTACAGATAGCAGCTTTGCATTTCCAGATATTTTTTTTTAAACTGAATTCGAATTCTCAAACTGCCACTGTAGAATTTGAACTCACGTTTTCGGATTACTAGTCCAGTAACTGCAAATTTATGTTATGGAACATATTCTAGTGCAATTAAGGCTGTTCCTTTAGATGTGCTTCCGAATTCCTTATGAAAAGATGAAATCTTTGTCCATCCATTTATGACATTGTTGCAAATAGAGGAAAATTCAGCAACAGTATTCCCAGAGGGGACCTTCACCCCAAGGAAACAGGGTTAAAGATTATCCTACAGCATAAAAGTAGCTACTATTTTCATATTATTAATAATAATCTCAAAAACAAAAACACTTTATAGAGTGACTTACACTCCATTTAAGTGCGGCTCTCTATCAGGAGCATGGAATTGATAAAGTTATGTTGTTCTGCAGAGGAAATTCTTACCTCATTATTTCCCTACATTACTACAGTGATCACACTTCAAAAGTGCTTGTCCTGAAGTTATAACAGATGATACATAAATGTAAGTTTAACTAACTGCTGGAACAAAGTATGCTTGTGATTTTATAGCAGTGCTTCATCCTGTTTAGGGTTTTGTAAATTCTCAATCCCTCCCTTTCGTGGCTGAGGAACCCAAAATTATCCAGTCTTTCACCAAAGAGAAGGACTTGGTGGATGATGAGCCTAGGGAAGGGAGTGTAGATAGTCTCAGTCATCTCATTATCAAAAAGGAGGAGGTGTTGGGTGTCTTGCAAAGCATTAAGGTAGATAAGTCCCCAGGGCCTGATGGGATATACCCCAGAATACTAAGGGAGGCAAGGGAAGAAATTGCTGGGGCCTTGACAAAAATCTTTGCATCCTCATTGGCTACTGTTGAGGTCCCAGAGGACTGGAGAATAACGAATGTTGTTCCTTTGTTTAAGAAGGGTAGCAAGGATAATCCAGGAAATTATAGGCCGGTGAGCCTTACGTCAGTGGTAGGGAAATTATTAGAGAGAATTCTTCGGGACAGGATTTACTCCCATTTGGAAACAAACGAACCTATTAGCGGCATGGTTTTGTGAAGGGGAGGTCGTGTCTCACTAATTTGATTGAGTTTTTTGAGGAAGTGACGAAGATGATTGATGAAGGAAGGGCAGTGGATGTTATCTATATGGACTTCAGTAAAGCCTTTGACAAGGTCCCTCATGGCAGACTACTACAAAAGGTGAAGTCACACGGGATCAGAGGTGAGCTGGCAAGATGGATACAGAACTGGCTCTGTCATAGAAGACAGAGGGTAGCAGTGGAAGAGTGCTTTTCTGAATGGAGAGATGTGAAGAGTGGTGTTCCGCAGGGATCAGTGCTGGGACTTTTGCTGTTTGTAGTATATATAAATGATTTGGAGGAAAATGTAGCTGGTCTGATTAGTAAGTTTGCGGACGACAGAAAGGTTGGAGGAGTTACGGATAGTGATGAGGATTGTCAGAGGATACAGCAGGATATAGATCGGTTGGAGACTTGGCGGAGAAATGGCAGATGGAGTTTAATCCGGACAAATTTGAGGTAATGCATTTTGGAAGGTCTAATACAGGTGGGAAGTATACAGTAAATGGCAGAACCCTTAGGTGTATTGACAGGCAGAAAGATCTGGACGTACAGGTCCACAGGTCACTGAAAGTGGCAACGCAGGTGGATAAGGTAGTCAAGAAGGCATACGGCATGCTTGCCTTCATCGGTCGGGGCATAGAGTATAAAAATTGGCAAGTCATGCTGCAGCTGTACAGAACTTTAGTTAGGCCACACTTAGAATATTGCGTGCAATTCTGGTCGCCACACTACCAGAAGGACGTGGAGGCTTTGGAGAGGGTACAGAAGAGGTTTACCAGGATGTTGCCTGGTCTGGAGGGCATTAGCTCTGAGGAGAGGTTAGATAAACTCAGATTGTTTTCAGTGGAACGACAGAGGTGGAGGGGTGACATGATAGAGGTTTACAAAGTTATGAGCGGCATGGACAGAGTGGATAGTCAGAAGCTTTTTCCCAGGGTGCAAGAGTCAGTTACTAGGGGACATAGGTTTAAGGTGAGAGGGGCAAAGTTTAGAGGGGATGTGCGAGGCAAGTTCTTTACACATAGGGTGGTGAGTGCCTGGAACTTGCTGCCGGGGGAGGTGGTGGAAGCAGGTACGATAGCGACGTTTAAGAGGCATCTTGACAAATACATGAATAGGATGGGAATAGAGGGATATGGTCCCCGGAAGTGCAGAAGGTTTTAGTTTAGGCAGGCATCAAGATTGGCGCAGGCTTGGAGGGCCGAATGGCCTGTTCCTGTGCTGTACTGTTCTTTGTTCTTTCCCCATACTTCAATCCTCTAAAACAAGCTAGGGATCAACCTTATGGCTGTTTGCTGCACTGTCTCCATATTGAATATTGCATTTGTGTCTTGATGAGCAATACTAAAAACTACTCTCCACGTCTATTCTGACCAGAGCGCTGTTTAATTTCACCATAAATCAATGATTTAAACACGACTCATTTTCAAGAGAGTTCAACACTCAATTTGCTTTGTTAGTTATCTAGTCTACTCAGCACTTGCTTATGATTTTATACATAACACAACAAAAGGACTAAGGGACAAAGCGGTCTTGCTAACAGGTCAGATGTTGGCAAGGGAGCTGATCTCAGGGTTGTTCACTGTACCAAGGAATATATTCCTTTGCCTTATAATCATCCTCGTTCTTGATTATTCTAACTTCTGCCCTACTCTTTTTAACTTTAGCTCGCAGGATGTGGGTGGTGGTAAGCAGTACTGTATTTATTGCCCATCACTGGCTGCCCTGCCAAGGTAGTGGTGGGTTTTCTTCTTAAACTGCTGCAGTCATTATGGGAATGGTGTCACCACTACAGCGTTGGTGTGATGATGAAGGAATGGTGATGTATGTCCAAGCCTGGTTGTTGTGTCATTTGGAGTAGAATTTGCAGTTGATGGTGTCCCCACGATATTATAGAACATAGAACATAGAACAGTACAGCACAGTACAGGCCCTTCGGCCCACGATGTTGTGCCGAACCTTTAACCTACTCTAAGTTCAAACTAACTACCTATCCTTCATTCTACTATCATCTATGTACCTATCCAAGAGTCGCTTAAATGCCCCTAATGTATCTGCTTCTACTACCACCGCTGGCAGTGCATTCCACGCACCCACCACTCTCTGTGTAAAGAACCTACCTCTAACATCTCCCCGAAACCTTCCTCCAATCACCTTAAAATTATGCCCCCTGGTGATAGCCCTTTCCACCCTGGGAAAAAGTCTCTGGCTATCCACTCTATCTATGCCTCTCATCATCTTGTACCCCTCTATCAAGTCACCTCTCATCCTTCTTCGCTCCAATGAGAAAAGCCCTAGCTCCCTCAATCTTTCTTCATAGGACATGCCCTCCAGTCCAGGCAGCATCCTGGTAAATCTCCTCTGCACCCTCTCTAAAGCTTCCACATCCTTCCTATAATGAAGCGACCAGAACTGAACACAATATTCCAAGTGTGGTTGAACCAGGGCCTTATAGAGCTGCAGCATAACCTCGCAGCTCTTAAACTCAATCCCCCTGTTAACGAAAGCCAACACACCATACGCCTTCTTAACAACCCTATCAACTTGGGTGGCAACTTTGAGCGATCTATGGACATGGACCCCAAGATCCCTCTGTTCCTCCACACTACCAAGAATCCTGTCTTTAAGCCTGTATTCTGCATTCAAATTCGACCTTCCAAAATGAATCACTTCACACTTTTCCAGGTTGAACTCCATCTGCCACTTCTCAGCCCAGCTCTGCATCCTGTCAATGTCCCGTTGCAACCTACAACAGCCTTCCACACTATCCACAACTCCAGCAGCCTTCGTGTCATCGGCAAACTTGCTAACCCAGCCTTCCACTTCCTCATCCATGTCATTTATAAAAATCACAAAGAGCAGAGGTCCCAGAACAGATCCTTGTGGAACACCACTGGTCACCGAGCTCCATGCTGAATACTTTCCATCTACTACCACCCTCTGACTTCTATGGGCCAGCCAATTTTGTATCCAGACAGCCAACTTTCCCTGTATCCCATGCCTCCTTACTTTCTGAATGAGCCTACCATGGGGAACCTTATCAAACGCCTTGCGAAAATCCATATACATCACATCCACTGCTCTTCCTTCATCAATGTGTTTTGTCACATCTTCAAAGAATTCAATAGGCTTGTGAGGCATGACCTGCCCCTCACAAAGCCATGCTGACTGTCTCTAATCAAACCATGCTTTTCCAAATAATCATAAATGCTGTCTCTCAGAATCCTCTCCAATAATTTGCCCACTACCGACGTAAGACTGACTGGTCTATAATTCCCAGGGTTATCCCTATTCCCTTTCTTGAACAAGGGAACAACATTTGCCACCCTCCAATCATCCGGTACTACTCCAGTGGACAGTGAAGACGCAAAGATCATTGCCAAAGGTGCAGAAATCTCTTCCCTCGCTTCCCGTAATATCCTTGGGTATATCCCGTCTGGCCCCGGGGACTTATCTGTCCTCATATCATTCAAAATTTCCAGCACATACTCCCTCTTAACCTCAACCTGTTCGAGCATATCAGCCTGTTCCACGCTGTACTCACAAACGACCAGGTCCCTCTCACTAGTGAATACTGAAACAAAGTATTCATTTAGGACCTCCCCTACCTCCTCCGACTCCAGGCACAAGTTCCCTCCACTATCCCTGATCGGCCCTACCCTCACTCTGGCCATCCTCTTGTTCCTCACATAAGTGTGGAACGCCTTGGGATTTTCCTTAATCCTACCCACCAAGACTTTTTCATGTCCCCTTCTAGCTCTCCTAAGTCCATTCTACAGTTCCTTCCTGGCTACCTTGTAACCCTCTAGAGCCCTGTCTGATCCTTGCTTCCTCAACCTTAAGTAAGCTTCCTTCTTCCTCTTGACTAGCTGTTCCACATCTCTTGTCATCCAAGGTTCCTTCACCCTACCATCCCTTCCCTGCCTCATCGGGACAAACCTATCCAGCAGTCGCAGCAAGTGCTCCCTAAACAACCTCCACATTTCTGTCGTGCATTTCCCTGAGAACATCTGTTCCCAATTTATGCTCCCCAGTTCCTGCCTAATAGCATTGTAATTCCCCCTCCCCCAATTAAATATTTTACCATCCCGTCTGCTCCTGTCCCTCTCCATGACTATAGTAAAGGTCAGGGAGTTGTGATCACTATCACCGAAATGCTCTCCCACCGAGAGATCTGGTTCGTTGCCAAGCACCAAGTCCAACATAGTCTCCCCTCTAGTCGGCCTATCTACATATTGAGTCAGGAAACCTTCCTGGACACACCTGACAAAAACTGCTCCATCCAAACTATTTGCACTAAGGAGGTTCCAATCAATATTAGGGAAGTTGAAGTCACCCATGACAACAACCCTGTTACTTCTGCACCTTTCCAAAATCTGCCTCCCAATCTGTTCCTCCGTGTCTCTGTTGCTATTGGGGGTCTATAGAAAACTCCCAACAAAGTGACTGCTCCTTTCCTGTTTCTGACTTCTACCCATAATGACTCAGTAGACAAACCCTCCTCGACGACCTCCCTTTCTGCAGCTGTGATACTATCCCTGATTAGCAATGCCACTCCCCCACCTCTTTTACCTCCCTCCCTATTCCTTTTGAAACATCTAAACCCCGGAAGATCCAACATCCATTCCTGCCCCTGTGATATCCACGTCTCCGTAATGGCCACAACATCGTAGCTCCAAGTACTGATCCATGCTCTAAGTTCATCACCCTTATTCCTGACATTTCTTGTGTTAAAATAGACACACTTCAACCCATCATACTGCTGCTCTTGTCCATCTCAGCTGAGAGGTTCTGTCGAAGTCAGCTTGGGGGGTAGCTACAATGTTTCCTAGAGATGGCATATAGAGCACTGGTGGTGGAGGGGGTGGTTATTGAGCCCAGAGGAACCGATCAAGCAGACTACTCCGTTCAGAAGAGTGTTGAGTGCTCATAGGTGTTGTTGCAGCTGTACTCATTCAGGCAAGTGGTGGGTATTCCATCACATGCTAGCCTTGTGGGTGGAGAGGATTTGAGGAGCTGGTTGTTGAGCCAATTGTCACAGAGTTCCAAGCCTCTGGTTTGCTCTTGTACCCATTTGTTGAGCTGGTTGGTTAAAAGTGACCTCAAAGTAACGCATGTTGCCGCACTGTGCCTGAATGGTGCTGTTCAAGATTGGACCTTCTTCAAGGTGGTTATTTCCTACACTTACATCTCACAAATATTACTTGTCATTTTTCAGCCCAGGCCTGATTGCTGTCCAACTCCTGCTGTAAGCTGGTATGGGATGCTTCAGTTTTGGAGGAGTTGTACACGGAACTGGACAAAGGGAAGATCATTGATGAAACAGCTAAAGGTGCCTGAAGAACTCCTGCCATGATGTTCTGAGAGTCCAATGATTGACTTCTAACAACCACAGCCATCTTCCTTTTGTGAGGTGTTACTCCAGTCATTGAAGCATTTTCCCATTGGCCTCAGTTTGACTCGGACTCCTTGGTGCCATATTTGGTGAAAATGCTGCTTTCCTGTTATGGGCAAGCTATTCAGCTTGCCATAGATTGTGCCCTCGCTCACAATAAGACCGATTTCTGCATCACCCCTGTCTTCATCAAGCTTTATTGGCACTCCATGGGGGGAGTTTTGTGCTCTGCCCCGCTGCCAGTTTGGAGGCGGGGAGAGCATTTAATCGAACGGGTTGGTGGTGGTGGGGGGACCCCACCACCTTCCCACCTCCACCCCAATTAAGTACATGGCAGGAAGGCCTGTGGACGGCCTTCCTGCCCTGTCTCCAATTGAAGCCCTTAAGTGGGCAATTAATGCCCAATTAAGGACCTTATCCCGCCGCCGCCAGCATTAGCGCAGCAGCGGGTGGCCCAGTTACCACATGCGGAGCACTCCAAGCAAACCTGTGTGGGTTGTTTGCCAGCTCTGGTGGGATGAGTGGAGGGGAGGACGGGGGAGGATGGGGGAGCGCAGGGGAGGGTGGGGGAGCATGGGGGAGCGCGGTGTTGAGGTCCCGCGTTAAAAGGCACTGACTGATCGAGGGACCCAGAATCAGGAAGGGGGGCCCACTGAGAGCCATCCCCTTCCCTTGCCGCCAATGCCCCTACACCCCCCCTCCCCTGCGACCCCCACCCCGCGAAACCCTCCCACTCTGACTCACCTGTGGTCTGGGTCCCTTGCCTCCGGTGGGTCCATTACCGGCAACCACCACCTCCATGATGCCGTTGTTCAGTGAAAGTGCTGCCAATCTCAAGTACCAGGATGCAGTCATGTGACTGCCAGCTAGACACACTCTGTAACTAACACCAAGAGGCAGTTTCCGTAAATAGTTAGCTCTGTGCTGTATATAATAGTTAGCTGTTAATAAACCTGTTGGAGATCTTCAATCAACTGAACTCCACGCATCTTATTTACATTGCATCAGACAACATAAAAAGCTTCTCATTACAATCAGCAGCTCTGCTTTGACACCTCTTTTCCTGCCTTCAAGAACCTTTAATACCTTTCTTTGCAATATTGCTTTATCCCTCTTCTGGTCTTCTAGCTACCCTCCACCCATCCCCACCCCACCTTCTCCCACACCATATCATTTGCTCAGTGTCCTTTTAACTCATTCTGTAAAGTGTTCTGACACCTCTTCGTTTATCGGGATCACAATAAAAATGTAAGTTGTTTTGGGTTTATTGATTGTTATGAAATAAAAAAGAAAATAGTAAAAGAATAGCCTGGTAAGCATCCCAGTGAAGCTAATTATCTGTGTAGTCCTCGGCACTGTGTATGAAAGATTGTTGCAATATTAGCTGAGAGGACCCAGGAAGACATAATGCTAACTGTTCTCACATCTATTGAAAAGTGCACTGGTGTCTACCCAGTGACATGGCCCTTGCCATGAATTAAATGTTTTGACTTGAGTGTAAAAAGTTCCCCCAAAGGTATGAAAGTGAATGAAATATTGATAGAACATTCACTCTCAATATATTTGGCTGGCCAAGCTTTGTGTGGTGGAGAGCACAAAGTGGTAGTGTTTTCAATCCATTTTGTAGGTGTGTGAAACATAATACTGCACTGCCCTATGCTATCAGGTATCATTTTCAGGATCCATATGGAGCAAAAGAAATGTGACACAGGACATTTACAGCATGTAGCTACAGTATCACACAAAGGTCAAGCAATCATAAAAACAAAATGCTTTCCAGATGCTTCATTAAAGTAAATGAGCTCCTGAAAGTAAAATAAAATCTCCAAAATGTTTCTGTTTAGTTTTAGAGACATAAGGTTTTAAAACAGCAAAATGCACTCAATTGATCGTGACTCTCCTGGATGATTTCAAGAGAGCCCAAGTCTGTTGAGCTGGGAGCTAATTGTGTGTATTCATCACAAGTGTCCTTGAGTTCTGATCTCAGGCCTACTTTTCCAAAATGAACGTCACACAGAACATTTTTTTCGCTGGATAGGGAGCGGGGGTAACAATGGGTTTGTATTAACTGAAGCTTGTGAAGCAGGGAGTTAGGGAGATCAGTGAGGAGTGCATTTGAAAGTCAACTTCATAAAGTAACAAAGGCAAAAGTTAGAGCATTGACAGCACTCCTGCAGTGATGTCCTGGAACTTAGATGATTGACCTCCAGCAACCACAACCATCTTCCTTTGCGCTAGGTATAACTCCAACCAGCGGAGACTGTTCCCCCTGATTCCCATTGACTTCAGTTTTGCTAGGGCTCCTTGATGCCATACTCGGTCAAATGCTGCCTTGATGTCAAGGGCAATCATTCTCACCTCACCTCTTGAGTTTAGCTCTTTTGTCCATGTTTGAACCAAGGCTGTAATGAGGTCAGGGGCTGAGTGGCCCTGGCGGAACCCAAACTGAGCGTCACTGAGCAGGTTATTGTTAAGCAAGTACCGCATGATAGCACTGTCGATGACACCTTCCATCAGTTTACTGATGATTGAGAGTAGACTGATGGACAGTAATTGGCCAGGTTGGACTTGTCCTACTTTTTGTGCACAGGATATACCTGGGCAATTTTCCACATTGCAGGGTAGATGCCAGTGTTGTAGCTGTACTGGAACAGCTTGGTTAGGGGTGCGGCAAGTTCTGGAGCACAGGTCTTCAGTACTATTGCCGGAATATTGTCAGGACCCATAGCCTTTGCAGTATCCAGTGCCTTCAGTCGTTTCTTGATATCACACGGAGTGAATCGAATTGGCTGAAGTCTGGCATCTGTGATGCTGGGGACTTCAGGAGGAGGCCGAGATGGATCATCAACTCGGCACTTCTGGCTGAAGATTGTTACAAATGCTTCAGCCTTATCTTTCGCACTGATGTGCTGGGCTCCCCCATCATTGAGGATGGGGATATTTGTGGAGCCACCTCCTCATGTTAGTTGTTTAATTGTCCACCACCATTCACGGCTGGATGTGGCAGAACTGCAGAGCTTAGATCTAATTCATTGGTTGTGGGATCACTTAGCTCTGTCTATCACATGCTGCTTATGCAGTTTGGCATGCAAGTAGTCCTGTGTTGTAGTCTCACCAAGTTGACACCTCATTTTGAGTATGCCTGGTGCTGCTCCTGGCATGCCCTCCTGCACTCTTCATTGAACCAGGGTTGGTCTCCTGGCTTGATGGTAATGGTAGAATGGGGGATATGCCAGGCCATGAGGTAACAAATTGTGGTTGAATACAGTTCTGCTGCTGCTGATGGCCCACAGCACCTCATGGATGCCCAGTTTTACATTGCTAGATCTGTTTGAAATCTATCCCATTTAGCACGGTGGTAGTGCCACAGAACACGATGGAGGGTATCCTCAATGTGAAGGTGGGATTTGGGCTCGACAAGGACTGTGCGGTGGTCACTCCTACCAATACCATCATGGACAGATGCATCTGCGGCAGGCAGATTGGTGAGGACAAGGTCAATTATGTTTTTCTCTCTTGTCGGTTCCCTCACCACCTGCCGCATATCCAGTTGAGCAGCTATGTCCTTTAGGACTCAGCCAGCTCGGTCAGTAGACGTTCTACCAAGCCACTCTTGGTGATGGGCATTGAAGTCCACCACCCAGAGTACATCCTGTGCCCTTGCTACCCTCAGTGCTTCCTCCAAGTGGTGTTCAACATGGAGGAGTGCTGATTCATCATCTGAGGGTTGGAGGGGAACGGGGTGCGGGCGGTAGGTGATCATCAGCAGGAGGTTTCCTTGCCCATGTTGACCTGATGCCATGAGACATCATGGGGTCCAGAGTCAATGTTGAGGACTCCCAGGGCAATTCCCTCCTGACTGTATACCACTGTGCTGCCACTCCACTGGATCTGTCCTGTCGGTGGGACAGGACATAACCAGGGATGGTGATGGCAGTGTCTGGGACTTTGGCTGTAAGGTATGATTCCGTGAGTATGACTGTGTCAGGCTGTTGTTTGACTAGTCTGTGGGTCAGCTCTCCCAACTTTGGCACAAGCCCCCAGATGTTAGTGAGGAGGACTTTGCAGGGTCGACAGGGCTGGGTTTGCCGTTGTCGTTTCCGGTGCCGAGGTCGATGCTGGGTGGTCTGTCCGGTTTCATTGACTTTGTAGCCGTTAGATACAACTGAATGGCTTGCATGGCCATTTTAGAGGGCCCTTAAGAGTCAACCACATTGCTATGGGTCTGGAGTCACATGTAGGCCAGACCAGGTAAGGACAGCAGATTCCCTTCCCTGAAGGACATTAGTGAACCGGATGGGTTTCTAAAACAATCGACACTGGTTTCATGGCCATCATTAGACTAGCTTTTTAAAATTCTAGATATATTAATTGAATTCAAATTCCACCTTCTGCTGTGGTGGGATTTGAACCCAGGTCCCCAGAGAAATACCCTGGGTCTCTGGGATATTAGTCCAGTGACAATACCACTACGCCACTGTAGTGTTGCCGCATTGTAGAAAGTAATGGCATTCTTGCTGTTTATCTTCCTAACTGATGTTTCAAAAATCATTCTTTTCAGTTGTTATGACCAGGTGAGGAAGGGGTCTAGGGCTCCCCCTGAGCCTTTTCCTGGTTTGGCCGTAACAAGGTTTAACTTTTAAAACACAGTGTTTTTATCTTCCCCTCAGTGAGTCCTTGCTCAGTGCTTTCTAATAGTAATTGCAAAGAAATCAACTTGACAGGTTTTCTCAGATTTAAACAAGAAAGGTGTAAGTTTATTAACCTTAAAACTCTAACTCAGATAAAAATATGCAACGTGACCACGCTAGCATGCATAAGCGATAAACACACATGCAAATAGAGACAATGGAGGTGAAAGAATTAAAGAAGAAAGGTTTGAAGTAATAGAGTTCAGTTACTGATTTTGGGTTGGATGTAAATTCTTTGATTGAAGTTAAATTTTGCAATTCTCATTGGGGCCCAGTGCACACTTTCAAACTTGTTTCGCTGGTCTTCTGTTTTGAGGCTTAAATTACTTCTGTGGGTCCCTGGAACTTTGCGAGAGAGAGAGACAGAGAGAGGGAGTGAGGGAGTGCTCTCTTCTTGACGTTCAATTGCAGTCTGTTCCAAAAACTGTTCTGTGAGCACAATTCAATTAACTCCACGTTGGCCAGCAGGTTAGTCATGGGATTAGCTTTTTGTTTGAGATAGCCTCGCCTGCGAGGTTTGTGGATTCTACACAGCTTACCAGACACTCTCAGTGGGGGGCGGGGGGGGGGCGGGCACAGTTGGAATGCTGGCTTTTACACATTCAATGACTCTCAATGTCTCTTGCTCATCACTATTGACAAAACCATCTGGCTAATTGAATCTGGGAGTACTCCCATTGTCTCTATGGTCCTTTGAAACAAGTTATGTTCAACGTCCCGTAAGTGTTCAAATAAAGTTTGATATGATGAAATCGATATATTTCCATTTGGCAGGTGTGGTTTTCCGTCACACAGTTCATAGAAAAATGATTAAGATGTTAACATGTTGCTAGCTTGAGCTCAGAAAACAGTTCAATCTCGTGGTTGGAGCTGCATCACTGATTATTGAGCCTGTACTAAGTTTTTACATTGAATTTATTAAAGAGAGAAGCATTTCGATTCATCGATTGCAAAGACATTTAATGAAAGGTGGAAGTCAGTCAGTTAAATGTCTTGTGGGTCTTCATCTGTTGCAAAGTGTTTTGAGGGACTCAATGGAACTAGGGACTTGGACATTATTTCATTAAAATGGATCACCAGAGTAAATGAAAAAGCAGAAAAAAATCTATCCAAAGCTTGAATTCTCCAGACGTAAAAATATTTTGAAACAGTTGGAAAGCACTTAGTATTTGGGTCATATTTTCCACTGTTCATTTTGTTTTAATGGAAAATAAAATGTAAAATAAGGTGGTGCATTATCGGTGAAAAGCATTACTTGTATTTGTCTGCTATTAGCACTGATTTGAACCGTAGACACATAGAAAAAGAAAGTTTTAGACCAAATTAGAAAAAAATAGGAAAATTCCTCTTTTACCACCAAAGGCAATCAAACAAGTTTCAGGATACCACAGTGACTGAGAGAAATATCTCCCTCTACCCACTTACCCTCTAATAGATGTCATGCTGGCTACTCTCGGGAGCTCATCAAATTTCTTTTTGAATATTTGCAGCAACTCTGCACACTCTGCATGTGCCAGCAACCTATATCAGTGGTTGATGAATCTCTGTGCAAAGCAATACCTCTTGATGTGTAACTTAGTTCTATGATTATAAAAGCAACATTCATTAATACAGCATCTTTAATGTAGAAAAATCAGAGAGATGTACTCAAAATAAATGGATGCCAAGCTAAAGAAAGAGATATCGGGAGGAGTGAGAAAAAGTTTGGTGAAAGAGTAGAGTTCTAAGAAGGTCTTAAAGGAGAAGAAAATGAAGAGATGGAAAGATTTAAGGGGAAAATTCCTCAGCATCGAGCCAAGGCATTGAAGTCGAATGGAAAGGTGGATGCCAGGGTCAGAGGAATGGAGAATTTTGCAGGGGATGGATGGGGGTAGCGGCACGGTGGAGGTGCAGTTATAGGGCTGGAGGAAGTTACAGAGATAGGGAGAAAAGAGGCCACAAAAGGATTTTAACTTGAGAATGATCATTTTATGTGTGAGGCAATGGAGGAACAAGCTAATTTGTATCATCAAGGGTAGGGGTGACGAAAGAGCGGCACAATGCAGATAAATCTCTCCCCATGCCTCTATTTATAAATCCCAGTATTTCATATGCGTTATTAACAGCTTTGTTAACCTGTCCTGCCACTGTCAAAGATTTGTGTAAAAATAACCCCCAGGGTCTCTTTCTTCCTGCACCCACTTTAAAATTGTACCATATGACTTCTATTGTTTCTCCTCATCCTTCCTACCAATCACCTCACATTTTTCTGCATTGGAATTTCATCTGCCATCTGTCCTCCCATTCCAACAACCTTTCTGTGTCCCCTTGAAGTTCATTACTATTTTTCTGACTGTTCGCTACACTTCAAAGTTTCGATACTGTGCCCTGTGCCCCCAAGTCTAAATCATTAATGTACATTAAAAACAGCCATGGTACTTGCACTCAAACCTGGGGAAGTCCACTGTATAACTCGAACCAGTCTGTAAAACAGGCATTCACCACAACTCTGTTTTCTATCCCTTAGCCAGTTTTGTATCCTTGATACTACTGTCCCTTTATCCTATGGAATTTAATTTTGCTAGCAAGCCTAATATGTGGTATAGAATAATAGAATGGTTACAGCACAGAAGGAGGCCATTCAGCCCATCGTGTCTGCGCTGGTTCTCTGCAAGAGCAACTCACCTAGTCCCCTGCACATTCCCCATAGCCCTGCAATTTTTGTCTCTTCAGGTGCTTATCCAATTCCCTTTCAAAAGTCACAATTGAATCTGCCTCCACCACACTCTCAGGTAGTGCAGATCATCCAGATCCTAATCATTCGTTGTGCAAAAAAGGTTTTTCCTTATGTCACCATTGGTTCTTTTGCCATTCAACTTATTTCAGTATTCTCTGGTTCGCAACTCATCTGCCATTGGGAACAGTTTTCCCCTATTTACTCTGTCTAAACCCCTCATGATTGTGAACATCTCTATCACATTTACTCCAAACCTTTTTTCTAAGGAGAGCAACCCCAGCTTCTCCAATCTATCCACATAACAGAAGACCTTCATTCCTGGAACCAACCTTGTAAAAGTTTTCTGCGCCCTCTCCAAAGCCTTCACATCCTTCCTACAGTGCGATGGCCAGAACTGGACACAATACTCCAGATGAGGCCGAACCAGTGTTTTATAAAGGTTCACCATAACTTCCTTGCTTTTGCACTCTATGGGCTGAATTTAGTCAACCCGTCGCGGCTCCTGTCAGCGGGCCTGGAAGTGGGCCGTCACCATTCGTCACGTGCGGCCAGCCCACTGTGATCATGTGGCGGGTGGCCAATTATCATAATGAAGTTGCGGGGCCTGGCCAATGGGTGTCATCAGTGGATATGATGCAGGTGCTGGTGCCATCTTTAAAGCACTGCCAGCCCTGCCTAAACTGCTGCTTCACTTACTGACCTGCTGCTCATTTGCCTTTGCTGCTGCTGTCCCTCTGTGCTACTGACACCCACCCCGCAAACCCCCTGCCTGAGTCCCTCTGTTGCTGCGCTGCTGACCATGGCCTCAAAAGGCCAGCAGTTCCCCTGAAGCCAAGAGAGACCATATCAGGCGCAAGGCACCAGGTGGCCCACACGGTTCAGCGATGCCTTCCTGGAGATTCTCCTCCAGGCTGCAAGGGAAAGGCGGAAGGTCCTCTTTCCAAAGGATGACAAAAGGTCCTCCCGCCTGACCTAGCAAGCCTAGATAGAGATCACAGAGGAGGTCAGCAGCCGTGGGGTTACCTCCAGAACTGGGTCCAGTGCAGGAAGCGAATCAGTGACCTACGTCGTCCTGCCAAGGTGAGTACTCCACACCTCCTCTTTGGGGCTTGTGGCTACACAGGAGGTGGCATAACATGGAAAGGGAGTCACCACAAAGCTGATGGCAAGTGGATTAGGCATCGCCACATCTGGGCAGATGCAGGGATACATCTTTCACAGTTCAGCCCAGTGACATCCCCTCAGAGTGGACATGGAGGAGCCATGTAGGAAACCCCATCAGGGGATGAGGGGCTGCCACTAGCAGAACTGTTCTCTTGCTCTTCCTGCAAAGTCTTACTATGTCCCTCTTTCCACTTGCAGGACAAACAGACACATAAAGCCAGGGAGACCTTGCGGACTGGCAGAGGAATAGCCAATATCTGACCTCTTTCCACGGCTAAGGAGGAGGCACTGGAGCTAGCGGGAGCCCAGGGTGGCTGCTCAATAGCAGATGGTGAGATTGGAGTCACCGCACAAGAGAGTAAGGATTGTCTTCATTTGACATCCACCACACTTCTGGAGATCCACATTATGCATGGATATCATGACAAGATCTGCACTACCTAACCTACACAGGTTTGTGTTCTCTCATGCAGGTCGTCGTCCACAGGAGGCTCCAGCTGAAGTTGGACAGCAGTCAACCTCTGAGGAGGAACTGCAGCCAGAGGATGAACCATCACATGACTCTCCTGCACGTTATACCAGGGCAGATAGTTTCACATTGGTGGGTTTGTGCTTGGCCTTAGAATCAGGGTAACAATCTGGTGAGAGCACCGCACATGTGCCGAGCAGCTGACAGAGGATGAGACAGTCGAGGCCTCTGACAGTCAGAGGAGTGTGGCTGGCCAGGCCCATGTTGAGCCCCAGGCTGATGACGAGCCTCTGGTGTCGACAGCACAGGGCATGCTGGAATTACAGAGAGAGGTAAAGCAACATCTGGCGTAGATGTCAGAGGCCATGCACAGCCATGAGCAGACGATGGAGGAGTCCATCCATGCTATGAGTGCTGCCACGTCTCAGGTATGTGAGCACATGGCCGCTTCTCAGACCTTCGACCAGTGAGCCCAGCTTCAGTAACCGCAATACCTGAGGAGAGTCCTGTACCTATGCAGGAAACCCTTAGGCAGCTGGGACCTTCCAGGCCTCGGGCAGCCAGGGAAAGGCCACCAAAGTCATCCCAGGCCAAGGGGCAGTATGATCAGCAGCCTGCCTCCAACACAGCTGCTGGCGCAGAGGTCACACCGTGTAGAAGCACACGGAAATGTATAAAGGAAACCACCTAGATACAGTTGGCGTTTCACAGGTGTTTGAAATTTGCCATTTGTTTTCTGTTATGAAGTTTTGTTGTTATTGAATTTAACAATCATTGTGGAAAATGCTTATTCTTTCATGCCTGAGTGGGCCCTCCTTTGGATGGTTTATTGGATGGGCCACATTGTGTGGTTAAGCTGGGCGCTAGGCACGGAGCACAAGTAGAAAGGAGGCAATAGACTGAATGCATTGTGGTGAGTCTTTATTGACTTCACTATGAAAGGCCATCATGGTGGCTGGAAGCAGATAAGCTTCAGACTGTCTCTTGCCTCCTTGGCCCATCACTCAATGTGCCAGGCCTCTGGTGAAAGGGGTTCAAAATCCAGTGCTGCCTGTTCATTACCCGCCTCCATGTCCTCCTTGTCTGTTGAGGAATGGCAAACAATCATGTCCTCATCATGCAAGGCCTCCCCCCATCTACAGTGCTGGATTATGCAGAGCACAGCAGACCACCATGATACACCAGACCCTCACTGGGGCATACTGCAGGGCTCCGCCAGATCAACCTAGGAAAGGAATCTCATCTTCAGCAGCCCAATGGCCTACTGCTCGATGGTCACTCAGGTGAAGCTGCGGCAAGTGTTGTACCTCACCTCTGCTGCAGTGCAAGGGTTCTTCGCAGGGGTCAGTAGCCATATCTTCAATGAGCAGCCCTTGTCCCCGAGAATCCACCCCTGATGGCGAGTGGGGGGGCCTGAAAAACCTGGGACTGTCGAAGTATGTAGGCATCGTGGCTGCTTCCCGGGAAGCGGGCACACACCTGCAGAAAACGCTTTCAGTGGTCGCAGACCAGTTGAACATTGATGGAGAGGAAGCCCTTCCTGTTGATGAAGGCGGCTGGCTGGTCTGTTGGAGCCTTGATGGCCACATGTGCAATCAATGACACCTTGCACCCAGGGGATATCCAGCGATGGCCCCGAAAGCGATAGCCCTCTCCGTCTGACTGTCATGGTCAGTTCAATATCACACATAGTCGCCGGCCCTCTTGAACAGGGCATTGGTCACCTCCTTGATGCAGCAGTGGGCTGCTGCTTGGGCGACCCTACACATGTCCCTGGTAGATCGCTGGAAAGATCTAGACATGTAAAAGTTAAGTCCACTGTGATCATCAGGGCCACTGGCATAGGGTGATCCCCAAATCCCATAGGTCACAGCTCGCCCTGCAGCCGGGTGCATAAGTCAGTGACGGCCTCCCTGGAGAGCTGCAGTCTTCACTGACAATGGTGCTCGGACATTTGAAGGTAACTGAGTCGAGTCTGGTACACTCTGGTGCAGGTCAGCCCTTCTTGGCATGGCTGGCTGCTGCTGCTCTCATCGTGGCGCTTCAAGGGCAGGCGCAGCTGCTTCCTGATCCTCACATCAAAGGCACTGCATTGCATCACGAGGGTCCACAAAGACAGGGTGCGTGAGACCCATGCCAACTGATCAGTAGACCTTAAGAACGCTGTCCTTGCAGAGACCAAGTTGCTTTGGCATTTTTGCCTTTGCTTATCCTCTCAGCTTACATTCTGGTGGGCTTCAGTGCCCACCTTTGCTGATAGCCAACTCTCTTACCCAATAGTATGGCCACCCAACCCCCTTGCCCAGCAGTATGGCCACCGGTGCAGATGATCCAGCAATTATGGCCACCCTTGGTGACTACCCCAGACCAAGCCCACCTGTGTAGACCACCCAAGACTAAACCCACCTGGTACTGCCACCTGAGACGAAGCCAACAGCACTGCAGGCTAATAATGGCCTCCCTTCCCCGATCCAGTGCTGGTCATGGCTGCCTATCCATCGCGGCACTGAGGCCTCACCTCACTGCCTCCACCTTTTAATGACTAGGAATCTGAAGGTATGTGAGGTCCGCCCGTCATTTTCTTAATCCCAAGCCCCCCATTGAATGGTTGTCATTGCATGCAAGTGTATTATAACTAACTGTTCTACAGTTTAAATGTCAGTCCGGTTGCGTCATGGAGGCAACGCCATCTTGGTGCTTTCCCACCGTTGGCTAAATCCGGAAACAACGTCATGACATCACATTTCTGGGGAGATGCATCCGACGCTATTCTCTGGCCCCCCCACGCCTCCATTCCCACTCCAAACGGGCTTACTAAATTCCGCCCTATGCCTCTAGTTATAAAGCTCAGGATCCTATATGCCTTATTCACCACTTTCTCAACCTGCACTGCCACCTTCAATGATTTGTGCACATATACCTCAGTTCTCTCTGTTCTTGCACACCCTTTAGAGTTGTGCCCTTTATTTTATATTGCTTTTCCTTGTTCTTAATACCAAAATATATCACTTCGTACTTCTCTGCATTAAATTTCATCTTCCATTTGTCTGCCCATTGCACCTATCTCCTCTTGAAGTCTATCACTATCCTCCTCACAGTTCACAATACTTCTGAGTTTTGTGTCATCTGCAAATTTTGAAATTTTTCCCTATACACACAAGTCTAGGTCATTAATATATATTAAAAAACATATGGTCCTGTTACCGACTCCTGAGGAGCCCCACTCTATACCTTCTTCCAGTCCATAAAACAACTGTTCACCAATACTCTGTTTCCTGTCACTCAGCCAACTTTGTATCCATACTGCCACTGCCCCTTTTATTCCATGGGCTTCAACCTTGTTGGCAAGCCTCTAATGTGGTACTTTATCAAACGTCTTTTGAATGTCCATAAATACATCAACCATATTACCCTCATCCACCCTCTCTCCTAGAGTCATAGAGTTATACAGCACAGAAACAGGCCCTTTGGCCCATCGTGTCTGT
This sequence comes from Heterodontus francisci, assembly GCF_036365525.1. NCBI lineage: Eukaryota > Metazoa > Chordata > Chondrichthyes > Heterodontiformes > Heterodontidae > Heterodontus > Heterodontus francisci. Next base: position 43,929,935 of record NC_090371.1, read on the forward strand.
GCCAGTCATCAAGCACCTTTCTATTCTATTCCCATTTTCCAGCACTTGGCCCGTAGCCTTGTATGCTATGGCATTTCAAGTGCTCATCTAAATACTTCTTAACTGTTGTGTGGGTTCCTGCTTCTACCACCTCTTCAGGCAGTGTGTTCCAGATTCCAGCCACCCTCTGGATGAAAAAAATGTTCCTCAAATCCCCTCTAAACCTCCTGCCCCTTACCTTAAATCTATGCCCCCTGGTTATTGACCCCTCCGCTAAGGGAAACAGTTTCTGCCTATCTATCCTATCAATACCCCTCATAATTTTTTATACCATCTCCTACCTCATCAAAAAACTCAATCAAGTTAGCCAAATACAAAACAAAAACAGAAAATGCTAGAAAAACTCAGCAGGTCTGGCAGCATCTGTGGAGAGAAAAAGAAAGTTAACGGTTTGGGTCTGCGACCTTTCATCAGACCTGAAACACGATTTGCCCTTAACAAAGCTATTCTGGCTCTCATTTATTAGTCAATGCTTGTTCATGTGAATGCTCATTTTCTCCCGGATTATTGTTTCTAAAAGCTTCGCCATCACTGACATTAAACTTACTGCCCAGTAATTGCCAGGTTTATCCTTTTCCTATTTTTTGAACAAGGGTGTAACACATGCAATCCTCCAGTCCTCTGGCACCACCCCTGTATCTAATGAGGATTGGAAGATAATGGCCAGCACCTCATAACCTCTACCCTTACGTTCCTCAGTATCCTCAGATGCATCCCATCTGGATTGGGTGAATGTGCGATATTATCTCACATTATCTTACTTAAATAGAATAACATTTTCCATCCTGACTTTAAGCAGACAAAGTAACGTAATACAAGCGGTCATCCACTAATACTGCCAATTAACTTTCTAACCTTGTATGCTTAAAGGTTTTAAAAATGAAAAGTACTTAAAATGCACAGCATGCTGACCAATATCTAAAAGGGGAAAGCGACAAGTTAATGTTTGGGTGTGACATTTCATCAGAACTCGGTGTGTTTTGATGATGTTGAGTCATTTTATCCTTCCTGAAGCTTTTTAAAAATAAAAATTGTCTGTTTGAAATAGTTAAAATCAGTCTTCTTCTTTGGCCTCCTTGTCTCGGGAGACAATGGGTAAGCGCCTGCAGGTGGTCAGTGGTTTGTGGAGCAGCGCCTGAAGTGGCTATAAAGGCCAATTCTAGAGTGGCAGACTCCTCCACAGGTGCTGCAGATAAAATTGGTTGTCAGGGCTGTTTCGCAGTTAGCTCTCCCCTTGTGCTTCTGTCTTTTTTCCTGCCAACTGCTAAGTCTCTTCGACTCGCCACACTTTAGCCCCGCCTTTATGGCTGCCCGCCAGCTCTGGCGATCGCTGGCAACTGACTCCCACGACTTGTGATCAATGTCACAGGACTTCATGTCGCGTTTGCAGACGTCTTTAAAGCGAAGACATGGACGGCCGGTGGGTCTGATACCAGTGGCGAGCTAGCTGTACAATGTGTCCTTGGGGATCCTGCCATTTTCCATGCGGCTCACATGGCCAAGCCATCTCAAGCGCCGCTGACTCAGTAGTGTGTATAAGCTGGGGATGTTGGCCACCTCGAGGACTTCTGTGTTGGAGATACGGTCCTGCCACTTGATGCCAAGTATTCTCCGGAGACAGCGAAGATGGAATGAATTGAGACGTCACTCTTGGCTGACATACGTTGTCCAGGCCTCGTTGCCATAGAGCAAGGTACTGAGGACACACCCTTGATACACGTGGACTTTTGTGTTCCGTGTCAGTGCGCCATTTTCCCACACTCTCTTGGCCAGTCTGGACATAGCAGTGGAAGCCTTTCCCATGCGCTTGTTGTATATCCTCAATATAATAAATACCCTCCCGACCTGCCTCCATACTCGCCTTCATTTGGTCTGCTCTCCCATGGGGTCCAAGATAGAGACAGATGGGATGGTGAGCTCATTTTGAATGTGTCAGTTGGTTTTACTGTTGGTATATGTTGTAAAAGTTCTTGGTTTGCAAACAAAGACAGGGGTTAAGTTCACTACAAAGGAACAAGACCCTGCAAAATTGGATGGCAGTTTATACACTGCTTGATTTTTATCTTCAAGCTCTTTGGCTGAAAAGGCAGAATTGCGAAAGACTCTAAAATGCTCGACAATGCACCAAAATAAAGCATCAAAAATCAATACTTCCAGGGTTAAAGCATGTTCCCAATACCCGCTAGAAAGTTAATCGTCTACCTCTCCACCAATATTCTCACTGTGCTGAAATCAAAACCCATAGCACTGTCCCAACTCAATGCGATGGATCTCTTTCCCTTGTGGAGTTATCTCTTTCAAGGTTTCTTGAGCATTTGAAGCACAAAGGCTCCAAATTCACACAAAAATCCAAATTAGATCTTTCATAACCCACAAGTGTCTATAAACCAAACAAAAAGCAGAGGCCCGACATATTTACAAGTATCGTGCCAATTTAGAAGTAGCTTTATCAAATAAAATAAATGACTTGCATTTATATAGCATCTTTTATGGCACTAATATCATTCACAATGATGGAAGTGGTATTGAAGTATGAGGCTCCTAATTGGCCTCTATAAACCCTCTATAAACTCTAGCTCATCCAAAGCTCTGCTACCCATATGCTCTGCTGCACTATGTTCTGCTCACCCAACAGCCATGTGTCTGTTGACTTACATTGGCTCCTGATCTCCGAATGCCTCAACTTTGTGTTAAATAGCTTCACGGCCTCACATGTTTCCATCTCTGTAACCTCCTCCAGACCTATAAGCCTCAAATAGCTTTTTGTTCCTCCAACTCAGGTATTTTGTGCATCCCCATTTCTTTCACCCCACCACTGGTGGCCATGCTTTCAGCCATCTCGGCCTTAAGCTCTGGAATTCCATCCTTAAACCTCTCTGCCTCTCCACCTCCCTCTTCTCCTTTAAGGATTAGTTGAAAACCCACCTGTTTAACCAAGTTTTTAGTCACTCTAATCACTTTAGTCACCATAGCATACAAGGCTATGGGCCAAGTGCTGGAAAATGGGATTAGAATAGATAGATGCTTGATGGCTGGCAAGATGGGCCAAAGGGCCTGTTTCTGTGCTGTATAACTCAATGACTCCTTCTTGTTTAGTGTCAGTTTTTATTTAATTATGCTTCTGTGAAGCACGTTGGAAACGTTTTTCTACATTAAGGATGCTATGCACATTGTTATTGCAGTATATTTATGCATAGCGAAGCCCTACAAAAAGCAATGACATAACTACCCATAAAATATGTTTCAGTGATGTTGGCTGAGGAATGTAGGGAGATCACTCCTGTGCTTCCGTAAATAAGGCCATATGATATTTTGCATCCACCTTAGAGGGCAGAAGGGGCCTCAGTTTAATATATTAGCAGACAACAGTGCCTTTGACAATGCAGCCCTCACAGCTCCAGTGACCTGGGTTCAATTCCGGGTACTGCCTGTGTGGAGTTTGCAAGTTCTCTCTGTGTCTGCGTGGGTTTCCTCTGGGTGCTCCGGTTTCCTCCCACAAGCCAAAAGACTTGCAGGTTGGTAGGTAAATTGGCCATTATAAATTGCCCCTAGTATAGGTCGGTGGTAGGGAAATATAGGGACAGGTGGGGATGTGGTAGAAATATGGGATTAGTGTAGGATTAGTATAAATGGGTGGTTGATGGTCGGCACAGACTCGGTGGGCCGAAGGGCCTGTTTCAGTGCTGTATCTCTTTCTTTGGGCCTCCTTATCTCGAGAGACAATGGATACGCGCCTGGAGGTGGTCAGCGGTTTGTGAAGCAGCGCCTGGAGTGGCTATAAAGGCCAATTCTGGAGTGACAGGCTCTTCCACAGGTGCTGCAGAGAAATTTGTTTGTTGGGGCTGTTGCACAGTTGGCTCTCCCTTGCGCCTCTGTCTTTTCTCTAAACTAAACTAAACTCACTATTGCACTGAAGGATCATGTTGAATTATGTGTGCATGTCTCTGGAGTCACTACTCCAATGCTCTCCTGGCTGACTTCACAGCTTGGCCCCTCTGTAAACTTGAGCTCAGCCAAAGCTCTCTGTCTGTATCCTAGCTTGCACCAAATCCTGTTCAACGATTACCGCTGAAATCTCTGACCTACATTGACTCCAGTACGGCAACACCTCGGTATTAAAATTCTCATCCTTGTTTTCAAATCATGGCCTCGCCTCTTCTATGTCTGTAACCATCAGCAGCCCAACAACCCTCCAAGATATCAGCACTCGTCCAATTCTGGCCTCTTGCACATTCTGAATCTTTTTCTCTGTGCCATTGGTGGCCGCACCTTCAGCTGCCAAGCCCTCAGTTTTGAAACTCCCTCCCTAAACCTTCCCACCTCTCCACCTTGCTCTCCTCCTTTAAGGCTCCTTAAAACCTGCCTCTTTGACCAAACTTTTGGTCACTCACTTCTCCTAATCTCCCCTTTTGTGGCTTGGCATGACATTTTACTAGATAGTGTTCCTGGGACATTTTACTACATCAAAGATGCTATATAAATGCAAGTTGAGCCAAGGCAGGAACATCAGTCTCTGAAAAGTGGAGACAGGTTAATTCATTGGCAGTGAAGCACTTTGCAACATGCTGAGGATGTGACAGACAGTATATAAATGCAAGCTCTTTCTTTTTCAAAGTAATTCACTGTACCAATCTTTGTGAGACAATTTGAAATATGGTTCAATATGAATTCAGATATTATGATTATTTACGTGCATTCGAGTCACTGTATAATTCAGGCACCCAGCTGAGGCTATTGGATGGCCACAGTGATGGGGTGCAACTTACTCTCGTTGCTAAAATGGTTATAATCTTATGAGTGGTCAGGTTCACTTGCTGGTTTGTGCTGATTTAACTCATCTCAGTTCGAGCAACAGCTGCACACTGCCATTGACCTCAGCATCTAGGGTCTGGAATGGAATATCAGTCCGTTTTTCTCTCCTGAGCAACGTCCAGGAACTTCAGCCAAAAATATACAAATGCGCAAATGTCAATTGAGGACAGAATCGGGCAAGACTGTGATGCCTCTTACAGCTGAATAGCCTGACAACACTGGGTGCCCACTGGTCACCTGGACTGTGGAGAGAAGCTCTAGCCATGCTCATGGCTCCAGCCAGGAGCCATCATGTCCAGGAAGAAGGGAGAAAACTGGAAAACTGGCAGAAAGACGAGGAAGAAAAATAAGAAAAATGAAATGAGTTGGAACCTGCAGCTGGGGACACCTGACTGAAGAGAATTCTTCATTATTATTTTTAAATAATCATTTTACATTTTGGGAACCCTGTGTTCAGTGCCACGAAACCACCGTTAGATTTTTTTATATATGTTCTTTCATGGGATGTGGGCATCGCTGGCAAGGCCAGCATTTGTTGCCCATCCTTAATTGCCCTTGAGCTGCTCTCATTAACAGCTCATTCTGATGTATCTGTGACAAGCGAGTGTGCTAATGCCACCTCGTCAAAGTACAAAGGGGAAAATGCACCACGTCTCAATTTAAAATGAATCCAAAGCAAAAACCTGGGCTGCATTGAAGGCCGGGCGAGAAAGGCAACAGGCTGTCTGCACATTCTGCCACAGAGTAAATGGAATGCAAAAGGGCAGCTACTGCCTCATCCTAGCCCCGTTGCATAACATGTGAAGTGCAGATTACACCGAGTACAGTCTCCCTGCCTACGCTAGTGTGATCTCACACTCTGCAGCAGCAGTAACAAATTGACTGGAGGAAAGGTTGCTGTACAGAGAGGGGAGATCCGAGCACTGATGTCAGGCTGAGAAGCTGTTGTGTCAGAGAGAGAGCTGGGTGAGAGGAAAGAGAGAGAGGGGAAAAAAATAACTTTAATTGCCAGACTCGGGTTACTATCACTTGACTGCTGAATTCTGCGGAGGATTAGCACGTTTGAAGCAACTTCAGACCACACAGTGCTGGAAGTGAGGTAGGATTCCTGAAACCCAATCCTTAACTTTTTTTTTGAAATCGACTGTTTCTGATTTTTTTTCAAACCACTTAAGGAGCTGTAGACGTTTGGGGCACTTTGCCCGCTGGTAACATTGAATGAGAAGAGTATACTAGTTTATTTTGACATGCTAAAACAAGTGAAATGTTGATGGAAAGTGGCAGAGGCAGCGTTCAGTACCATCAATGTATAGCAAAAAAACTGATGGAGTGCTTTTCTTCTGTTTTTAAACAGTAAATTTCTCTTTTAAAACCTGCCTACTGAGAGTATGGATAAAGTTGCTAACAGTACAATAACATTGTTAGATGCGAGTGGATGTGTATGAGAGTGGGTGTGAGTTTGAGTCTGAATGAACCTTTATGTGTGAGTGCATGTAGGCGTGTGTCTGGGAGTAAGTGTGTAAAGCGCATTTGCAGCAAGTTACTGAACAAACTTCGAGCCTTTCTCCCTCAGAATATGGTTTCCTTTACGGCTTGATGCCTATTTATAGCAGTTTTTTTTATGATTATTTATTATAATTGCATTGCATAATATCTCACCATTGTGTAGGATCTTGTTGACAAAATAAAACGCAAAATGTAAACGTGTTACCATCCAACTAAACCCTGGGTTGTCATGTTGCCATAGCAACAAAGGAGCTAACATAAATTGCTGTTTATATTATTGACCTCCAAAGGGCTTAATCTGAGGATTGTGAAGTCAATAAATAATAATCCAGAAAGGTAAATAAAACTGGTGGGGCTAGAATTTCATCCTGGGTGGTGGCATCTATACAGCCTCTGGTATTTAATTCCATTGACTGTTATGGCTCGGAATATCAGGCGCTGTGTATAACAGGCGGCCGATTCGATATTTTTCGTTATTCTTTCATGTGGGCATCACTGGCAGGGTCAGCAATTTGTTGCCCATCCCTAATTGTCCATGACAACTGAGCGGCTTGCTAGGCCATTTCAGGGTGCAGTTAAGAGTCAACCACATTACTGTGGGCCTGGAGAAACATGTAGGCCAGACCAGGTAAGGATGGCAGATTTCCTTCCCTAAAGGACATTAGTAAACCAGATGGGTTTTTATCGACAATTGATAGTTTCATAGCACCAATTTTTTAATTAATTAAGTGAATTTATTAATTAATTGAATGTTAAATTCCACTAGCTGCTGTTGTGGGATTTGAACCCATGTCCCCAGAGCATTAGCCTGGGCCTCTGGATTACTAGTTCAGTGACATTACCACTACTAAACCATCTCCCCTATAAACCACCTATATCCCATCTGTTCTGGACATCCACCAGGGACAACTTTCTAGCCTATGCCTTTTGACAAAAAAAGTCTCTTTGGTTTAAAAATAACAACTTTATGAAGAAAGACACAAATTTGCCATTGTATTAAACTCTTGCAGCCATACAGCCTATGGGCAGGATATAAAAGATAAAGTCCCGATATATTTTGGTAATCTTTCCAAAGCAATAAAATTGGTTAAAAGAGAGGGACGCTAATTATTAGAAGTGAATTTGACCTCTTGAACCTAATAATTTTGGATTAGAATCAAAATATTAGACAAGTGAGTGAACTTGACACTGAAGAAACTATAAAGAATGCACTCATTTAATTTTATCCCCAATCCTGAACTTGAGGTGACTACATGTGACCCAGATTCTGCTCTAAAACTGGTCCATTTTATGAAGCAAAGTGATGCTGGTTTAATAGAGTGGAATGTGGATCTGAACTCACTGGTTCTTAAAACTTGGTTAAAGTTTGCTTCACTTCTCTCAAATCTCTGTAATTAAAGAGAACTACATAAAGTTTACAGCACAGAAACAGGCCATTTAGCCCAACAAATCTATGCCAGTGTTTCTGATTCACACAAGCACCCACCCCACCACTCCCCCCATTTCATTTCACCCTATCAGCATGCCCTTCTGTTCCTTTTGCCCTCATGTGCTTATCCAGCTTCCCCTTAAATACATCTATTCTGGTCGCCCCAACTACTCCTTGTGGCAGTGAGTTCCACTGAGTAAAGAAAGTTCTCCTGTCAGTCAAATAAGAGGTGAGACTGTTCCGAGCAGCTCAGGAACTTTAACTAACACAACACGGACAATCCCGTGAGGTACCTTAAAAGGGTAGCAGACAGGAGATTAAATCTGTCAGCTCTGATAAATCTTCTGCCCAGAACACTTCAAATCATTATAGTCAGTTAACATGCTGGTAATTCTTTTTTTAAAAACACAAACCACTTGTAGACAGTTTCTGACTTAAGCCCTGCTTGAGGTGAAACAATACTTACATTCTTTTTTTTTTAAAGTGTAGGTTGTTCTGCCAATGGTTCAAAAACCTGGAAACAAGTGCTGGCCATAGCAGCAGACGGCACTTAATGCATTCATATAATAGTCTTCTGTTAAGGTAGCAGAGTTAATCTATTTAAAAGAAATGGATGAAAAAAGATGAGCATGCTAAACATGTGTCTGCAGATATAGCCAGTAATTTCCAAGCCCAAGTGATAATAGTCACACCATTAATGCTGAGATGTGTTTGATTCATTGTGTATTTTTCCCCCTGTTATGCGTTAAACTTTTGATTCTGTTGCCTGGCAGAGTTGGATTGGATTTTGATAGAAGGAGTGAAATAAATTTCATTCCATAGGGAGAGGCTGGTCACGTGGTCACATTATACCCCACATCAGCTCATGGAAACACACAAATAGCTGTGCGCTAACCTACTTGCCTGCCTCAGCTAATTATCCATTCACCCCCTAACCAATTGAGTGGGTAGCTGAGCTGCTGTTGTGTGCATGCACACACACCTCAGTATGTGTGTCTGCACCATTGTCTGCATGCCTAGGTGAGCCAGTGCTGTAAAGGTGATGCTTTCCTTCATGTTGCTGGAGGTCCCGACTTTGGCCTTCAGACTTTGGACTGAATAGAAGTGGCATTGCTGCTGCCATGCTCTCTGTTGTCACGAGGTACCACCACAGGGGAGGTGGGTACCATTGTCACGACATAACAAATGCAAGTTTTTCCTCTTGCAGGTCTGACACAGCTGTTGACACCTGCCGAGTGAACGTGTCACATTCACTGAGGCCGGTGAGTGGGGACAACCTGTTTATTTTACTCTGTCTCCTGCATCTCACCACCTTTATTGAATCTGGCAAGTTTAAATTGGATTTGCCAATGGTTGTGCCAAACTTTCACAGTAAACAACAACAGCTTTCATTTATATAGCACTTTTAAGATAGTAAAACATCCCAGAGTATAAATTTGATACGGAGGCACTGGAGATATTAGGACAGGTGACCAAATCAAGAGATAAGTTTTAAGGAGCAGGTTCCAAAGTCAAGGCCGGCTGAACTGTTTCTCTACAATGTAAATCCAGTTTAATTGTGTACACATTGCCTGTTTCATATGAGTAATGTGCATGTGACTAGACTTAGACAACACTGGAAAACAGGTTGCCTTGTGAGTAACAAGACTGGCAGCTTAAAGCATTGGAAACCCATTTTTCCAATATTTCTCAAGAGTACAACCTTTGTTACACAACTAAGATTGGGAGTGATAGTTTCTAAGGTCACTGAGTATCAGAGTTGTAAATGTATCAGCGCAGATTTTTTCTTATTTTTATACTTTCATGGGATGTGAGCATCGCTGGCAGGGCCAGCATTTGTTGACCATCCCTCATTGCCCTTGAGAAGCTGCCTCCTTGAATCGCTGCAGTCCATTTGGGGTAGGTACACCCACAGTGCTGTTAGGGAGTGAGTTCCAGGATTTTGGCCCAGCGACAGTGATGAAATAACAACATAGTTCCAAGTCAGGATGTGTGCGGCTTAGAGGGGAACTTGCAGGTGGTGGTGTTCCCATGCGTCTGCTGCCCTTGTCCTTCTAGGTTGAAGGGGTTCCAAGTTTGGAAGGTGCTGTCAAAACAGCCTTGGTGAGTTGCTGCGGTGCATTTCATAGATGGTACACACTGCTGCCACTGTGCGTCAGTGGTGGAGGGAGTGAATGTTGAAGGTGGTGGATGAGGTGCCAAACAAGTGGGCTGCTTTGTCCTGGATGGTGTTGAGCTACTTGAGTGTTGTTGGAGCTGCCCCCATGCAGGCAAGTGGTGAGTATTCCATCACACTCCTGACTTGTGCCGTGTAGATGGAGTCAGGAGGTGAGATACTCGCTGCAGGATTCCTAGCCTCTGACCTGCTCTTGTAGCCACGGTATTTATATGTGCCTTGTAGATGGTGGACAGGCATTGGGGAGTCAGGAGGTGAGTTACTCGCTGCAGAATTCCCAGCCTCTGGGCTGCTCTTGTAGCCACATGTAGTGTGCTGAATTACATGCTCATGATTTTGCCAAAAGTATTGAACAGCAGAAGTCTCCATGTACATATCACTATCCATAGCAACTGGAAGAACTCTTACGCCATGGACCTAATTTTAGCAGTCAGTGAACAAAAGTATATTAGGACCAGAATTCTGATAGACCTGCTCCACTGGCAGAAATGTAGCATAGCAGATCCCAAGACTACTGACTCTGAGAGACGCTGACCCTGTTGCACACTGTGGGGACATGGCCAATAGCAGGTTCAAGATGGGCGCAACAGAGGAGGTTTTGGCAGGGCCTAACAGAGAAAGAACTGCACAACTCTTCAGCTCCTAAGGGAGCTAATGCACCATCTTTGCAAAGTCATGATCCCCTCAACTCTCTTATCTCCCAGGCATTTGGGGTTTTTCAAATGTATATGACAGAACCTACACTTGCTCTCAGTTACCTTGTTAGATTGGTTACGGGGCAGAATTTCTAGAGAATCCTGGGAACTTCCTCAAGCATGTCTCCTTACCATAAGAAGGCATGGGGAAGAGGATCTGCCCTTTCTCCCCTCCGTCCACTGGAATTTCCTGGTACCCTATCCGTAGCCCCAAATCCCTGCTAAATCAGGTTCGGCTCTATTTCCTGCTCGTGATGGGTCCAGGGGATCAGGTGGAATTTTGGACCCATTATCCAAATTACACTATTTGTATTGTTAACAAAATGTAGTTTAAGTTTAGCCTCATTAAAATGTTTTTTTATTTTAACTTGTATCTGTTATTGTACAAAAACATTTGAGTGTTGGGGCTGCAATATCTGCCCAGTATCATAGAATGATACTGCATTGAAGGAGGCCATTTGGCCCATCATGCTTGTGTCAACTCTTTAAAGAGTAATTCAATTATTCTACTCCCCTGCTCTGTCCCCATAGCCCTGCAAATTCTTCCACTAATACTGCCTATCCAGTTGCCTTCTGGAAGTTATTACTGAATCTGCTTCCACCGCCCTTTCAGTACATTTCAGATCATAACAATATCTGCTAGGTGAACGTGGCTGTTGTTTGACCCTTCAGCATTTCTGTAGCCATATAGAAAGTGGTTCCAGCTTTGATTTCCACTCTGTGTTGAGCGAGCTGATCTCAGCCAGGCCAGCAGAAAGGGGAATTACAATTGGTCTCTGGAGGAAGGGGAAAAATCAGCTGAGGGGCCGAATGTTCTTATGTTCTTATGAGGTTCCGACAGCAGCCTCTCCTGGATAATGTGATTCCCTCTCATAGATGCATTTAAGGGGAAGTTGGATAAGTACATGAGTGAGATTGGTTGATTGGGTGCAATGAAGGCTTGTGTGGAGCGCAAACCCCAGCACAGAACAGTTGGGCCGAATGGCCTGTTTCTATGCTGTCAATACTATGTAATGCATTTGTGTCGACATCAGGTGAGAACAGTCCTTCCGGAGTCAAATAGCCTTCTGACACACCATCTGGACTGGCATGTAAAGGATGGCCATTTGGTTGAAGTGCCCATGGAACTGGACCTGAGGAAAATCGTCATCTTCAGAAGCAAAATGAAAAAGCCAAGAAAATCCCTTCGTAATTTCACCTGAAATCAAAGCTAGCTGGTGCTCTTTTAAAGAAACACCCCTTTCCTGTCACTAAAATGACTAATGAATACATGAGTTAAAAGTGGGGGGGGGGGAGGGGGGGGGGAATAGGGGGTGCTGGTGAGAATAAAGAAGATCTAATTGCAACGTTTCACAGTACCAGCAGAACATTTAGTTGGTTACATCTGGCAGAACAGGCTGGAGAATGAAGACAGATTCAGCTGAGTTCAACATGGCTTTTCAGTGCACTAACTAGAAGCAATTATCTACCCTTCACAATAATACCTGGATTAGAACAGATTGGTATTTAACTGAAACAATACCAAGATACCTGGAGATTACGGTTCCCCTGCCTGCATTCTCATTGTTTGTTAGCAACGTTTGTACTGAAAAACTGGATAAGATTAAATGAGGCCTAGTCCTTTAAAAGAATGTAGTTGAGAAGATAAAATGAGCTGCCGTTGGATTGCTGAAAATTGTTTTGCCACAGTTATCTCACAAATTCCGCCCATAACCAATTTTTTTTTCGGGTGCAGTGTGATCAGTTCCGCAAGTGGAACAATTCCCATTTAAGCACTTCAGGTGCTCCAAGGTCAGGCAATGGCACAGATTGAAATTGCCTCTGCTTTTCCTCAACTGAGCCACAATGTTAAAAGAGCTTCCCCTCCACCCCCCCCCCCCCCCCCCCCCCCACCACCCCTTACTGTTGTGCCAATGTGCAATCTCTGATTCTTACTCACAGCGGGCTGGCCATTTTATGCTGTGAGCTCGCATCCATCAAGAAATGGGCTGAGGCGGACCAGATTCACTTCACACAGGAACCTGACAACCAGCAGAGAAGAGAGGCATTTGGCCCATGTACCAGGACTGGATACTAACCCGGGATCCTGAGAGACAGAGGGGCAGTCAGTGTTCCAGCTCGTTGCAACCACTCTGACTTCAACTGGACAGTAACTGGGGTCACCCTGTCAGCAAAATGTGAAGGAAAAATAGGCAAACCACTGCATAGTTCATTGATCGCCAACCGTCATGCACTGTGGTAGAAGATATCTTTACATGAAGATATCTTTTATCATTTTTATCTCTGGTTTTGGCCTATTGAGGGATTCACTGGCATTTAAAGTCTGATCTCATAGAAACCCACAAAATTCGAACAGGACTGGACAGACTAGATGCAGGAAGGATGTTCCTGATGGCGGGGGAGTCCAGGACCAGGGACTAAGGATAAGGGGTAGCCATTTAGGACTGAGATGAGGAGGGATTTCTTCACCCAGAGAGTGGTGAACCTGTGGAATTCTCTACCACAGAAAGCAGTTAAGGCCAAATCATTAAATATATTCAAGGAAGAACTAGATATAGTTCTTAGGGTTAATGGGATCAAGGGATACAGGGAGAAAGCGGGAACAGGTTACTGAGTTTGGACGATCAGCCATGATCGTATTGAATGGCGGAGCAAGGCTCGAAGGGCCGAATGGCCTACTCCTCCTGCTATTTTTCTATGTTTCTATGCTCAGTGACAAATTGAGATTTGAGAAATTAGTGAAAAACCTGAACATACAGTTGGCTTTGTAAATGTGTACACGTTAACCAAATGTAGTAACAACCAATTCTTGAATATGTAATTGTAGCTTCCTCCACTGCTCAATTGGCAAAGGCAGAGTGTAAGTGGTACTGTAGGGACCAGAAGATTACCTAACTGAGTTAGCTGATCTCAGTAACGAGACTACAATTAGCCTTAGCACCTCCTGTGTCAGGCAGAGGGAGAGAAATCAAACCGGTTTCTGCTCTTGATGCAACCTGGCTTCCAACTCAGCTTCCCCATTGCCACAATGGAAGTGCATGTATGTGGACAGCAGCTGAATATGAATGGGTTTGGCTGCAATGGACCCCTCCTGCCCCCCAAGATTAAATAGCCTGTGAATGGGCATTTGGATGAGGTAATGGAGGGCCCACAGAATCATACCTGGAAGATGACAAATAGAGGAGGAGAGCAGAAAAGTGGAAAGAAAATGTAAAATGGCACCATACAGCAAGAAAGCTGTTATAATTAACGGAAAGGTCACTGTTGGTAAAGGTTGTCACCTGATATACATAACTTTATAGATATCATTGTGCCTTTTCCCTGTTGTTTCGTGCTGGTGTTTGAGACTGAGAGCTAGTAAAACACTAAGTTATGGCTCTCGCTGTTCCATCAGCTCAATGGATAAATGTACTGTAAAGTCTGGTGCTCAGCTATACAGACAGGAACATGCCAGCTCTAGGCTGATGCTCCAGTGCAGTACTGTGGGAGTGTAGCACTATCTGAGGTGCTGTCTTTCAGATGAGACATTAAACTGAGGCCCTGTCTGCAGTCTCAGCTGGACATAAAAGATCCCATGGCACTATTTGAAAGAAGAGCAGGGGAGTTATCCCTGGTGTCCTGGCCAATATTTTTCACTTAATCAACATCACAGAAACAGATGGACATTATCACATTACTCTTTGTGGGAGTTTACTGTGTAGAAATTGGCTGCCCCATTTCTTACATTACAACAGTGTTAACTACTTTCTTCAATCTCAGCATGAGCAGTAGCAGGAGCACCACAATTGGCCTTGAAGTGCTTGGGATGGAGAAGTTAACCGAGGTGCCTGTTTCTGACTGTTGTCTCCTCCTGGAATAGACACGTGCTGATGTCTGATGAGGATTGGGCTGGGCTCACTTGCAATGAACACAGCGCCGTGCATGAATAGCCTGCTGAGGTTCATTGTCTAAATTCACACATAAAGAATGACCATAAATGAGCAGGAGCCCTGGCTGAGGTTTCTCTCCCACCCCACCCCCCCTCCCCCACCACACCCCCTACCATACCCCCTTTAAGCTGTGAGCCGCACTATCACACCTCAATTGAGATCAATTAATTCAGCAGGTACCAGGGAATTCCCTAGTCTGCGTGATTCAGGTCTTAGCTGGAGAATCCACCTGCTGGGCTTTGTAAACTTTAAATTTTAAAGCGGGCAATATGTTGTGCAGTGATTAAGGTCCCACAAAATGATAGAATGTAAATCGATGGTGACTGTGCCTCCCCAGAGAGAGGAAAAGACAATTCAGCCCACGCTGGTGGTCGATATTGGCAAGTCTGCAGTTATCAGCCTTACCTGAGGAAAGCATGTATGTGGGTGCAGGAAGGCTATGGAGGAGGGGAAGAAAGAGAGAAAATAAGAAATATAAATAACCATTAAATCCAGTCCCAAAACCAGTTGTGAGTCTGTCCTGGGAAAGCTCCTTCACTCCATCAAACCAAAATAGCAGCAACTGAGCACAATGACTTTGAAAATTCAACGTAATGATAATCCAATCGTACTTGTACAAGCCCAACAAGTGAGCTCAGAATATTTATACAGCAGCTTGTTGACTCAGCTGCACCCTCTAGTGGACAGAAGTGACATCAAATTGTTTTACTAAAACAGGATTGTCTTGGGGAGGCTTACAGAGACTGGGGAGGTGTTTTATTTCACTGGAACATCTTTTTGTTAGAACCTGAAATCTTCAGATCATCTCATTCCGAGATGTAGGTGCTGGAAGTGGGTGAAGAATTCCTTCTGCCTTAGGGGCTGGGATTGAGCTCTTCATCCACTTGAAGATAACAGGAGTGGACTGGAGCCAGTCCCTGAGGAGCAGGGTCCCAGCTGAGAGGGTGGGGTGGTTTGTAAAGGAGTTGTAATTTATGTTTTGCCAACAATGGCTGCTTAATCCTCCAGAAAGGCTTCCCCGGGAGAGGCAAGCCTTTGTCTCTGGGCTTCAGAATGCAAAGAAGACTTGCTTCCCCCATGTAATTCATGGTCGGGTGGAGGGGGTAGCTTAGTTCACAGCCGATCCTGCAGTCATTTGATTAAATTGAGACCCTGGTCACTTCTCAGTTGCACACAGTTTGCCTTTTGTTGGTGGTATTTAATTTTTAGAGGGAATGCTTCGTGGCTATTATTAGTGTCTCTTTAGTTACTGATTAGTTGATGTTTCGGGTTGTGACAACACAGTTTTGACACAATGTTAGAAGGAGCCAAGCTGGTTGTTCATTGTGAAGATACATTCCTTTTCCAGCAGGTAATATTCCACTTTGCAAATTGTTGGCTGTACCATCTCAGGGCATTCCCTTGCAGAATTAATGCACTTTTATGTTTGATTTCTTTTCAACAATGGCACGTTTTTGTTTAATTATTTAGGGCAGGCCAACAATCACTTTAAAACAAAAAGAATTTCAGTGAGATTTAAAACTGATTCTTGGAAACTACCATCCTGCCCTCAATCCTCCTCCCCCTATCTCCCTCCCCCTACCTCCATCTCCACCCCCTCTGCCGCTCTCCATTCTCTCCCTCCTCCCCATCCCAAAACGTCCTGTGGCTCAGCACTCAGGTTGTTTGTTAACATGAGAAAATACAATATTACCCGAAGTTGCATCTCTTAACTCCAAAATAGCCAGTAAACAAAAAAAGTGAATTTTTTTTCAAGACGAGAACTAAATTTTGATAGAAATCTGGGACCAAATAAAGCGATAATACCATAACCTCAGCAAAAGATGCGCAGAAACCCAGGAGGAATCAGTATAAACACCATTTACTCCTCATTATCTCTTTGTGGAGCATTGTTAGTGTAAAATAGCTACACATTTATGTGCACAACAGTCAATGCACTTTAAGCTAATTCATGCTTTGAATGGTATCTTAGAGAAGCAATGAGGAGAAATCCATGCACGCATTTTCAACTCCTTGATTTATCTTCTCTGCCACTCTTTTTTCAACGTTGGAGGTTTCCTGCCCTTTACACTCTGACCTTTCACTTAGGTCTTTTTTTTAAATTGAGACACCATTCTCACCAAATATCAATGTGACAATCAACGTTCATTCGTCTAGATGAGCAAATACTGATGAAACCACTTGGTGAGAATTCAACTAATTAATCACTGAAATAAATCCAAAGAGCTAGTCAATAGTAAAAATGTCACTACACAATGGTTTTGGATAAGCAGTCTCGTAGATTTCAAAAACTCTATAAGAATGTGTGCTGGTCTTCTCTCAGATCCTTGCTGGGGTATTTGGCTCCATTGGTACCAAAAGCCATCTTGGCCCAAGTAGTAATCTAGACCACAAGTATTAGCAAACTATTGACTTGCAGAGAAAGCATAAAGGACAGAGTGGGAATTGAGCCTGCGGCCTTCATTATCCCTATGGGTCAGAATCAAACTGGTCAGTGCCCTTACTCACTGAGCCAACAACAGTAAATGGAGTAGTAGAGAAAGGAACCAGGACTTTCAATAACGAAGATAAAATCAGTAAAGGTGCATGAGTTGGTTGGATTAGCTTTCTGGTTCAATAAATCTAACTTTCCCTCAAGTGCAGTGGAACCTCCTCCCATTCCTGCTTTTGGCTGAACTCCTGGTGTTACCGTAAGCTGCTGATACAAAGTTGATACAGAGTTTCAAATGCAAACGTCTATGTTTCACTTCTGCTGGGAGCCACAGTTCTGTTTAGCCAAGCAGCCCCGCGGTTTCACGAATGGCGTTTAACTGCAGCAGAATTGGGACATTTATTTTGTAATGAAGTACAGGCCAAAGAGAGCTGGCAAAACGAGCTCAGCAATAGAACAGCTGAATTGCACCTTTGATGTCAGTTATTGAGAGGCAATTTTCAAACCGTACCAGGAAAGTGCTTCATTTATTGTTGAGTTGAGCAGAAAATTTAAAGCAGTTTTCATTTCTTTGGTGTTATCGCAAGTTTTCCTCTGCATCATGCCTCAGATTGGAGAAGTTAGCTGGGGGCGGGTGGGGTGGGGGGGGGGGTGCTGTCTGTGCAAGTGGAAAAAGGACCAGTTGCAGACAGTGCTACATTCTACAGCAGCGTCATTACCTGATTGGCCTGTGCAGAGTACAGTCATAGCAAAAGGAAAACCAGTAAAGTTGGTAACAGTACCATAGCAGTAATTGCGGGAGTGTCCATATGGTCCAATCTTAGAATTGTGCTGCACAGAAGGATGCCATTCACCCCATCATGCCTCTGCCAGCTTTCTGAGCGATCCAATTAGTCCCATTCCGCTGCTCTTTCCCCATAGCCCTACAGTTCGTTTCCTTTTTAAGTATATATCCAATTCCCTTTGAAAGTTGTTATTTTTTGCTAATTACCTTGAATCTGTGTCCTCTATGGAGAGGGGAGCAGGTACCCTGTCATGATGTCAGCAGTAGCCCGTTAGGTAGCAGTCTTGCTTCTGACCCAGAAGGTTGTGGATTACTTGAGAACAAAAAAATCAAGGCTGACACTCCAGGGCAGTGCTGAAGGAGTGCTGCACTGCTGGAGGTGCTGTCTTCTTGGAGAAGACGTTAAACCGAGGTCCCTTCTACTTTCTCAGGTGGATGTAAAAGATCTCATGGCATTACCTCAAAGAGGAGCAGGGGAGTTATCCAAGGTGTTCTGACCAATATTTATCTCTCAATCATAATTACAAAAACAGATTACATCGCTCTTTGTAGGAGCTTGCTCGGTGCAAACGGGATGCTGCGTTTCCAACATTACAACAGTGGGATGGGGTTCGTAGTGGTAATGTTACTGGGCTAATAATCCAGAGACTTGGATTAATGCTTCAGGTGCAACAGTTCAAATCCCACCATGGCCAGAGGAATTTTAAATTAATTAATTAACCTGGAATAATTTCATTAATAGTGATCATGATTGCTGTAAAACAAAAACAACTGGTTCACTAATGTTCTTCAGGGAGGAAATCTGCCATCCTTACCCAGTCTGGCCTAAATGTGACTCCCAGTCCCACACCAATGTGGTTGACTCTTAGCTGCCCTCTGAAATGGCCTAACAAGGCAGTCAATCGTAGGTAGGGATAGGCAATAAATGCTGGCCTTGCCTATGACACTCAAATCCCAAGAAAGTTTTGTTTTAAATGCCCATGGAAACAGTTTATCCACTCTATCAAAACTCCTCATGATTTTGAACATATCTATTAAATTTTCCCCTAATCTTTTCTGCTCTACGGAGAAAAATCCCAGCTTCTCTCGTCTCTCCATTTGACTGAAATCTCTTGTCCCTGGTACTATTCTGGTAAACTCCTGTGCAACCTCCCCAAAAACCGTGCCATCCTTTCTAAAGTGCTGTGCCCAGAATTGGACACAATGCTCCAGTCGAGGCCTAACCAGTGATTTATAAAGGTTTAGCATAACCTCCTTGCTTTTTCACTCTATGCCTCTATACATAAAGCCAAGGATCCTATATGCTTTTTAACAGCTTTAACGACCTGCCCTACCAGCTTCAAAAAATTTGTGTATGCGAAACTCCTAGGTCTCTCTATTCCTGTGACCCTTCTAAAATTTTAGCATTTTACCTTCCAAAATCTTTTTTTTGTGCAGAAAATAGCATTGCTAGGTAACTGTGGGGGTTAGCTTTCCTAATATTAACAGTTTTCTGCTAAATAACTCTTCACGGCATATTTGGTGTCGCCTCTTCTGGAAATCTTTTCAGTCTATTTTAAGCCCTGTGTTTGGTTTTCGCCAACCACTCCCTTCTTTACAAAGTGCAATTTCTGTTTATCCAAAGATTAAATTCCTGACAGCAACAGAGCTTTTTAATTAAACTAGAGGGCCGAGTATTTTAAAAAAGATGAAAAGAAGAACAACTCCGGATGCTGGGAATCTAAATTAAAAACGGAAAAAGCTGGAAATACGCAACAGGTTCATTGGCATCTGAGAAAAGTTAACATGCTGAGTGTACAGCCTTCATAAGTTCTGACACAAATTCTGATTTAAAAAAAACCTACACCAAAAATAGTAACCTGGCTTTTATTCCTCTTTTCAGCTGCCAATGAGACTGCTACAGAGTTCCAGCATTAGTTGCTTTATTTTCTTGTTTTTTAATCTCTAATTGGGATCGAACCCAGTTACTTTCCCTCAATTTCTTCAGGAGCAAGTCTTGAGTTGGGCCAGTACATTTGTGGCACCCCTCTCTCTCTCTCTCTCTCTGTTGTCGACATGGGCTCTGTAATGTGGATTGGTAACATCTTAATCAACAGTGGATCACATTCTTTTCATGCTGTATCCCAACAACTTGCTTGGATGCTTTAGTCACAGAATAGCACCTCTGAGCCTCTCAGTGTTCGGTGTGTGAATGGGGCACTCGGTGGCTTTGTCCTGTTTGTTTTCCACCCTATTCTGCCTAAGTCAAATCTACATGCTAATGGAAACAGAGAGGTTTTTTTTTGCGTTGTCGTACACGTTTCTTTATGCTGTATAAATCATTCACACTATTGTACAGATTTTTGTCATTTGAAAATCTGAGTAGTGTAAGTACTTTAAGTTCTAGTCTTGATTGAAAGCAGTACTAGTACTTGCTGGGTTTGTTTTAAATTGAATTTCGTTTGCACAGGCCCGTCAGTAAAACTGTCTCAGAAATAGTAACTGATAGACAGTATTGTTGTGCTTTTTAAACCTGGAAGGTTTTATTATTTTCAAAGCAGAGGCTGAGATCTTGAGCTGTGCAATTCAGTTACCCATACCGGGCTTGTTCCTAGTTTTGCTTCATTGATGTCAAAGGCAGGGTTATTGCTTATTTCTCTCTCCACTCCTGTCCAAGCCAATGACTGTTACCAGTGTGCAGTCCCCACAGGCAGCGTCAAACCTCCTTTGGCCGTGTACCTATCCTTTATTTCTAAGCCTTAACAGTTGTACATCATCACAGAATTACATTAAGTCTGCAGCGCAGAAACAGGCCATTTGGCCCCACAGATCTAAGCCTGTATTTATGCTCCACATAAGCCTACTCCAACCTCTTTCATCTTACACTGTCAGCATATTCTCTTCTCCCACATATGCTTATCTAGCTTCCCCTTAAAATCATCTATGCATTTCGATTCAACTCTACCCTGGGCAGAGGGACCTGGGGGTATGTGTGCACAAATCATTGAAGTTGACAGGGCAGGTTGAGAAAGCGGTTAATAAGGTATATGGGATCCTGGGATTTATAAATAGAGGTATAGAGTACAAAAGCTAGGAAATTATGATTTATGTTTATGAGATATGTTTATAAAACACTGGTTCAGCCTCAACTGGAGTATTGTGTCAAATTCCAGACATTGCACTTTAGGAAGGATGTGAAGGCTTTAGAGAGAGTGCAGAAAAGATTCACGAGAATGGTTCCAGGGATGAGGAACTTCAGTTACATGGTTAGATTGGAGAAGCTGAGGCTGTTCTCCTTAGTGAAGAGCAGATTAATTTGACAAAGGTGCTCAAAACCATGAGGGATTTGGACAGAGTAGATAGGGAGAAACGTGTCCCATTGGTGGAAGGGTCGAGAACCAGAGCACACTGATTTAAGGTGATTGACAAAAGAAGCAATGGTGACATAAGGAGAAACTTTTTCTCACAGTGAGTGGTTAGGATCTGGAATGCATTGCCTGAGAATGTGGTGGAGACAGATTCAGCCAAGGCCTTCAAAAGAGAATTGGATAATTATCTGAAGAGAAAAATTTTGCAGGGCTACGGGGGAAAGGCGGGGGATTGGGACTAGGTGAGTAGCTCTTGCAGAGAGCTGGCAGAGACACAAAGGGTCGAATGGCCTTCTTCTGTGCTTTAACCATTCTATAGTTCTATGACCTTATAATCATTCCCAGGGAAAATAAATTTTCCCTGAATTCCATTTTGGATTTATTAATGACTACCTTATATTTATGGCCCATAGTTTTGGAATCCCCAACAAGTGGAAACATTCTCTCTACCTCTGCCCTATAAAACCCTTTAATTATATTAACGACCTCTCTTAGTTCACCCATCCTCTAGATGTGAGGGTAGTGTGGGGAAGGAATCATAGTTGTGCCTTATCATCTGCTCACCCATTTATGCACTTTGTGCACGAGTCACTAGGTAGCAATCAGGAGTCGGAACCTTGGTTGATTTTCTTTCTCCCCTCTCCCTAGCCCTAGGGCACTGCTGCCTAATTGTGGCTCCTTTCCCAGTAAATTGGATCTAAAAATCTCTGTGATGCTAATGTTCCATTTCACACCATTTATGAGGCTGCATATACTCCTCCTGACAAGCAATTTATCAAGTTATATCAGTAATGGAGAGCCATTACTAAGTGAGCCAGAAGGCATTATGAAGCCGTTAGCACTTCAAGATTAGTTTTGCCACAAGACAAAAGATAATCCTTTTGTGTAAACCGCATGAAAATGCAGCTTAGTTGAGACTGAGACAGGCTGCAGGACAAGCGATGCTTCAGTTAGATAAGCCAACCATGTGATGCTGCACTAGATAATATTCCCATAATAACGTCAGATGATAATGTCAGCTATGGCTCAGTTGGTAGCACTCTCCTGCCTTTGAGTCACTAGCTTGTGTGTTGAGCCCAGAGAATTGAGCACGCTATCTAGGCTGACATTCCAGTGCAGTACTGAGGGAGTGCTGCATTGTTGGAGGTGCTGTCTTTCAGATGAAATATTAATCTGAATCCCTAAATGTCCTCTTAGGTAGAAGTGACTATTTCAAACAAGAGTAGTTTAGTTTAGAGATACAGCACTGAAACAGGCCCTTCGGCCTACAGAGGCTGTGCCGACCATCAACCACCCATTTATACTAATCCTACACTAATCCCATATCCCTACCACATCCCCACCTGTCCCTATATTTCCCTACCACCTACCTATACTAGGGGCAATTGCTAATGGCCAATTTACCTATCAACCTGCAAGTCTTTGGCATGTGGGAGGAAACCGGAGCACCCGGAGGAAACCCACGCAGACACAGGGAGAACTTGCAAACTCCACACAGGCAGTACCCAGAATTGAACCCGGGTCGCTGGAGCTGTGAGGCTGCGGTGCTAACCACTGCACCACTGTAGGGGAGTTATTTCCAGTATTATGCCTGGCTAATATTTATTCCTCAACTAGCAACACTAAAACAGATTATCTGGTCATTATCACATTGTTTGTGAAGCGTGCTATGCGCAAATAAGTATGTGCCGTGTTTCAGACAACAGTGACTACACTTCAAAAGTACATAATTGCTTCTAAAGCGCTTTGGGTGGTGAAAGGTACTACATGAATGCAAGTCTTTTTCCTTAGCAAAGAGCCATGGTGCTGTACGATTCAGGAGGGAAAACGTGCAAATTAGAGGGGAAAAGAAACTTTCTAACCTGAATAAAACATCATCTGAAGGATTTCTTAAAAAACTGAATCCAAACTAGTTTTGCAGTGAGATAAACTTGCTGAATAAAGTGGATGTTGCAGTGGGATGGATGGACACTTTTCTCCATTTACTGTATGGCAGAGGTCAGTTCTGAGGCTGGTTTGGGTGAGGTGGGCCCAGCAGATCATTTTTCTTACACATTCTTAGTAATTTTTCAATTTTATGGAGATAAAAAAGCACATTACAAAGAATCTAAAATAAGATCTGGAGTCCCTCACCCGCCCGTCGTGTCTCCTTGACTTTTCTATTTAAGAAAACTGTCATGAACAGATATTCCTTCGCCCTCTATTAGTGGAGTCGCATAAAGAAATTCCTGTTTTTTTTTGTTCCAAAATATCAGCCCAGGTCTGTGAAATTCTGCAAATTTCCAGGGCATTGTTTTTTTGAAGCATCGTGCAAGCCTACATTATATATTTTGGAACACAAAAGTACTTAAAATACGGTGACTGTGCCAGGGCCTCTCTCAACTAACTGAAGTGTACGAAGGGATGGAGATTTGCCCATGAATGGAGCTGATTCGAGACCAGTCGGCCCTCTAGGGAGCTTGTGTTGTTACTGAGTATTGCTAATAAGGGAGTCACTTTGTTACTAGATGCACTGACATGTGCAATGTGAGTAACACTGATGAGATCTTTTAATTTCCATGTGACGTTTTCAACTGTTGGCATTGTGTCTGTTTACCTCAGCTTTCCCTTGACTTTGGACTGACCTCAGATTAGATTGTGCCACCCCCAGGTTTTTGCAGCCCTGTGTACTTTGGCACACTCAAGGCCCAGAAACATCTGGACTGAAAGGTGAGGCTAAACAGTCCCACCTGAAAAGAGATAGCCCAATCCACAGCTACTCTCTGCTGTGCTCTGATAAGCACTCTGGAGGTCACCATTAGGTATTTTTCTTGCCAAGTGCTTTCTCAGCAGGAGCGGAGTTTGTAGATAGAGGGGCTGCTGTCACAGGAGGGCGATAGTAGAACTCTTTGTTTACTGATAAAAAATTCCCTTTGATGTGAAGGACGTAAACCAGGGCCTCAGCTTCCAACATAAACTGCGGTAGAAAGTGAATGTGACACATAGGCTGCAAAATTATTGAGGAAAGTGAGTAAAGGAATAGCATTGTCAAGAAGAATTGAAGTAAAAAAAATAATTCAAGAACTGCAGTATTTCAATTTTCATATCAGCCCAGTTTTCTAATTTATTTTTATTTATCCTGTAATTTTTTCCTTCCAATTTTGACCTAACTCCTGAAGATGCTGACTCATGCTGGGATATGGTTCCTTGTTTTTCAGGTAGTTCTCCAGTGCCTCCGCTGAGTCCCCATTCTTTATAGGTGAGCCAGGATGGTATGGGTATGGTGTGGGCTATTTACATTGAGGGCTCATCACAGCCAAGGCAATCCTGTTGCTACCTGACGACTTCATATATCCACTTCTCAGCAGGAATCACTGGAGCAGTGTGCAAGATTGGCCATTTATTTTATTCTCCTTACCTGATTCAATTAGTAGTGGTCCCACCGTATTGAGTCTTGGCCGAGGGGTAACATTCTTGGCTGCAAGTCAGAAGGTCAAGAATTTATGCCCCACACCAGAACTGTGAGCACACAATGGGCTAGATTTTATCAGTGACAAGGGTCCTGTGGCAGACTGGAAGGTGAGGGGGTGGGGGGCCCGTCTCGGCCCTCCATTGGACCTCCCGCAGAATTCCAGGGTGGGCAGCCAAATTAACTGCCTGCAGTCGGGGACACCGTCTCTTTAAGGGACAAAATTCCACCTCCAATCAGAGGGTCAGCAGTACCAGCAGCATCACCTGGACTGATGGTCACTGCCAGTGCTGCAGGACGCCCAAAGCAGTGCCGATGGAGGAGACCCAGGTAAGTGGTCACAAGGAACATTCATGCAGGCCCCGGTGAGAGGGTGGTGAGGGCTGGGAGGGCTCTTGCTTTGGGGGGTGGTCATCGCCACCAGGGGTCTCTCCATGGGCCATGGATTGCCGTCAGAGGAGGGACCCACTCCCAGGCCTGCTGGGAGACTATCAGGTTTCACCTAGCATTGTCTCCACACGGTAGCGAGCCCCTCTAATGTTGGCAAAATGCCAGCGGAGGCGAGAGGCAGCCCTTAAGTCGCCTTTAATGAGCCACTTAAGTGGCTTAATTGGCCTCCTAGTAGATCTCCCGATTGCCACTATGCCCGCCGCGGACAAAATGGCATGGGGCAGGACAACGTCAGGCATGCTGCCCAACGCAAATCCACGCCATTTTGTGTGACCCCTGCCTCTGTTTCCATCTCCAAGGGCAGGATAAAATCCAGCCCAATGTAGGCTAATATTTCAGTGTAGTGCTGAGGGAGTGCTGCATTGTTTGAGGTGCTGTCTTTGAGGTGAGATGTTAAAGTGAATGCTGTTCAGCTTGTGTAGGAGAGCCCATGGCACTATTCAAAGAAAAGCAGGGGAGTTCCCCTCATGTCCTGGTCAAAATTTATCCCTCAACTAATAGATTATCTGGTAATTTATTTAATTTTCGCTTTGTGGGACCTTGTGTGCTGTGTTCTCCCTCCAAGCCAACAGTGATTACACTTCAAAAGTACTTGATTGGCTGTGAATCACTTTGGGATGTCCTGAGGATGGGAAAGGCTCTATCCAAATGAATGTTGTTTCTTTCTTTTAGATCATGTAACTAAGCACAGGCCTGGGAACCTAGACCTCCCTGCACTCTATGGCTAGTTCATGGCTAATTTCTCATGTCAGGAATGTGCGTCACGAATTTACATTTTAATGGTGGAAAATCCTGTGGGGGCTACTGACCACTGCATCCAAATTCCCGATATTTGCTGCTGACATGTATATCTGTGCACCAGCAACAGAAATTGTCAAAATATACTCTCAGACCTTTCATAGGATCAAAGAATGATACAACAAAGAAGGCGATAATTCATGCCATTGTGCCTGTGCTGGCTTTTTGAAAGAGTCATCCAATTAGTCCCATTCCCCTGCCCTTTCCCCATAGCCCTGCAAATTTTTCTCCTTCACGTATTTATCCAATTCCCTTTTGAAAGTTATTATTAAATTGGCCTCCACCACTCCTTACAGGTAGTGCATTCCAGATCATTTTTAATAATGACCTTTTGTTTAGTAATTTTCTAAGCTTAGTATTAAAGGGTGGGCTTTCCAAATCTTCATCATGATGAGGTACCAGGCTCGCTGCAAACACAAATCAGAACATTGAAGGAAGCCAACATCTACCCTTGACTGGAAAGTTTTCTCTGGAATATAGTAATTGCCTGTGTAACTGAACAGCACTAGTAACTTCGCTAAATGAATTTTTTTTTGTGCCCATTATGGTGAGGAAAAGGACCTTATTTTTGGCCATTTCAGACCCCTATTGCCAGCATGAAGCACAACATGTCAAGAATAGCACATGTATCTGCAGAGTAAAGGTCCCTCTACCACACCCCAATAACATGCCTTAACCCAACTCCTGGAGCACCCTCTGAAACACCAGTGATATTTTCGTTCTTGTGGTATCTGAGCTAAATGTCCTTTTTATGACCAGTTGTGCTGAATTATGTGCTGTGAGACCTCCTAGGAATTTTGTGAATGTTCTGCCCAGCACTTTGCTTTAAAAATGTCCTTAGGTGGTTGTGTTCTGTTAAGTTGTGTGTTTGGTTAAACCAGTTACATCGAAAATGCAGAAGGTACAATTTGCTCCACATACTTTATTAATGCATCTTAATAAAAGGTGCACAAACAAACAATCATTTGATACTAATAAAAACAAGAAATGCTGGATTCACTCAGCAGATCTGGCAGCATCTGTGGAAAGAGAAGCAGAGTTAACGTTTCGGGTCAGTGACCCTTCTTCGGAACAGATGCTGCCAGGCCTGCTGAGTGGTTCCAGCATTTCTTGTTTTTATTTCAGATTTCCAGCATCTGCAGTATTTTGCTTTTATCATTTGATACTGTCATTTCACACTGCACCTTATAACCAACAAACACATTCCTTGAGTAATTCACAGTTTTAGTTTTTAGTTTTAGAGATACAGCACTGAAACAGGCCCTTTGGCCCACCGAATCTGTGCCGACCATCAACCACCCATTTATACTAATTCTACACTAATCCCATATTTCTACCACATCCCCACCTGTCCCTATATTTCCCTACCACCTACCTATACTAGGGGCAATTTATAATGGCCAATTTACCTACCAACCTGCAAGTCTTTTGGCTTGTGGGAGGAAACCGGAGCACCCGGAGAAAACCCACGCAGACACAGGGAGAACTTGCAAACTCCACATAGGCAGGACCCAGAATTGAACCCGGGTCATTGGAGCTGTGAGGCTGCGGTGCTAACCACTGCGCCACTGTGCCGCTCGTGAAGTGAAGTGTTTGTGAAGTTTGTGAAGAACACTTTGTTTTGGGACATCCTATGAGTGTGAAAGGCACTACTTCCACCTCCATAACATAACCCACCTCCAGCCCTACCTTAGATCATCTACAACACAAACAAAAACAACAATCTGTATTTATATAGCACCTGTAAAATAGTGAAACATCCCAAGGTGCTTCCAAGGAATGTTATCAAACAAAATTTGACAGCGAGCATACATAATGAGATATTAAGGCAGTCGACCAAAAGCTTTGTCAAAGAAGTAGGTTTTAAGAAGCATCTTAAAGGAAAAAAAGAGAGTTAAAGAAGCAAAGAAATTTAGGGAGAGAACTCCAGAGCTAGGGACTTGCCCAATGATGCAGCAATCAGGGATGGCCAAGAGGCCAGAATTGGAGCAGCTCAGGTATTTCAGACAGTTGTGGGGCTGGAGGAGGTTCCAGATATAGGGAGGGGTGAGGCCATGGAGGGATTAGAAGACAAGGATGAGTATTTTAAAATTGAGACATTGCTTAACCATCCATGTCTTTGCCATCTCCAGACTCCATTATTCCAGTGCTCTCCTGGCCAGCCTCCCATCCTCCAGATCAGTAAAGCTCAGCTCGTCTGAAACTTTGCTGTGCCCATCCTATCCCAGATCAAACCCACTCACCCCTGTCCTCACCGGCCTATAATTTTTCTATGTTAAAGATGCTACATAAAGGCAAACGTTTTCATCTTGAAATTCAAAGGTTCAAGGACAAGTTACTAATTTGCTAAGCCACCCTGTGTTCTCCAGCAGGTAGGTTGGGTAACTCAGCATTGCAAGTTCATCACTCAGTTGGACCAGTTGATTTTCAACTCCCCACTACATTCGAGGCTCTTTGTCATTACTTTAGTGATGGCCGGTTAGCTCAGTTACAGCGTGGTGCCAAGGTCGCAGGTTTGATCCCCATATGAGCCATCAGAGGTTTACTTATATGATGATAGGGTTAGATGAAGAGGGATGAGAGAAGGTTCATATGCAGCATAAACACTGGCATAGACCAGTTGGGTTGAATAGCCTATCTCTGTGCTGTAGACTTGATGGAATTTGCCAGGATCTATTTATCATAGAATGTTAAAGCACACATGGCAACATTTTCAGACACACACACACATGCGCGCGCACGCACGCACGCCTCATCTATACCGCAGACTGGTACTTAATCCTAAAAGCTGACAATAGCTTCTTTGCTCCTGCTTTCTTCTTTTCCCTCATGTTCTCCCGAAGGCACTGGAGCACAATTCCATTGGCACTGATAGTCCTCCATTGCCTTACCCATTTCTCACATAAGCCAAGACAGTGAGTGTTGCCACACTTTTTAAACTGTAGGAAGCATCACAGCAAAACCGATCCCATTCTCACCAGACTCAGGCCATCATCCCTCTGTAGCTGCTGCCTGAACTGCTGAGTATTTCCAGAATTTTCTGCCTTTATTCTCATTCCGGCCTGATCTCTATCCATGCAATTCCCAACGGCAGTTGCTGGATAACCACCAATCACGTTAATAATGCTGGCTGACCTTTCACCCCCTCTCTGCAATTGATGGCTGGCATGGACACGATGGGCCAAAGGGCCTGTTTCTGTGCTGTATAACTCTATGACTAGCCCAGAGACTCTGCAGCTGATTTAAGAAACTCTGCTGCTACCCCTGGCTAAGATCAGCAAACTTAGCCAAGAGGGAAGAGCATAGCTGGGCATCTTTGGGACAGAGGCTTCTGTATGAAGATCGCACTGTTTAAACTCTTTAGAAACCACATATTGAATGGATTGTGGCTACGTTAAAGTCAGCTGTTATGTTGGAAAGTAATTTAAATCTCCATGGTGACAGCTTAGGCTGTTTTAAGCTGTCAGCATAACAGTTTACCTTCACATCCTGCCTAGAGGCAAAACAATGCCTCTTTAATGAAGAAATATTCCTGATAATCTGAACTGCTCCAGAGATACCGTGTTAGTTTGATGAAATGCGAGCGTGGATGCCTATAATGTGATTGATTACTAAGGGGTTAAATTTCAGGTGGTTGATTAATATCAAAATGATTAAAAAGTGCACTGGGTTTAAGTGATAGAAACCTGGTCTGATTCAGGAGCTTAGCTAAGTATCCTCACTTAGGACAGTGCATTCAAATGGTTATTAAATATTGTCAAAAAAATTCGATAGTATGATTTGTCACCGTAACATGTAATTGTTATGTAACATGTACCTGCCATAACAGGTTCAACAGAATCAGGGTATATCGTATTATGTTGAGATTTATGTTTGTGCAATCTCCCATAAACTCCCGATGGCTGAACTATATAGGCCACAAAATCCCAGCTTTGATGCCCAATTAGAGGCAAGTTCCCTGGTTCCAGCCGGAATAGCAGTCAGGGCTGTGCAATTGTCCTCAACACTCCGGAATAAGGGAGGAGAAAATCAGCCAGCACTCCCACTCCTGATTTTTTTTCCAGGAATCCCAGCTGGAAGTGCAGAGTTTTACCCTTTGAGTTATTTTCAGGTTTCACCGCACAAATGGAGCCTTCGCCTTTTAGGGGTAGGTACTTTTTAATCACACAAAATGCTTCTTACTCTTTTCCTGTAGATGTTCCCTTTCTGTCAGATTGTTAACTAATTCTGGTTTGTTATATAACATTTAATGCAGTATGACCTGTCCATTGTCAGTTCTAAAATGTATTGTTCTAGAAAACTGTCCTAAAAGCATTCTAGAAGTACATTACTTTTACTACTTGAGCTGTTCTGCTTCTCTCAGTCTGTGAAAATTAAAATCTCCCATTATAACCACATTGTTTTGCTACTTGCTTCCCCAATCTCCTTATTTATACATCCCCCAACTGCATCACTATTATTAAGCGGTCCATAGACAAGTCCTACCAGAGTCTTGCATCCTTTGCTGTTCCTTAGCTCTATCTATAGTGTTTTCACTGCCTGATTATTCTGACTGAAATCCCTTCTTTCTGCTGCCGTCACTCTAATGTATATAATAATTTCTTTTCTCTACCTCTCCAGTCCTAATTTCTGTAATCCTTTGTTATCCCAGAGGCCTTTATTCCATGCTGGGGAACAATTCCCAGGTGGCCTTTCCTCAGTGAATGTTGATGGCCTATTCAACTGTGGGCAGAATATTGTATCTGAGACTGATCCTGCTCTTATGTCCATACTTTCAGAAACATAGAAACATAGAAATTAAGAGCAGGACTAGGCCATTTGGCCCTTCGAGCCTGCTCTGCCATTCATTGTGATGATGGCTGATCATCCAACTCAGTAACCTGTTCCCACTTTCCTCCTATATCCTTTGATCCCTTTCACCCCAAGAGCTATATCTAACTCCTTCTTGAAAACATACAATGTTTTGGCCTCAACTGCTTTCCGTGGTAGCGAATTCCACAGGTTCACCACTCTCTGGGTGAAGAAATTTCTCCTCATCTCAGTCCAGAAAGGTTTACCCCATATCCTTAGACTATGATCCCTGGTTCTGGACTCCCCCACCATCGGGAACATCCTTCCTGCATCTACCCTGTCAAGTCCTGTTAGAATTTTATAGGTTTCTATGAGATCCCGCCTCACTCTTCTGAACTCCAGCGAATATAATCCTAACCGACTCAATCTCTCCTCATACGTCAGTGCCGCCATCCTAGGAATCAGTCTGGTAAACCTTCGCTGCACTCCCTCTATAGCAAGAACATCCTTCCTGAGATAAGGAGACCAAAACTGCACACAATATTCCAGGTGTGGCCTCATCAAGGCCCTGTATAATTGCAGCAAGGCATCCCTGCTCCTGTACTCGAATCCTCTCGCTATGAAGGCCAACATACCATTTGCCTTTTTTACCGCCTGTTGCACCTGCATGCTTACCTTCAGCGACTTGTGTATGAGAACACCCAGGTCTTGTTGCATATTCCCTTCTCTCAGTTTATAGCTGTTCAGATAATAATCTGCCTTCCTGTCTTTGCTACCAAAGTGGATAACCTCACATTTATCCATATTATACTGCATCTGCCATGCACTTGCCCACGCACTTAACTTGTCCAAATCACCTTGAAGCCTCTCTGCATCCTCCTCACAACTCACCCTCCTACCCAGTTTTGTGTCATCTGCAAATTTGGAGATATTGCATTTAGTTCCCTCATCTAAATCATTAATATATATTGTGAATAGCTGGTGTCCTAGCACCGATCTCTTTGGTGCCCCACTAGTCACTGCCTGCCATTTGGAAAAAGACCCGTTTATTCCTACTCTTTGTTTCCTGTCTGCCAAACAATTTTCCCCCTCGCAATACGCTACCCTCAATCCCATGCGCTTTAATTTTACACGCTAATCTCTTATGTGGGACTTTGTCAAAAGCCTTCTGAAAGTCCAAATAAACCACATCCACTGGCTCCCCCTCATCAGCTCTACTAGTTACATCCTCGAAGAATTCGAGTAGATTTTTCAAGCATCAGAGTTTCTGATTAGTGATCCAGAGCAGGCACCAGGGATAGCTTTTGTTCTTAATCCTGG
Organism: Heterodontus francisci; assembly: GCF_036365525.1. Classification (NCBI taxonomy): domain Eukaryota; kingdom Metazoa; phylum Chordata; class Chondrichthyes; order Heterodontiformes; family Heterodontidae; genus Heterodontus; species Heterodontus francisci. The sequence continues at coordinate 43,961,890 of NC_090371.1, forward strand.
CACAGAGGATAATTGTTACAACCTTGCTGCACTCCAACTAAAATCTGCTCACTCAATACAAACTGACAATTGAACGTGGAACATTCTTGCCTGAATGTTACTGAATAAATGTTGAGCCATCAACAAAGACTTTCGTGTGAACTTAAGTATCAGTTTGGTTCAACTGAGAGCACCGTTAACTAAAAGATCATTATAAGGCTCTGTGAATGTGTTATTTGGAAAGGAATTTAAGGGTGGCATTTTATGATCAGTTTTTAAAGCACAATAAATGTATTTATGTCATGGGAGACAAATGAAACTAGTTTTTGAAGCTAATAAGTGGTGGAGGAATGACTGAGCAGAATGGTGGAATGTTGGTGAGGTTGTTTATGTTTTGGTCCTGCCCTTATTTCTGTTGTTGGTACATTGTGTGGTGCAATGGAATGATCATGATGTCGTAAATGTTTTTAATGTTGAATAAATCCAATATAAAAAAAAGGCACCATGACCTTCTGAGTCATGAAGGTCATGGGTTCAGATCCATTCCAAAACTTCAATATAGAATCGATCTGACACTTGAGTGTCATAATGAGAGGTGATGTCTTTTGGGTGACATATTAAACTAAGGCTCCATTAGCCTGTTAACGTGGAGTTAAGAAAAAATTCGTAGCACTATTTGCGGAATTCACCTGGTGTCCTGGCCAACATTTATCGTTCAATCAAAAAAAAGTAGATTAATTGGCTGTTTATCTTATTTTGTTTGTGGGACCTTGTACATATATTGATGTACATATATTGGCTACTGTAATGATGAGACTCCAAAAAATAATTCACTAGATACCAAGATTTAATAAGGTTATATATAAAGTTATTTCTTTTGATGTGATACTGTTTGTCAGTCCTGTGGAGGCCATTAAATGTATACATGAGTCATCAGCTGCCTGCCAGAACATAAAAGCACCTAAAATCCTGTCACTCGATTTCAGACAGAGAGACTGAGAGGGTAGGGGTGCATGGAGTTTACAAACAAAGAGTAAGTGTTAACCCTGTCACATATGTATTTGGGTGGAGAGAGATTTCTTTATTACTCAGCAGGTTAATTTAAGGAGTATTAGTTGGATCCTATAACTTTCCAATTAGGCAGGTTCTGCCATCCTAATGAGGGACAATGAGGAGATTATGGGACCCTTTTGTCTTGCAAAGCAGTGCCTTTATTCTGCGGGTGTCACAAAGGTGTTTCTCAGTCCTCAGAATGGAGTTACTGTGGCTGATAAGTTTATTCAGCCAGCGGAATAGTGTCGAAGTGGAAAAGAATGAGGAGTGTCAATGCTCGTCGGAGCGGTAGAGGGGTCAGAGAAGCGGAGCGGCCTAAATTAGGCTCATCAATCTGTCCATTAATGCAAAGCTTCTCTCCATTGTTGGGCAGCCTGTAAAGCTGTCATTTGGTGGCAGTTCAGAGTTTCAATGCCGAGCTGTCTGTGACACTCTCTCCTCTCCCTTTCTCTCTGTTGATCAGACTGCCACCTCACGCACCCCCTTCATCTGTAGGGAAAGACACTGCCTGCTCACAGTAGTCTGGCTAATTAGGCTTTACCCATTGTATGCTCAAACAAAAGGTAAAGGAAATTAAACCATATTCATTCATTTTTACATTCCCCTCCAAAAAATAAAACCAGAAGCGATATTTTATTTTAAAGTTGTTAGTCCATAATTTTTGCTATTGTTACCTACAGTGTGGTAAGATTTTCTCGTTCCTGGCGCTAGGGTGTTTAAATAAAAAGGGAATAAGTTGTTTGAATGACTGCAGTTGCTTGAATGTTTCTTTTTCCTTAGGCCAATGCAGCAAACAAGTTCAGTTGAGGAGTATTTGATTTGCAAAGTGGCAGAGGCCATCTGCCTTAGTTTTGAGGAACAGCGGACTGTCATTTACAATCCGTTTGTCAGCGAGTTCCTTTGGCCATTGCACGTTTCCAAATTGTACGCTGTGCTGGATGAATTCTACAGTTTCCTTTAGCACCCCTTGGATATAATGTGCTTCTAACTTGGCCTAGAAAGTGTAACCATTCTTAAATATTTCAAAAAATGTCCCTTGTGCAAATTGATATAATGACTACTCTAAAATTAAGCTCTGGGCAGCTATTAATTGTTAATGGGGAAACACAGGACTACTTTAATGCAATTTGATTTCTGTGACATAAAACCATTTTAATTGCAGCTAGTAACGTATTAATTAATGATTCATGACTCAACCTCCATGATATTTCAGGTCAAGTATGGATCAAATTGTTGCACTGTTGAGCATGTAATCCAACGCTCAGTTTTTCTAATGGCTTTGTGAAGCTGAAAGTATTGTCAAATATTTATAATGAAAAGAGCTGTATATATCACCCAGAGGAACACGCAATCGAAGCCCATTTCTTTCCTGAGTTTGTGAAAAGATATTGTTGCCTGATAAGGTGTTCTGCAAGACAAACTTTACCTGGTTTAAAACTCCACTGATGTTTACGATGGTATCATTGAGAGGCAGTCATGCTATTCAGATGTGCTGCATTGTAAAAAGTAGATTTGTCCCTCTCCTCCACACTTTGTCCCTGCAGTACACTATTTTCTGGTTGAATAAGTTGGGAGACAATACTCTCCCTGCCTAATCTGGACACCAGGAGGCACACAACGGCTTGAGATAGCGTACAATCCAATTTATATTATGTTCTGGAAGAAAAAACATCCAACCTTCCCCATCAAAACCCGTGTAGAAACCATATTGGTAGGCACTGATTAATTGGTGCTATCTCATCAGGCACAATATCAGTAAGCATTATATTGGGAGGCATCGTATTAATGGGCAACATACAGGAGGTGTTATATAATGGGTGCTATATCAGGTCACAATAGGGACTATATCAGCAGACACTATATCAACAGAGGTTTATTGAATATGCACTAGAAGAATAGATACTGTATCAGCAGTTGCTATATCAGTAAGGGATGCATCATCACATGTTACATCAGTAGGTGCTCTATCAGAAGTTCTATTAGCGGTATATATGAAATCATTATGTGACCAAGCACTACATATACTACAGTGCAGACTTTTTCAGTGCATTCGCTTGTCTCCGTTCTTTAACTAAGAGTTTTGCAACATAATTTCTCTCAATGACTGCTGTACTTCAGCCAAAGTGGAAAACTCACCCTAATTTCTAAATTATTATCATTATCGAGACATCTTTACAATCCAAAATTGGCGACTGTTTTAAGGACCACAGGGTCAGGTTTCCAGCTATATCCGCGCAATCTAGTCAGAACTAGTGCAAAGGATGATGGAATTTTAAACGTAAGTGAGTTATGCCAAAATTCAGCTATATTTGCGTTGTCTATGATCTTTCACACTGCTTCAAGTTTCAATTTGCCCGGATCAGACCCCGCCCACAAAACTGCCCCCCCCCCCCCCCCCCCCCGGGTCGTAATTGCTAGATTCTGCCAATTGCACTAATTTTCTAATGCATGCAGGCACTAGACGGCACATTTTAAAAGTTTTTTTCATATCAAAAATTATTTAATTTTCTAAGAACCTGACTAATGTACACTGAAGGAACTATTAAATGATTCAGTATAGTTTGTTAAAGTCATATTCAGTGATTTTAAGTCAAGTTACTGAAAGGTGGAGGACTGGGAACTCATTAAAAAGGCTTGTTTTGGTGATAAATGTATTTTCAGCTTTATCAATAAAACTACACCAGGGTTACCACTCTTAAATACGTCAATCATTTGTTTTAATGGATAGGGGAAAAACAAGGAAACAACTACATTCTGTTATGCTGTACGATTGCTCTAGTTCATGGAAGATTTTACAATTGTGATTATGCAAATGAATTTTAGCGGAAACTTGAACTGTAACCTGACAAGCGCAATTTCAGGCATATTTTGGGCGCAATTTCCCAAATAGCGATCAAAGCGGAAACTAGGGGTCCATGGCAATATGGTGCTCCTCCCAACACTGCTATCTAAATGCAAACTCCAGTTATATTTATGCATTTGGAATTTTTTTTTTTTGAGGTTGTTTCGAATTGGGTGCAAAAAATTATGTTTGATCTTTTGGAAATTTTAACAGTGTTCTTGCATACAACACACTTTGGGAATAAACCATGTAACCTTGTGATTGGAATCTGTGCAGAAAGAGATTAAGTGAAGGTACTGGACAAAGTGAAACGCTTTATAAAAAGTGTCGCTGATTATATCAGTTGTTATAAGCTCAGGGCAGCTCTGAGAAGAGAGGGAGGAGCCTAGCGTTGTAGTTGGTGCTTTCGTATTCCTTGTCCTCCCACTAAACCTGCCTACATTTCACCGCGCGTCACTGCAGAGTGCTCTGGAGACTGAAATCTGATCTCCCTTAATTTTCTCTTTCTTTCCCTCTGCCACTGGCAGTTAAAGTCTGCGAGCCAAGCTTTCACACACACTCACTCATACACAGCGTAGTCAGCAAAGCAAAAAGTGCTGGTACACACACACACACAGAGGACGGACCGAGCCAAGCAGCACCTCTAGAGAACACAGTGTACAACCCTGATTTTTTTTAAAACTCTCCAGCCCTCACAATCCAGGAACTCTCCTTGAAGACAAGAAGCAGCACTGGGCACAAGAAAACAAAATTCATTTTGTTTAAAAGCTGAGAGGCGCAGGAGGAAAACTAAAGAGAAAATGCAAAGAAAATCTTGGTTAAAAAAAAGACACACAAACTGATGAGTAAAGGATTGGATTCACAGGCACGGAGCGGCTCTTAAAACTGAATTCAAGAGATTGCCATCTCTGGATAGGTTGACAAGCACAAGTTTGCAGTGTTGTGCTTCATGCTGGATTTACAAATGACTTGAATATTCCACCAAATTCTTTACTTCTCATCGTTTTTAATACACTCGAGGAAAACCTTGAACTTGATGCTGGGGGACCTGAGGGATTCCTGACTTGAGTCCGAACTTTTTAACTTGGGAGCATCAGTGTGCGGCTACTGGTCAGTAAAGTTCGATTCGCTTTCTGTCGGTTTCTCTCTCTCTCTCTCTCTCGTTTTCATCTTAATGGAAGGACGATTGATTCTAAGATCAGTTCATTGGTCTTGCCTTGGGGTGAGGGGGGGGGGGGGGGGGGGGTGGGGGTAGAGCTCTGTAGCGCATCCCTTGGGGGAGCAGCTATGAGCCAATTAGGGGTGTATGATATCTGGAGACAGAGAGGCGTGTGGAGGAGGGCTGGGAAATTACTGCACGGGTTCACTCAGAAACGCAGCAGGAAAAGGGGGGAAGATTGTAAAAGAGAGCGAGCTAGTGGACCAGACACTGACTGACGAGGAGTGGATTCTGTGTGTACATGTATTTATATTATATCTACATAACACCACTGCAAACTTTGTTCTGTTGAGTCGAGGTGTTAAAAACCATAGCTCATAGTATGGAACTACAGGCAAAAGAGTTTGTCCACTGAAATTAAAGCCTGGAATATAAAGTTACCATTGGCGGTCAAAGCATTAAGTATCATTTTCATTTGATCCCAAGTCGTTCAATAATCGGAGGTTAGATTTTCTTTTTTAAAGAAAAAAGTCATGTTGCTGGACAGCGACTTGGCCACTTTTCTGAGTTATGGGTGAAGTATATATTTTGTTGCCATCTGTATTCCACCTCTCCAGAATAAACAAAATAGTGTTGCTGTTGAGCATCTCCAAGAGGACTGTGCAATGATTAACTGAAATGTGTGAGCTGCTGGCTTGATCCCAGGCTGTAACTCCCTCATTGATTTATTTACTGAACTTTGGAGGCGGCAGTCTGTACTGGAAACCCTAAACCCCTCCCCCCCCCCCCCCCCCCCCCCCACAGTGAGCTTTTACTTTAGCTTATGTTTCAAATTGAAGAACTTCATTGGAACATCTGAAGCTCCGGCATTGTGTGAGATATGGGTGCCCTGGCGGATTGGTGAATAGATTTTGTCAGTGAATATTGGTCGCCCTGCTCCTTGCAGGTTCACCCTGACCCAGGTTATTGTGGTCCCCAGCACTCCCCTCCCCTCCTCAGTGTTAGTGCATGGCTGTCAGGTTACTGTAACAACATTTAAAAATCCCCAAAGAAGTCAGTATAACCATTTGAGAGTCTCTGTGGGTTCTGAAATCCCTTTTCTGGTCTCCACTGCCCACTTGCAGATAGACGTGAGTTTGAAAAACGCGATTTGGGAAGAAAAAAAGAGAAAATATTCTGGGAATTCGGCTAATTGTCATATCGTTTACACCCCGTCACCAGATGCCTCAAACACTTGGCAAATGCTACCGGAGAGGAACACGTTTGTTTGAAACTTTCAGTTGCAGAATTCTGTTCAGTTGCAGTTTGATTTAAAGTTGCAGTAAACCCGGGTGTTCAGAGCCGGAATGGTGCGGGTGCCAGCCTGAATTTTTACTGGGTTCAGAGTGAGCTCTTGCAAATGCTCATCATCCTGACTTTTTAATCTGTTGTACTTTCCGGAAGGGAATTGTTTTGGGAGCCATTGGAGTAATGTTTGATCTAAAAACAATTAGAAATGTCCAAATTCCTTGCATAAATGGGTATCTAGAGCGTGATAGTAAATCATCATAAACAATCCACGAGCAATCATGCAGGTCTCCCTCCCTTATCTCTTTGCTTCTCAATGCTCTGGTGGTGTTCAGGATCGGTCCCACCAGTGTAATGATAACAGCGGCTCTGGACGGCCCTCTGCAGTCACTTCACTGCTGTGTGTCCAGGACGCTGCTGGCAATTGGGGAGCCAAAGTCTTTGCTGAGTATGAATTTTGCAGATGTAACTTTTCCCACGAAGGGAGCAATCAGCAATAATCCCTTTCTAAAAGTGACCTACTGCCGTTTATAAGGTGTTTAACTTTGTACCAGCGTGGGTGACGAGCCCCTGAGACCTCGGTGCTATTATCTGAGCAGGGTGTAGGACACCCTCCCATTGATTGTGATACACGATGTGCAAGCGTTGGCGATATCAGCCCTTTAGAGACACTCATCACATTGAGAAGTATTAACCCTGTCAGCACACTGGTAGGGGTTGCACGTCCGTTTAAAATGCAAATATTGCAAACTGGTTTAGTTTTTTTTTTGTAAAACAGTTGAAAATACACAGCAGCTTAGCCAAATATCAGAAAGGGGGAAACGTCCTTTAATGGGTTCGGGTCCAAACGCTTTTGGTCAATAATGGTTTTGGGAGGGTGACGTGTTCTGAGTCGTGTTCTCTTAATTGTATATTGGACGGTAACATTTTTTGGAAAAGAACTTAAAATGAATGCACAAATGTGAAAAAAAAACAAATGTCAAATGTGTTTGAAAAAAATGGGTTAACGTTTTGGGTGTGACACTGACTCAAAACACTTATCATCCACCTAAAACCATTAAACTGAAAGGTCTATAGCTGTCGATGGAAGGATTGTCTGACCTTTCTCTTCCAGATGTTGGCCTGACTCGCTGTGTGTTTCCAGCATTTTTATTTCAAGAACTGCACAGAATCTATGTGGTGTACATGCTTTGTGTGATGGAAAATGTATGTTCAGAAACTTGTAAAAAGGAGCTCAGTGTTGAAGAGACTAAGACCTATTTACTCTGCTCAGCATATTTCAACTCCCTAGTGTAGTATTCAGCCTTACGGTTACACAGAGTGCCATTCTTCTTGATGTACAGTGCATTCCTGTGAGACTCTTTCTACAATATTGTACACATTTATTAGCGATGTAGAGAAGTGAATGTGTGCTGTAAGCAGAAAAAGAGGCATGTGTGTAGAACAAAGAAAAACCTGCCGTCGTCACAAAAATGAGACTGTTTCGGGCACCTGAGATTGATGGCATTGACTGTGTTAGCCTGAGCTGGTAAATGAATAATTAGCCAGTTAGCAGCTCATGGTATGTGGAGCTGGGCTAAAGATTGCAGAATGATTCACCTCCAGAAAAGAAAAGGACCCTTATTACACACTGAGCTAGAAGCAGCCTTCCTGTGGATGAACATCAGGCAAATGAGTCTTAAAAAAAAGCTGAGGTAATAAACTTTCCATAGTGAAAGATGTTTTAGCTTTATTTTAAAAAAAAATCCACAGCACTTTTCAAGATTGTTTTTCCTCTTTTCTGAATACTTATTAATAAACTAGATTTAGCGAAAGGTCAATCCAAAGAATACAAATTAATCAGTTATGGCCTCGGCAATGAGTTTTTCAAAAGAAATGAAACTTATTTTTGTTTGTAGTCTGGCCTTGAAAGGGTTAATGTGTAACATGTATACATACATCAACAGAGTAACCTGTATCGACAGAAATAATGTGTTACCACAAAATGTGAAAGAAATTCTGTACTCGAGAATGACCAACTCACTGGTCATTTCAACAGTTACCATTAGGCACATAGGTACCCTTGCAGTTAGATGGAGGCTTCTCTTTGCGCTGGCTCAAAATTTTAATATCTTTCAATATGCTTTGGTGGTATCTTCCTTTTCTCAATTTGCAAAACCGTTTAAAAGCATGTCCCCTTGTCAGTCTGTGGTACACCAACCAATCTCCACCAAGAGCAGTGATGAGGTGCTGCCATTATCACACTTCCCCAAGCTGGGGGAGGGAAAATGAACCAGGCACCCTTCTGCCGATCACTGTGCAGTGGCCCCTTCTGGACGTGTGCGTGTGTGATGCTGGTTGACGAGAGAGTCAAATTCAGTTCTGATGTGCTCTGTAGTAAGATAGCTTGCCAGCACTCAGCAATACTCTCACACATGAACATTGGCCATTTGAAAAAGGTACTAGAGGGCAAGAAGTGCCCCAGCACCATATCGTGAAGAAAGGAGGAGGGGTGAGGGTAAAAGTTGGTGAAAGATGTAGGAGACCCATCTGAAATTAAATCCAAAATACCTTTACATTATTAGGGCGGCACAGTGGTGCAGTGGTTAGCACCGCAGCCTCACAGCTCCAGCGACCCGGGTTCAATTCTGGGTACTGCTTGTGTGGAGTTTGCAAGTCCTCCCTGTGTCTGTGTGGGTTTCCTCCGGGTGCTCCCATTTCCTCCCACATGCCAAAGACATGCAGGTTGATAGGTAAATTGGCCATTAGCAATTGCCCCTAGTATAGGTAGGTGGTAGGGAAATATAGGGACAGGTGAGGATGTGGTAGGAATATGGAATTAGTGTAGGATTAGTATAAATGGGTGGTTGATGGTCGGCACAGACTCGGTGGGCTGAAGGGCCTGTTTCAGTGCTGTATCTCTAAACTAAACTAAATTATTGTATCTGAGTACTGCAGTATGTGCTTATGCGAGAATCAGCCAAACTGGTTTTGATTCTTTCAAGAATGCTGCTGTGGCCAAGGGAATATTCTGCTGGGCAACCACTGCACAGAGGTTTCCCTAAAGTCTTAGTGGGTAAATGAACCACTAAGCTGCATAAATTGGGAATGACTTAGGATGAGTCCCTGCTTATGTGAAGGTAGCTGGTATCAGATGGAGCAGTGGTGAGAGCATGACAACTGATCCCAGCATCCTTAGGCAGTGGGACAAAAGGCTTCCTGCTCATAATGCTATTGAGAGACCCTCCGGGGAAAGTACGTATGTATGAATGTCGGGTATAGCAGGCATGGGTTCAGTTGTGATATCTCACCATGTTGAATGTACTATCTACATCTACTCACTGTCTAGGCTCACACAAAAAGAATGGCATCTTAGGTGAGATGCCAGAAAGCACCAGTTTTTGTGGATTCATACCCAAGCAAAAGTGAGGAGGGGAGAACATGGTGGGAAGGGAGGCAGAAACACACAAGAAAATGATTTGGCAGATTCTACATGAAATAAATATAACATTGGGGGGAAAAAAATCATAAAAAGGAAAGGACTTGAATTTGTATAGCGCATGACCTCAGGGTGTCTGAAAGCACTTTACAACCAATCAAGTACTTTTGAAGTGCAGTCACTGTTGTAATGTACGAAACACTATTTTAGCATAGAGGTCACACTTTTACACTCTCTGCTTCAGTAACAAAAAGTCATTTAAAACAGTGCAAATGTCACACTCCAAGCACATCGGTTACAATGCCACCAATGTGAAGGTACTAATTATGGACCAGATTCTGCCATTTTCATTTTGAAAAAACTTCTTCTAATGTTGAAACCATTAGAGATGTCTAGCCATCACCTAAGACATTTATTGTGTTCCCACCAAATTAACTCATTAGAATTAGAAAATTGGTATTAAAACAAAAGTGATACTTCCATGTGAAGTTTCCCAGTGACCCAAATGGTAATGGCAGCTCGCAACTGAGCCAGGTTCCTTCCTTGGGTTGTATTTAGTTTTCTGATTTTAGCTAAGACTGTGATAATGATGTCACCATTCAAGGTCCTAGTGTTCCTAGGTTATGGAGGGAGAAAGCAACTACAACATGCATTTATATAGTGCCTTTAACATAGAAAAATGTCCCAAGGTCTATGGGTTCCCTCTCCTTATGGTTATTTAGTGACCCCTACTGGAAAGTGTATGTAAATGTTTAATTGTATAATGCTGCAGCATGGGAACAGGTCATTCGCCTCAACAAGTCTGCACTAGTATTTTTCTCCATGTGAGCAATCTCATCTAATCCCACTTTCTTGCTTTCTCCCAATATCCTATAAGATTTCTCTTTTTCAAGCAATGATCTGATATGTATGACCGTCAGGTCAGGATGGATTGAACCCAGCTATGGTGTTCCTCCCTAGGCCATCAGTATTTGCTGTCTAGACTTGCGCGTGAAGAGTGACTGCTTGAATGAAACACCAAAAGTCAGTGCAGTGGGAACCTCTCCCTAATGAGGAGGCAATGTCTTCAATAGAGCAGGAGGGAAGATCAAAGAGGGGGGAAAAGAAATCCTTTCTTATTCAGGATATTTTCAAGTGCTTGTTATTTCGAACTAAAAAAAAATTTGAATCACCAGTTATTGACATTTGTATTACAAAGCTGTTGCAAGGTTGTATCTCTGCTGAGTTCAAGGTTATACAATGCGTCAAAGTGTGATTTATTTTTTGTTCTGGTCTCGTCAAGATTTTTTTGTTTTTTTTTCTTCTGGATTCTTTTCATCTGTTGGCTTGATGCCTATGGCCCTGAATTCGGACAGCAAAATCTTGTGCGGCTCCATCTTCAGATCTTTCATCTTTTAGTTTTTTCTGCAACATTGAATCCATTGGGCCTCTTATAATTCGACTTACATCAAGGACCGTGACACTCAGTGTAACACTTTCCCTCCAACTCAGAAACCAATGCCTTGCCCCTCAAAAGAATTTTCCTAAAATGCTTTGTCTCACTGCCTTAGATATATGTCACAATTCAAGAATGAGGCTGGAGTTCTAGTGTCCTGGTCAACATTCCTTCATTAACTAATACCATCAAAAACAAATTAGTTGGTCATTCATCTCATTGCATTTTGTGGGAATTCATGATGGACAAGCTACTGCAGTGTTTGCCTGCATAAGATCAGTGTGTGCATTTCATCAGTAAATTATTAAATGGGAGGTGTATTGGAATGCTGTTGCATGTGATAAGGCATGATATAATTGCAAGTTTATTTGTCTTTTTTTCTTTCAAAAACCTATCCCTCTCTAACCATGTGTTCAGTCTGCCCTCTCCCATAATCTTTTTCCCCTTTTAGCTGGAGGTGCTTTTCTCTCGTTTGCAAAGTGTTGTGAAGCGTTCTTTTACGTGAAGTTCACAATATCAATTCAAATTCAAATTTATCTATGTGACATGTTTGAAAAGCATTAGTTCAGGAGTTATTGAGGGATGCTGAGAATGGACAGTGGAGGTGGCTTCACCTCATGATTTTTTTTAAACACCAGGATCTTGTATTCAGGTTTAAAAATTAGCCAAGCTGCAGAGACCTGTTACAGTAGCTAATGTTTAGCTGCTAGTTGTATAGGACTGGATGAGCAGGGCAGCAATAAATCCTGGCAGTCAATGACAGCATTGGGTTATTATTAATTGTAGGCTTCATGTTGGGTTGCGCCTTTAGAAATCCTCTCAAGAAACAAAGTAGCAATATAAGGGTGCTACACTGCTCAATATCTGAGGGTGTGGGGGTTTAAGTTATCGAAGTTTCCCATTCATAGTTGCTGTTCAGTAACCCTGACTGGAATGCCTGCATGCATTGACAGCAGTGAAGACAAGATTTGGAGTCTCCTGGAATATCCCAGTTTAGATAACCTTCCAATACTCACTGCTAACCTCACAAATGAAGGATGACCATGTGGGTGAGATAACGGAGGACACCCAGTGCTTGTGGAAATGTACTCCCAATAAGAATGAGCATCTTTTTAGCTGGCAAATAAATCCTTCCACCAATTCCAAGTACAGCATTTTAATCTTGTGCAGTTAAAGGAGTTCATTCAGGAGAGTAGCTGTACTTCTGAAGCAAATTCCCTCCTTTCCCCCACCCACCACTTAAAAACCAGCCACATGATGTATAAATAACACAAAACATTTTCTTAAGGCTGTTTTGTATTCATTACCCATCGACATTTGACTAGTTTATTTGACTAATCCGTCCAATTATTACACTAACATACTCTGTGAAGCCCTCTTGAAACAAAAGTTTGTTTTCAGTGATTATTCCTAGTTTGTTAATTGGTAATAATCTCATTCCCTGAATCCTATGAGATTGTACTTTTGCTCACAAGGAAAGGACTGCATCCACTGAGAGTTTTTTAGAAATCGAGCATAATTCGAAACACAATTGGTGAAACCATGCAAAAGGTATTTCAAATATCTACTGGAGAACGATACTGTAAATGGAGCTTTGAATAAGATTGGCTTGCAGGATGGTTCAATAAAGGGAGCAGTGGACTTTGAGAATTAAATGTTGCTTTGGGGTGTTTGGATAGATAATTCCTGGTAAGAGAGTTCTTGTCATTCCTGGTTTTACTGTCAGCTCTCTGCTCTTAAGTAATCTGTAGTGGAGCTCACTGCAGGAAATCCTGGGACAAAGAATCATGTCACTGACCTCAAGTAGTCGAGGTGCCGGGATAGAAGGTTGCTGAAGGGACAAAGGAGCCCTCAGTGCGACAGGACAGGTCACTGAAATGAGCAGATGGCACTTATTGGCCAGAATGAGGGAAGACAAATGAGGTTCCTTGCCGTGTGAGACAGGCAACTTCTATTGACATTATGGAAACTGAGGCAAGATACAAGCATTGGAAAGCAGTGTGGCTTGTTTACAAAAATGCAAAGTCTGTGTTTCATATGCAGCTGAAAAATCTTTGATGTGCAGATTGTGATCATCTATTCATTGAATTAATGCCAACTGGAGCACTGGGTTTTGTTTGTTTTAAAAACAATGAGCAAGGTCAGCAGTAGATATGTCCTGTGTTTTTCTCATTAAATTCCTTGGATCAAAAGTAAAAGGCATCAGCCCATTTCCATCTGAGGTCATTGTTCAGTACACTTGGTGTCGATCCCACATAGTGACGTCCAGTTAAATCCAGTTGTCCACAAACCTGCCTGATGCATTTTTTAAACTTGAGTTCCAGTTTACTGTTCAAATGAGAACAGAAAAAGTTGAAAATACTCAGCAGGTCAGGCAGCATCTTTTACATACCTGAAACATCATAACCTGTCTTTCCTCCTTAGTGCTGACTTGCTTTTTCTGGTTTATTTCAGATTTCCAGAATTGGCATTTTTTAAAGCTTTTGTTTTTGGTTCATTCCAATGTTGAGATGCAGCAGAACCAATGTACATTCTTGTTGTCAGCCAATGAAAACCTGCACCTTCAACATCCCAAGGCACTTGACAAGAACGTAATTAGACAAAAATGGTTGTTGAGCCAGTGAAGAAGGAATCAGGAAGTGTAACCAAAAACTTGGTAAAAAAGGTGGTTTTTAAGGAGGAGTAGGAGATAGAGAGGTGATGGAGTTTAAGGAGGGAATTCAAGAGCATAGTACCTAGACAGTTGAAGGCACAGCCATTAGTTGTGGGGTGAATGAGTGGGAAGGGGGACAAGGGATGCATAAGGGCACATCACAGCCAATCCTGTTATTACTTGGCATGTATACTTCCAGCAAATGTCATTGGACCAACTTTATTTTTCCCCTTACTCGCCCAAGGGTTCTGAGGCCAACTTCATAAAACCCCAACTTCTAGCTTGACTTAGATCAGCTAATGATCAGCTTATTGAACCTGGAACTTCTAGTTTGTATTGCTTAGTGCTCTGTGTGTGATGCATTTACTGTGCATTATATTTATGCAAAGGGAAAATGCTGTTGTTAAAACGTTTACACTGTTTCCAGAACAATCCTGGGGTGTTGATTGCCACACGGTGGATGTTTCACAAAATCGCAGATTGCAACAGACAGGAAGATGGATCAAACCTATTTTAACTTGCTGTAAACTTGATGGCAAATCTGCATTTTAATGGGGGAAAATTTGTGCACATTTCTTCGAAAACTGGTCTGGCCTAAGGCCCCACTTTCTGATCGGTGAGATCCAGGCTGCCATTGATAGCCATTCAATTTGATTTGTCCACAGAAATTTCCAGTATCTCTGAGGTGAAAAGTAGGCATTTTGCTACTGGCACTTTGGCATCCGAATACAACAAATGCCTAATCCTCAAATTGTTTACATGGAATTAGTGGTTTAGCACGACAGTATGGTTTTGCCCTTCCCTGTTTTCCATTCTGTGCACATGACACTTTTCCTCCCTGCCTCCTGAATGTATAGTATCGACAACTTGTTGGTGTAGGATTTTGTAATCCTTGTCCGACTGAGCCTTGATAGTAAGTCCCAGCAGGAGTGTGATGGAATACTCTCCACTTGCCTGGATCAGTGCGGCTCCAACAACACTCAAGAAGCTCGACACCATCCAGGCCAAGGCAGCCCACTTGATCGGCACCCCATTCACCACCTTAAACGTTCATTCCCTCCACCACCGATGCATAGTGGCAGTAGTGTGTACTATATACAACATGCACCGCAGTAACTTGCCAACCCTCCTTCTTCAGCATCTTCCATGTCCGTGACCTCTACCACCTAGAAGGTAATCACCACTACTTGCAAGTTCCCCTCCAAGCAACACACCATCCTGACTTGGAACTATATCGCCGTTCCTTCACTGTCATTAGGTCAAAATCCTGGAATTCCCTTCCTAACAGCACTGTGGGTATCCCTACACCACATGAACTGCTGTGGTTCAAGAAGGCAGCTCACCACCACCTTCTCAAGGGCAATTAAGGATGGACAATAAATGCTGGCCTGGCCAGCGACGCCCACGAACAAAACAAAACTACTTATCTGTATGGGCCTGAGCCTGAGCCTTTTCCTTGCTCGCCACCACTGCCTATGCCCCCTCTGCCCCCACTCCCTCCCACACCACACCCACACACACAGGCATGCTTCCACTGGGAATGGGAACTCTCGCCACACTTGCTTTCCCCTCTGAGCCCGGTAAGGATTGGGGAAAGCGGGGAGTGGGGTGGGGGGGGGGGTGGGAAATGCAACTGATTGTATCGGCCTCCTGCTAATTCAGCAGAGGCCAGGGATCAAACCTGAAGCTCTCTTGCTCTGTGTGGCATGGATATACACTGGATAAATGCTCTTTGACCAATGGGAATGCATGTTACACAAAGTAGCCTTTGAATTATGCCAGAAACTGAATAATGCAACATTCCTGTTTTCCTCCCCTTTCCAACAATAAAAGAGGACCTGCCTATATCTTGGCTCAAGAATCTAATAAGTAGCAGTCTGAGCATTAATAATTTGCCCTGATACTGTCGCCATTTCCCAGAATCAATCTGTGTGGTCACGCAGAATCCAAGCCACATTGAAAGGCCCATCTAGTATCATATTAACATGAACACAGAACTTAGTGCACTATACACTAGGAATGTAACCGTGAACTATAACAATTTAAGAAGTTACAACTGGAAAATTGAAAATGCTTGATTAAGGATATTAACCATTACTCTTAGATCATACACATCAGAAAAAAATGGCACTTAAATATTCAAGGTTATGTATGTAGTGAGAGAGATAGGCCTTTATTCTCTAAGGTGCTTGACTGAGTGAATTACACTCTGAACTGTTATGTAGGCAGCCATTCTGTACCAGCAATGTCCCACAAACACCCATGAGATGAACGACCAGTTAAGCTGTTATTTGATGGCAGTGTTGGGGAAAGGATGTTAGCCAGCATATCCTGTTCTCCTTCAAATAGTACCACGGAATCTTTACATCACTGTAACAAGGACTTGGCTTAACATTTCACCTTAAGGACACTGACTCAGAAAATGCAGCACAGGCTGTTATACGCTCGTGTCAATCTAGATTGTTGGTTCAAACCTTGAGTGGCGTCTAAACCCGCTGCTTTCTCAGAGGGCTATCAACTGAGCTAAGTTAACACATCCACATGAATTTTTATTATTATTCCTCAATCTTTAAAAAGCACTGGTTCGGCCTCAACAGGAGTATTGTGTCCAATTCTGGACACCACTCTTTAGGAAGGATGTGAAGGCTATAAAAAAAGTTGCAGAAAAGATTGACGAGAATGGTTCCGAGGATGAGGGACATCAGTTATGTGGATAGATTGGAGAAGCAGGGGTTGTTCTCCTTAGAGAAGCGACGGTTGAGAGGAGATTTGATAGACGTGTTCAAAACCATGAAGGGTCTGGACATAGAGAGGAATTGTTCCCATTGGCAGAAGGCTTGAGAACCCAATGACACAGATTTAAGGCGACTGATAAAAGAACCAAAAGCATCATGTGGAAAAACTATTTTACTCAGCAAAAGTTTGGGATCTGGAATGCACTATCTGAGAGTGTGATGAAGGCAGATTCAACCATGGTTTTCAAAAGAGAATTGGATAAGTACCCAAAAAGAAAACATTTGCAGGGCTATGGGGAAAGAGCAGGGGATGGGACTAGCTAAATTGGTTTTACAGAGAGCCGGCACAGACTCAATGGGCTAAATGGCCTCCATCTGTGTTATGATTCTATGATTCTGTGGCTGTGGGCACAGCTGGCAAATACAGCTTTTACTGCCCATCCCAAAATTTCATTGAAAGCAATCATTATTTTGCTTGCACGCAGCGCCATCATATCGTTCTGCAAGTATTTCTTCCTCACCAAACAGCAATAAGTGAGCCTCATGCTTTTCTGTGTGATCCCCTTTCAACAAGAGCACACAGGTGCAAGGCTGACATCGTGGCATCGCACCAGAATCCCCTGTCGTATGGAGATGTGCATCGTATGTCAAACATTGACACAACAGGAGCCCTGCCCCCTGCTGACACTCATACTGTTATCACAGAGCCTGAGGGGTGAGTTTCTGATCTGGTATGAAACCAGTACTGGCGCCAGTGACATTCAGTCGAGAATGCAGATTCACTCCACAGGCGTGTGCTTTGAAGTGTAAAAAGAGATTTAGGGAACCTTATTAAAATACAGGACACCCTAATGTGAAAGCCTGTTCAAAGTATCATCAATCATGTCTTTGGTTAAAGTTAAAAGGGTTAAAGGGTGTTGTCAGGAAATTCTGGTTTCCAAGCCTTGCTTTGCTGCAGCCATTTTCAGTGTCCTTAAATTATTTCATGTTTAAATGCAGGAATTTTTGCCTAGAGGCCAAAATCTGCTAATGGTAATGAGTCCAACAGTTAAGACATTTGGGGGTCTGGAGGGCTGAAACACAGTTAAATGTGACCTGTGCTTTTTATCAGTGCTGGTAAGAAATGCAATCCATGGGCCAAGGTGTTAAGAGTAGACACAAAGGTTTGGAGATTTCACCCCAATTTTCTCCCTTTCTCTCCCGAGATTGACTCTTAGTGGAAGTTGATCAGCAGCAGAGCTTGTGGCACCTCCTGTAAGTGCCTGTTTTTCATATGTGAGATTGGATGGTCTGGTCTAGATTTTAACACCAAGCAGATGATCTAGGCTTACATATCAGCTGGTTTTCACCCATGGAAGATAACACATTGAGCCTGATTTTTAACCGATATGAACCCCAGAACATTTTCCAACAAGGCAGGAGCAGGATGCCAAAATAGTTGTAACATCCCAACTATTTACCTGACTGAGGGCATCTCAGCTGAGACCAGGAATCAAACCTGGAGCCTTCGGGGCCTACATGACTCAAGCGCACAAAGTTCTATCTTTGAGGAGAAATTGGGTGATTCTTTCACCAAGTTCAAAGGTTTTCCTGGAAGTGTCTTTTGAATGTTTATGGTGTCAGCTTGGCTCAGTTGCTCATGAGTGAGAGATCATAGGTTCAAGCCAAAATTTCAGCACAAATTGCAAGCTGACACTTTTCGAGAGATTGCTGCATTGTTGGACGTGATGTCTTTTAGATGAACTGTTGAACTAATTGAGCATTAAAGATCCCGTGGCATACTCAGAGAAGAGCAACAATTTTTCCTGGTATCCTGGCCAACATTCCTCCCTCAACCAAAACCAGATTAACTGGTCATCTGCCTCTCTCTTTACACTTTGTGGGCTCTTAGTTGCGTGTAAATTGGAAATGCATTTGTCCCGGTAACACTTCGATTGTGGCGCACTTCAGGATATTGTGAAAGGCGCTATGTAAATGAAAGGTGTTTATTTTCCTGGCAGAGGGTTTGAGATTTTTATTCAGTGGTATCATCCATGGAGATAGCTAGTCTTTTAGGACTCCCACTGATAGAAATATGTTGTTATTTTAAACATGTGTTATGTGGTATGATGTTGCTGCCCCCTCCCCCAACCCCTCAACCATCCCCGCCTTCGGGCTGTGCAGCAAAGACAAAGAAACAAGCTTGTCACAAATTACACGTTTCAAAATCAAGAGTCTGCCAACTTGTCAGTTGAAATGAGTTATTTACAGCTGTAAAGTTTTTCGAAGCTGCAGGAGCTCGGGCTGATATATTGTTTACTGGAGTACAATCCACACTTTGCTGGATGCAGTACGAGGCTGCTGATTTTATTATCAGCTCAAATAGAATGAATGCACATGGCCCAGTGGATTGCAAACCTGGTTCCGATTCCACTGGCTCCTGCAACTACGGCGAGTGGAAGTTATTGCTCCGACTTTTACATTAGAGTGTGTTCTCTTGCCTTTGGCTGAACTTGTAGATTTGACTGACCCGGCCTTTAGTGTCCCAGTGCTAGTGGGCACTCGCCCTGTGGCTCTTGCGAGGCTCAATTGTAGCCATAAGTATTACTCCGTTTGAGAACTACCCTCCTCTAGGCAAATATTAATGTGACTGAAGTGAGAAGTTCGTCCTGGAGATGGTGTGTGAAGCAGCTCTTTCATAGAGAACCTAAAGCCGCATTTTTATATTGAGAACCCTGCTAATGTTGGCAGCTTTCATAATAGTCCTGGAAAATTTCCATTTGACAGATCAGCCATATCTAATTAAATTGCAGAACAGGCTCAAGGGGCAGAATGGCTTACTGCCATCCCTGTGACTTACAGCCATCCCTGTGACTTACTGCCATCCCTGTGACTTACAGCCATCCCTGTGACTTACTGCCATCCCTGTGACTTACAGCCATCCCTGTGACTTACTGCCATCCCTGTGACTTACAGCCATCCCTGTGACTTACTGCCATCCCTGTGACTTACAGCCATCCCTGTGACTTACAGCCATCCCTGTGACTTACTGCCATCCCTGTGACTTACTGCCATCCCTGTGACTTACAGCCATCCCTGTGACTTACTGCCATCCCTGTGACTTACAGCCATCCCTGTGACTTACTGCCATCCCTGTGACTTACTCCCAGCTCTGCCAATCCTGCACTTGGGGAACTAGCGCATTATAAAAGTGTCCAAAGTACACACATTAAAGCATAAGTTTTTTTTTTATCACAGAGGAGTCACAGTGAGTGACCAGTGTATGTTTTTGAAGGTTCACATTGGCTGGGAGTGAAACTCTTCAAAGTAAAAGGGAAATTTTGCACATTGATGCACCAACCAGACTGCTCTAACATAAACAGAGGTGATTATGGCATTCTCAAACAGAATTTGGCACCGAGCTACATAAAGAGATATTAGGACAAATGGCCAAAATCTTAGTCAAAGAGGTAGGTTGAAAGGATTGTCTTAAAGGAGGAGAGAGAAAGTAGTGAGGTGGAGAGGCTTAGGGAGGGAATTCCAGAACTTAGGGCCTAGGCAGCTGAAAATGTGTAGACGTAGATTAAATGTAAGATTTAGGACAGACAGCGGGGTAAGTTTTTCAGAGCTGTGGCACTGTGAAATTGTCAACTGGAGTTGGTGTTTGAAACAGAGAGTGTGTTAAGAATAGATTAAATAAGTAGTTGAAGGGAAATCGGAACAGCACAGGCACACAGCATTAGAGCTACTGCTCATGCGGAGGGTAAGTGAAATGGATGAAAAGTATGGTTGGGCCATACAGCTGTTTTCTGTATTGTACTTTCTATGTAACAAAGCGATGGGATGCACAGTGTGGTGTGATTCCCACTTGCACTGTGCTAGAGGGGAGGGGAGGGGCACTGAGTGGTCTACTCCCTCCCTCCATTCCCTTCTCGCATCTGGGTATAAACTCCCTGCCTTTGAGAATTATTCATACTGTGCAAGTGTAAACTGCTAAATCTGGAATTACTGATAAAAAGCAGGTATTTCTAATGGCCAGATTCTGCAATTCTAGTTGACTTGAAGAGTGCTGCCAGCTGTGTGAGACTTACGGCAGCACTCGCACCCCTACAGGGCTAGTGTGATAGCAGTTACTGGCAGTGCTGGAGGCTGTGTAATGGTTATAATACGAGAGGTTGAGTAGTTCAAATCGCACCTATAACATGCTCCCCCACCTCCTTTCCCTAGTACTGGTGGAGAACACCCTGGCTGGGGAATGTAGAACATAGGGGTACTGTCTCAGGATAAGGAGTCGATTATTTAGGACTGAGATGAGAAGAAATTTCTTCACTCAAAGGCTTGTGAATCTGGAATTGTCTACCCCAGAGGGTTGTGGTTGCTTCATCGTTGAATATATTCAAGGCTGAGAGAGATAGATTTTTGGTCTCAAAGGAATCAAGGAATATGGAGATTGGGCGGGAACATGGAGTTGAGGCAGAAGATCAGCCATGATCATATTGAATGGCGGAGCAGGCTTGAGGGTCGGAATGGTCTACTCCTGCTCCTATTTCTTATGTTCTTACAAGTTTGCAGATTCCCAGATAGAAGTCTTTCCCTTCACATTGAAAGAACAGTTTCTTGTCATGGATGTTATGCAACCTCATTACATGGCAGATAAAGTGCATAATTTCCACTAAATAATGACTGGGAACAACCTTAAAAAGTTATGTCATCGACTTCTATTTTGGGCTGTGGTGGTGAAAATGTAGCAAGGTGTTCCTCGAAAATGAATCCAGAGTAACAAAGCTTTCAAGGAGATTTGATAGAGGTGTTCAAAATCATGAGGGGTCTGGACAGAGTAGATAGGGAGAAACTGTACCCATTGGTGGAAGGGTTGAGAACCAGAGGACACCGATTTAAGGTGATTGGCAAAAGAAACAATGGTGACATGAGGAAAAACTTTTTTTATGCAGTGAATGGTTAGGATCTACAATGCACTGCCTGAGAGTGTGGTGGAGGCAGATTCAATTGAGGCCTTCAAAAGAGAATTGGATATTTATCTGAGGAGAAACATTTGCAGGGCTACAGGGAGAAAGATGAGTTGCTCTTGCAGAGAGCCAGCACAGACACGATGGGCTGCACTGTGTACTGTGACCATTCTATGATTCTAGGATGCACTAGTGTATGTTGCTGGCCACTGTCTGCTGTATGACTGATGATCTGGTGGAGATAAGGATCTCATGCACATGCTAATCCCTCCTTTCTTGCCCTCTCTTCTAGTGGACTCAGCGCCAGCGGTCGTCAGTGGAAGCACGGTGCCCATGACTGTGAGGCACGCACACAGATGATGTCTGAGGCCGGATGGGGCAGTAGCAGTCGGATTGGCAGCAGCTCCGGAGGAATGATCACCCTGTGGTTCACACTCTGCCTCTGTTTAGTCACCGTCACCAGCGTCCCAGCAGCCAGGCTCCGCATTTCAGAACCTGAAGGGAAATCCACCAGTCGTCCTCCCTCAGGTAAACATTGGAACTGGAATTCCTTTCTCTTCATTTTATCGGTACTTTTTTAGGGCAAGGGAATTAGAATGGGAGGATCTGTGTTGTTTTTTTGCTGCACTTTTAAAAAAAAAATAATTCATTCTGGGCACATGGGCATCACTGGCAAGGCCACCATATATTCCCCATCACTAGTTGCCCCTTCAGAAGCTAGTGGTGGGCCTGCTTCTTGACCCACTGCAGTCTGTGTGGTGAAGGAGCTCCCATAGTGCTGTTAGGTAGGGAGTTCCAGGATTTTGATCCATGTAGGAACATATTTCTTACATAGCACAAGCAGTGACACTCCTGAGTAATTCATTGTGAGAAGCAATTTGTGATGTTCCATCTTAACAAAGCCCTTATAAATTCAGGTATTATTTATAAAAGTCCATCATTTTGGCTGCTCAATTTTTCATGGAAGTTCTATCCAACTGTCAACAGTTTGATTTCTATGGGGAAAAGAATCTGATCCGTTTAAAAATCAACAGTAACAAGCTTTATAAATCTCTTGATTAATTATTCTTTGTGCAATTATATGTCTGTAAGTGGGATCAAGGTCATTTACATCATCTGAACTTCATACTCAGCATTGTTGCTCTTGCTGCTCATTTTTAAGCTGCAGTAGCTTTTTTTATGTTGTTAAGTAACGGGATTTGCTGGATTTACGTCGGTCGTTTCCATCCATCGACCTGCCAAATTAGGTGGGAGACCAGCTGAAAAGACTGGTCAACCAGGTGGCAAGGCCTACCACTTCGTACAGCCCCGATCTCAATTTTCTGCCCCCCTGCCCCAGTCTGGCAGCTTCTTGCCCACCAATCACATGTAAATGCCAGCAGGATGTTAGGATCCAGTAAACTGCTTTCTGCTGCTAATCTCACCTGGGGAGAGGGTGATCCCTGGGACAACTGTAGACGGCCTGCTGATGCCCCATCTGGAGGAGGATGGCTCAGTGGTGAGCAGCTCTCACACTCCTCAAGACTCAGCCACTCACCATTTTAAGTGGCAACCCAGTCTAAGGCCTAAACAAAATCCCTCTTTGATCTTCAGGCTCTAGCTCCTGCTTTCCAGTGACTGCCTCCTCCTTAGGTTTTTTAAAAATTCATTCATGGGATGTGGGCGTCACTGATTATGCCTGCATTTATTGCCCATCCCTAATTGCCCTTGAGAAGGTGGTGGTGAGCTGCCTTCTTGAACCGCTGCAGTCCATGTGAGGTAGGTACACCCACAGTGCTGTTAGGAAGGAAGTTCCAGGATTTTGACCCAGCGTCAGTGAAGGAACAGCGATATAGTTCCAAGTCAGGATGGTGTGTGACTTGGACGGGAACTTGCAGGTGGTGATGTTCCCGTGCATCTGCTGCCCTTGTCCTTCAAGGTGGTAGAGGTCGCGGGTTTGGAAGGTGCTGTCTAAGGAGCCTTGGTGCGCTGCTGCAGTGCATCTTGTAGATGGTACACACTGCTGCCACTGTGCGTCGGTGGTGGAGGGGGTGAATGTTTGCGCGTGGTGTGCCAATCGTGGGCTGCTTTGTTCTGGATGGTGTTGAGCTTCCTGAGTGTTGTTGAAGCTGCACCCATCCAGGCAAGTGGAGAGTATTCCATCACACTCCTGACTTGTGCTGCCACTGCCTGTCCTGCTGCAGCATTGCCTGAGTTTTCCAGCCATTCACTGGTAGGCTCCCTCGTGGTGGGGGCTGGGAGCCCATCCTGCGTACTTTATAATCCCTCATCCCAGGAAAATTAGTCCGAGTCACGAGGCAGGGATAGCACGTGAAAGACTTGCCCCAGCCCTGCTTCACTGCGAAAACTAGAAATCCCAGTCCACTGGCTTTTTGGCGCTGCCTTTATCTTGGTGTTAGGAGGTGCTGTGGCAGCCAGTTCCTGGAGGGTGGCAGAAACTCCAAAGTAAGCTGGCAACATTCACTAAGGCTGGCTTCTAGGAAGATCAAGTGAATCCAGCTAGTTTACAGGAGGGTCGCCACTAGCTACACAAAACCAAGGAACTTCTTTTGTGGCGTGTGTGTGCGCGTGCGCGTGACTGTGTCTCTCTGTCTGTCGACATGTAGCTTTCTTCCCCCAATTTGTTTGCACGTACACTCACTCATTGACTCACGCACTCACTCACTCATTACACACAGAATGTGTCCATCATTTCCTACAAGGTATATTTGTATCTTGTCTTTCCGTGCGGTCATCTTTCATGCTCTCTTTGTCATATTTCTTTCTCTCTCTCTCTCTCTCTCTCTCTTTTTCCCCCTTCTTTCCATTTTTTCTCTCCAAATGTTAAAGACAGCAGAGCAGCTGTGTTTATTTTTTGAAGTCATGCAATGGAAAGTAGCTTTTTCCGAGTTTCCTGAAGGAGGTTTAAAAAATGGTGCTTGAGCTGTAACAGATTTGGCGATGTTAGAATCATTTACTAGCATAAAACCAACAGTTAAGCTGAGTTGTCCAGTGGAGGCCGGGCCGGAGCTGGAGGTGTCACCTTCCTCCCCTCCCCCTCCTTTATTTAATGCCATAAATCATGGCCCGGGTTGTTTTTTGTCAGCAAGAAAGCTGTAATAAAACACATATTCTAAATGTAACTCAACACAGCTTATTTTTCACAGCTAAACAGGTTGATTTATGGAGCTCCCGAGTAGCTGCTGATGAGCTTACTGGAGTTGGAAATAAAGACTCTGCTGATTAGCACTGGAGCCTGCTTTCCCCCTCCCTAAGAACTGTTGAGTCTTGTTGCTTAATGCGAACTGATTGTGCTGCATGCAGACTGTGGCTGAGGTTTCTAATGTGCTGGAAGGAGTTCCTCTCAGGAGACTGCTACCCCCCCTCAAGTCCACAACTGAACATAAGGGTCCTACTGCTACTGAGTGAATGCAGCTTTGTACTTCCATAGGCCCTCATCTGTAGAACCCACATTGAGCCAAAGCTTGCTGCTGGAGCCTTAACTTTCGTAAGAGACCTATGAAGACAGACTAGGCTTAAGCAGAGAAAAACGGGGTTGCTTTGAGGTGGGGCTGTGTAGGTTTCAGATATTAAGGTCTCCACAGGGAGATGTCTTGTTCCTGGCAGGAAGACAGGAGATGCCGGCAGCCTGAACGGAGTCCAAGGCATAGGCACAAGGGGCCTCATCTGGGCTAAATTTCCCCTCAGCTTGCTGGATCGGGAACAATGTTAGATTTTTGTGAATGAAAGTGGAGAGGCCGGACAGAAATCGAATGCGAATGTCATTAACAAGCTGCTCTGCAGACGATTAAAGGGGTCATTGAACTCTTTTAACTCTTCAAGGATCACGGTCAGTGTGTTCACCAGCTGAGAATGGGGATTCAGACACTAAAAACGATCTCTATAGGTACTTTATCCTTGAGAGGGAGCCGTCAATGGCAGACTGTCACTTCTTCTGCCACACTCACACATATAAAGGACCCCACTTCCTGAGGCCCAATGATGGCATTACAAAACCAGGATTTCGTAGGTTTTGTGAGCTACTGTAGGATTGGGCGACTTCTATACTAACTCGCTAAGAATGCAAAGCTGTTTCCGTGCATGCTTCATGTCACAACACATTTCACAGCATGACACAAGTGCGCGGACACACCGAGAGGCTGCCCTCAAATTGCCAGGCTCACTGTTTCCGGATGCACAATTGATGTCGCAAAGGGTTGTATTTTGCTCAATAATAATGCTGAGGCTAACAGCATTCGCTGTTCTTCATGCACAAATCAGACAGCAGCTTCTAGTGAGGACACATGCGCAGTTAAATGCAGCCCTCTGGAAGTTGCTGTCCGAGATGCTCCTCCAAAATCTTCCCAAAAGCTACAACACTGGCATCTACCCGACAATGTGGAAAATTGCCCAGGTATGTCCTATCTGCAAAAAGCAGGACAAATCCAGTCCAGCCAGTTACTGCCCCTTTAGTCTACTCTCAATCATCAGCAAAGTGCCATCAAGCAGCACTTATTCAGCAGTAACCTGCTCACCAATGCTCAGTTTGGGTTCCGCCAGGACCACACAGCTCCAGACCTCATTACAACCTTGGTCCATACATGGACAGAAGAGCTGAATTCTAGAGGTGAGGTGAGAGTGACTGCCCTTGATATCAAGGACCCCTAGCAAAATTCAAGTCAAGGGGAATCTCCACTGGTTGGAGTCATATCAGCACAAAGGAAGATGGTTGTGGTTGTTGGAGGTCAATTGTCTCCAGGACATCACTGTAATAAGCTTCCTCTTACCACCTTTAATGATGATCACAAAATGGAAACAGATAAAGCATCAGGATTGCACAAATTAAATAAAGCACATGAAGCATTTCTATCAGCATTTAAATAGAGACTTAAAATTCCCTCCAGCTTTCTCCATCCTCTCGTACGGTACAGATATCCTGAGAGCCTACTGAATTGAATCCTTTAAACCACAAGATTTTTATAAGTATTGAGAGTTTAAGAAATGCAGTCAGCATTTCAATTATTTCAAGCAATCATTTAATTGTAATTTAATTAAAGACTAACACACGGGTGTATCATTTAGAGGAGCAAGATTTAACTCCGGGTACTGTAATCGGCTTTCTGAAAGGAGGTTGGCTGTGCAGTCATCATTGAGCTGTTTGAGGTTCAGAATAATTTGATGGCCTTCCCACAAACCCTCCATTAAAACAAACTGCCCATTTAGCCTCTTCAAGAAGAAAAAGTCTACATGAAAAAGAAGGAAGTAACCCTTGAAAAAGAAATCAGGCCTGCACTGTACCCTTGCTATTGTTCAATGCTCCTCTCCAGTTACTGTCTCAGGTTGAATCAGCATCATATTCAGCCCTGAGCTCAATTTCCAGCCACATATCACCTCCGTCTTTCCACTCCCTCCATGACAACATGCACCACACTGTACTGTTTGATGGCTCCACCGCCGACAGTTTCAGAGTGAAGAATGAAGTGAAACAGGGTTGTCTCCTAGCCCACACTCTGTTTGGCAGCTTCTTCTTCATGCTCCTGATCTTTGCCTTCCCTGCAGATATGGAAGGAGTCTGCTTGCACACTAGGTCAAGACGGCAAGCTCTACAATCTATCAAGGCTGAAAGCGAAGACAAAAACACATTGCGTCCTGATCAGAGAACTCCTCTACACTGATGGTGCTGTGCTAATCGCGCACACGAAAACTGTTACAAAGAGTCATGGATTGTCTCTCTCGTGCCTGTTCTCCTTGACTATAAGTGTCAAGAAAACCGTGTTCATTGGACAAGGTGTTGCATCTCCACCCCTGATCTCACTAAATAACACTCCACTGGAAGTGGTTAACAAATTCTGCTACAATCTGATGCTTGATGCAGAGCTTGATACAAGCATAGGGAAAGAAGCTACCACCTTTGGCCGATTCTTGAAACGTGCATGGGATAACACCAAGCTGACCCTTTGGACCAAGCTGATGGTTTATAAGGCTTGTGTTCTCAGCACTTTGCTGTATGGCTGTGAAATATGGGCGACTTACAGCTGCCAGGAAAATGAGGTCAATAATTTCCATCTTCGTTGTCTGCCGCGCATTACGGGTATATCCTGGCAGGACAAAATCACAAATGCGGCAGTCTGTCAAAGGCAGAGCTCCCAAGTATGTTGACACTAATCAAACAGAGGTGGCTTCAGTGGATTGGACACATCCACAGGATGGAAGTCGCATACCCCAGGACCCTCTGTATGGTGAGGTAGCTGGGGCCAGATGATCAGTGGGCACCCGAAGCTCCACTTCAAGGATTCTGGCAAGCGTGACATGAAAACCTTAAATGTCAGCTATCTCACCTGGGAGTCACTAGCTGGCAAAAGAGGGAAATTGTGATACATCCTGTGGACTGGCGTGCACTAACACAATGATCAGTTGTTGCAGCAGCTTGGCAACAGACACCAAAGCTGAAAACAACAACTCACAGTGTCACTTGGCAGCTTCACGTGCGGCACTTGTGGTAGAACCTGCCTCTCAGGGATTGGCCTTCACAGGCATCAGCAAAGGTGCACCAAGAGAAGACACCCCACCTAAATGGATTGTTTGCTGCATATCCATCATCTTTCATGGATGGAAGAATATCGACACATCATCTGTCACAAAGAATGTCTTCTACCCCCATATCATCTTCCACCTCAGCCCCTACCTAGCCCATTTGCCGTTGAAACAGTCCTCTATACCAAGAAAACTATCAACTTTGCTTCTAATTTCCACCCTTCTCTCACCCTCACATGATCCATCTCCGACACTTCCCTTCCCTTCCTCGACTTCTCTATCTCCATCTCTGGGAATAGGCTGTCTACTAATATCCATTATAATCCCACTGACTCCCACAGCTACCTCGACTACACTTCTTCACACCCTGCCTCTTGTAAGGACTCCATTCTCCCAGTTTCTCCGTCTCCGATGCATCTGCTCTAATGATGCTACCTTCCACGACCGTGCTTCTGCTATGTCTTCCTTTTTCCTCAACCGAGGATTCCCCCCACTGTGGTTGACAGGGCCCTCAACCGTGTTCGGCCCATTTCCCGCACCTCTACCCTCACCCCTTCCCCTTCCTCCCAGAACCGTGACAGGGTTCCCCTTGTCCTCACTTTCCACCCCATCAGCCTCCAGAGCCAAAGGATCATCCTTCGCCACTTCCGCCACATCCAGCGTGATGCTACCAAATGCATCTTCCCCTCCCTTTCCCTGTCAGCATTCCGAAGGGATCGTTCCCTCCGCGACACTCTCGTCCACTTCTCCATTACCCCCACCACCTCGTTCCCTTCCCTTGGCACTTTCCCCTGCAATCGCAGGAGATGTAATACCTGCCCATTTACCTCCTCTCTCCTCACTATCCAAGGACCAAAACACTGTGAAGCAGCGATTTACTTGTACTTCTTTCAATGTAGTATACTGTATTCGCTGCTCACAATGTGGTCTCTTCTACATTGGGGAGACCAAACGCAGACTGGGTGACTGCTTTGCGGAACACCTCCGCTCAGTCCGTAAGTATGACTCCAATCTTCCAGTTGCTGACCAGTTCAACACCCCCCCCCCCCCCTCCCCCGCTCTCATGCTCACATCTCTGTCCTGGGATTGCTGCAGTGTTCCGGTGAACATCAACGCAAGCTCAAGGAACAGCATCTCATTTACTGATTAGGCACAGCACAGCCTGCTGAACTGAAATAAAAACAAGAAATGCTGGAACCACTCAGCAGGTCTGGCAGCATCTGTGAAAAGAGAAGCAGAGTTAACGTTTCGGGTCAGTGACCCTTCTTCGGACTGAACATTGAGTTCAACAATTTCAGAGCATGACGGGCCCCCCTTTTTATTTTTAGTTATTTTTTCTTTTATCTTTTTTATTTGTTTATTTTATTTTAGTTTGTTTCTACTGTGCCTACCCACTGTTTTTTTCAAATGTTTGTGCTTGGGGCCAGGCTGTTCATTTTACAGTCAATTGCCACCCTCTCTGTACTAACACTTTGTCTTTCAGCACACCATTAACATAGCATTTGCCGTTGTTCCATGACCATCTGGTCAGTTATTCTCTGTGACCTTGTCCTATCAACACCTTCTCTTTTGTTATCTCATGCCCCACCTCTGCTTTACTTTCTTAAAATCTTTTACATTTCCAATATTTGTCAGTTCTGATGAAGGGTCACTGACCTGAAACGTTAACTCTGCTCCTCTCTCCACAGATGCTGCCAGGCCAGCTGAGTATTTCCAGCATTTCTTGTTTTTATTTCAACTAATACCAAGGCTCTCCAGGCCAGTCTCCAATTCCCACCCTCTGTAAATTTCAGCTCATCCAAAACTCTGCTGCTTGTATCTCATCCTGACCTATATTGACTCACATTCCCTACCCCTCAAATTTAAAACTCTTATTCTCATGTTTAAATCCCCTGTCATAGCTCATCCCTCCCTATCTATGTAATCTCCTCCCTTCCCCCAAACACTTTGTTGCTCTGGCTTCTTGTGCCTCCCTGCCCCCTCTCCTTCCCCATTGTCCCCATCACTCGCAGCATGTTGTCAGCTGCCTGAGTTCTGGCATTCCCTCCCTAAACCCCTCCACCTCTTCACTTCCCGCTTTTCCATCAAGACCCTCCTTAGATTTCTCCTCTTTGAGCTTTTAGTCACCCCACCTAATATCAGTGTCCATTTTTGTCTGATTCCCCCTCTGTGAGGTGCCTTGTTTTTCTATATTAAAAGGCCCCGCCTTAATGCAAGCTGTTATTGCTGCTTGGTACTTAAGAACAAACTAGCATAACCTGAGCAAAAATGATTATTTTGGCTTAATACAAAGTAAGATGACTCCAGCTGTTATAGAGTAAGGCAAATCCAGATGTTGTGGGGTAAGGTGAATCCAGCTGTCAAACTATTGCCACAGTAATTGGCTCGAGGTAAAGTAAATCCAACTGTTAAAGGATATGGCAAGGCAAATTGTTGAGGGGCAAGGCTAATCAACAGTTAGGGAGTAACATGGATCCACATTCTCGAAAGGAAAATGATGCACTAACAGCTAAACTAATATATACAGTGCAGAACTAACTATTTACAGATAAGCCAACTCCAGATGTTGCAGAGTAAACTGAGTTCAGTTGTTGTGGGGCTAGTCATTGATTCGAATTGCAATACCAAAAGGCAGTTCCAGCTGGTGCAGAATAAAGCAACTTCCAGCTGTCACAGGGTAAGCCAATCCAGATGTTTCAGGGTAAAGTTGTGCCTCTGTTGTGAGGGGCAAAAAAAAACTTCAGCTGTTAGTGCATCATTTTCCTTTCGAGAATGCAGGCTATTCCTGCTAGCTCAAAGTCATGAATTGAAAATGCAGGTTAACTTAAATTTGAATTGTAAAGGGCTAACGAGCGATTTTAACCCATTTGAATTACCGGATAATCTGAATTTTTGGGGGTAAAATTGACGTTGAATTACCAGGAGTGGACTGTAATCTACAGTGAATCATTATATAAGCAACAGATTATCATGTGTAGGGGCACTGATTGTAACCAGTGGTCTGTATTAAGACAGCTGACAAAATTGCTTGCATCTACAGAGCTTTAACCTATCACCTACAAAGGAGATTTTTGCAATTTGCAGAACAATTCTTGAGAAAATAAAAGAATTACACTGCAACAGAGGGTATCATGAGAAGCTTTTTATGTTGTCTGATGCAACATAAATGAGATGCATGGAGTCCAGGTTGTTGAAGATCTCAAACAGGTTTATTACAGCTAATATATACAGTGCAGAGCTAACTATTTACAGACTTGCCCCTAGGTGTTACAGTAGCAGAGTGAATCTGGCTTGTAGTCATATGACTGCATCCTGGCATGTAGCTCATTAGCATAACTAAGATCTTAAAGGGACATCACTCTTAAAGGCAAATCACACAACAGAGGAGTTAAAAAAAAAAAGTTTTACATGTTTGATGGCCGGGCAGTTCTGGTTACCAGACTAGAGATCCAGGACTCGGATGTCACATCCTCCTTATGGCAAATTGGAAAACTGAATTTAGTGAATTTTCTAATTTGTGAACTGATAACATAAAATAACTATGAAAGCTGCTAGATTGTCGTAAAACCCAACTGTTTCACTAATTTACTTCAGGGAATGGAACCTGCCACCCCTACCTGGTCTGACTGACTTGTGAGTTCAGTCCCACATTCCATGGTTGACTCTTCATCACCCGCAGGGCAACCAGGGATGGGCGAGAAATGCAGCTTTGCCCACATTTGAGAAAAAATCTTTTTGAGTAAAGACAAGAACAGAAAAGGGAAAATTCAGCATGTTGCCTTTAAGATGAACATAAGCAATGTTTTAATAACTGTACTATTTCAATATCAAATAAGCCAGCGGCCTCTGTTCTCAGAGTGCATACACATTCTTGTGTAAAAGAGGCTTGAAAATTATATCACTTGAGACACAGGAAATGACTTCTGTTGAAAAGGTCACTTCCTTTCGGAAGTCGTAAGGAAGCTCAAATAATTGTGTGTACCTCAATTGCCAAATAGTTGCTTTAATTCATTCCAGAGCTGTATAATTTGCAAAATGTTGTCAGTAGGTGCTGTTTCTCTAAATAATACCAGAGGCCAGGCCTAAAATGAGGTACAAGTAAATTGCTTGATGGGGCAATTAGAGCTTGTGTGACCATCTGTAAATGCCAAGGTGTTAACCGTTTCATTGCTGACCTTAAGTGATATCCTTTTCATGGTCCTCTTAAAGGCAAAGCACTGTAATGTGGTTATCAGGTCAAAGAGGTGCAAAGCAATATGATGCAGTTTCTGTGGAACCTAGCATCTGCTGCAGTTTAACCTAGAAGCCTTTGCTGACATTTTGTTGCAAGTCTAACAGCTGCCAGCGAGATTTGCTGAGAGTTCACTTGTTGGTTCACTCAGTGGTTTCCAGTTCAGATTGAATGTGAGCAGTGGGGTGCGCAGTGAGGTGTTGGCTGCTGGCCAGAACTGTGCCGGGGAAAGCTCTTACAAAATACATAGTTAGAGACTTAGTGGAAAGAAGAGTCCTCATAATAGCCTAAAGTACGAGTGGAAGCAATAAAACTGGGGGACTTGAGGAGAATCAAAACCTCCTTGTATGAGAGTTACCACCCTCTCTGCAACCCCACTGACACAACTGATGATGTTCCCTCACCGAGACAGAAAATAGATAAATACCACCAGAAAGAGGATTGAGTGGCAAACAGCAACCACCATATCAGTGATGGTGCAGCTATGAGCAGTGGATTTTGGTGGCAGTCTTTATTTTGTTGCTCTCTGCAAATTAACGCCACTTTAAGCTCAGTTGTTTTTCAATGAAACCCCTCCCAACATATTACTCACTCAATGGGTCCCTGGCTGATATCTTTTTGCCCATTTCAAGCCCATAGAATGCTGAGAATGTTCGTAGTGGCCTGTCGGAGGTCAGATGAGATTTGAACCTGAGACTTGGTGGTCTAAGTGGCTGAGTTACTCACTGGCCAGTTCCTTTAGCAACTGAGCTTGTGCTGCATGTTTCTGTTATATTTCTACATCCACAGTAGATTTTTTTCTCTCAATGGTTGAGGCTACATTGGTTCTTTTGTTCCTGTTTTAGTCCATCGCCCAATAGAAATTGTTGCCATTTTAGACTATGAATGTAAATGGGAAACACATCTAGAACATAAGAAATAGGAGCTGGAGTAGGCCATTTGGCACTTCAAGCCTGCTCTGCCATTCAACATGACTGATCTGCTGCTTCAGCTCCCCCTTCCCTCACTATCCCCATATCCTTTAATTCTGTTGGTACCCAAAAATCTATTAACCTGTGACTTGAATTTACTCAACGACTGAGCATCCACAGCTCTCTAGCAAATTCCAAAGATAGATAACCCTTTGAGTCTGTGTCCTAAATGGCTAACCCCTTATTCTGAGACTGGAACCCCGCATCCAAGGTTCCCAGCCAGGGGAAACATTTTCTCAGCATTTACCCTAACAGGCGCTCGTAGAATTTTCAATAATCTGTTCAAATATTAGACAAAGAATGAGTGCACAGATGTGATGAAGGTCTTTACACTAATGCTGCAAATGGTAATTTCCAGGCTTTGCTGCCTGTATGTTTATTACTGGACAACAGCACTGTCAACTCCCATTACAATCTGTTAGCAGGTGAAACCAGGAAAGTAGGAAACCTCTTAATACAAAACCCTTGAATTAAATCAAAATTATCGAAAGAGAGAAGGACACTTCAGAGACATCTCAAATGGATTAAATATTTGCAGTAGAAGGTAAAAGTCATTATTAATAATAGAATTAACAGTTCCTTGGTTTTACTAAAATAAACATAAAATGCTGGAAAAGCTCAGGGGGTCAGTCAGAATCTGTAAAAAGAAAAGACAGGTTATGGCATTTGGAGTGTGCGCCCTTCATCAGAATTGAAGAATGAGAGATAAACAGGCCTTTTAGTAAGATTATAAAAATAGAGAGGGGGAGATAATAGATACACCATTCACAGGAAGGGAGTAAAGCCCCGATTGTAGCCTAACTCTGCTGGCGGGAACAGGAAGGGTTGAGGTTGGACGCTCCATTTGCACCCCACTTTATTTTACTCTCCATTGACCTCATACAAATAGCAGTGATTACACTTCAGAAGTAATACATTGGATGTAAAACACCATGGGACGTCCCAAGCATGTGATTGAAATGCAGGTTCTCTCAACTGTTTTCCAAATTCCCTTTCCATAAACAAACTATTGAGGTTTTTAATACAGATCTCAGTGATATTACGTAAAGTACTTCATGACTGTGAAAAGCTAAACCATAATTATACCTGTAAGGTTATTTAATGAATTAAAAATTATACTGCCAGAAGGATTACAGATGCATGGTCCAGCTGAAATAATTCTCAATATTTAGGGATTTTCAGATTTGTCTAATAGGATAAAATGTCATTACAACTTCAAACTAGCCTAATAGTACAGTAACTAGCTCAAGGCCATCCACACACAACCTGAAGGCTAAGCAGATGCCGGGCCAATGTTATTCAGCTGTGCCACTTGCGGAAGGAATTGCCACTCACGAGTCAGTCTCTACAGCCACAACAGACGATGTTCAATCCAGAAGGGATATACATCCCTTGGCGCAGTCTCCTGAGACACACAGGTGCCATCATCACAGTAACTATCTCAAGGCCATCCACACACGCATGACCTGAAGGCTAAGGAGTGCTGGGGAGGTGTGGGGTGAAGAGCAGGACAAAGAACTGGAGTGGAGATCAAAGATAAAGTTGGATCAATTATGGTACAAAAGGTTTAATAGTATAGAAAGAGGAATTCTGCATGAGCATTTCTTTTGCAATACTGTGAACCAGATCTTGTTGGGTTAAAGAGCCAGAGGGGATATGCAGAAACTTTTTTTTACGCTGCGAGTTGTTTTGATCTGGAACACACTGCCTGATAGGGTAGTGGAAACAGATTCAATAGTAACTTTCAAAAGGGAATGGGATATATACATGAAAAGAAAAAAAAATTGCAGGTCTATGAAGAAAGAGGGGAGTAGGACTAATTGGATAGCTTGGCACAAGCACTAAGTGCTGATTGGCTTCCTTCTGCTCTATCATGCTCTGATAAATAGCTTTTACGTGCATTTAAATGATCACAAACAGAAATAGCAGAGTACAGATCTGTAACTAGGATTTATGATTAATTGACAGAATATAATGCACATCTCCCAGATTGCAAAACTTGTTTCTCTGCCCATATATCATAGTTGTGATCCTGAACAATCCCTTTGACTAATCAGATTGTAAAACCAGAAACCACTTAGTTTCAACCAATCACTATGACGTGCCAGAAACTTCAACCAATTGGATCCTAATGATGGCTGTCTCTTTGGCCAGTCAAACAGAAGAACCAGGATGCAATCAGATTCCACACCATGACATCAGATCTCTCTAATGTCATTCCTGATGAGTTCTGACCAATCACATTTCCTCCGAGAATTCTGCATCATATAGCCACTACTACTACTTTGTTACCCAGTTACTAATACTATCAAAAAATTAAAATACATACAAAAGAATTCACAGTAAAGATCAGAAACTTACCCATAAACTTACACATTGTCTACAGAATTCCAATATCCCATCTATAAAATGAACAACCTTGATCCAGCTTCTCTCGAAGCTTAGTCAGGACAGTGATATGCATATGGATGAACAGTTAGAAACTTTTATAAACATATTTTGCCTGTTAAATCAACAGATTTTAAATTGAGAAAAAATTGCACCTGGCACTGAGGTAAGGGGTGTAACAAGTACTTTAGTGTTCATTTAGTGCTGAGCCAGCGGCGCTTGAGATGGCTTGGCCATGTCAGCTGCATGGAAGATGGCAGGATCCCCAAGGACACATTGTACAGCGAGCTCGTCACTGGTATCAGACCCACCGGCCGTCCATGTCTCCGCTTTAAAGACGTCTGCAAACGCGACATGAAGTCCTGTGACATTGAGCACAAATCGTGGGAGTCAGTTGCCAGTGATCGCCAAAACTGGCGGGCAGCCGTAAAGGTGGGGCTAAAGTGTGGCGAGTCAAAGAGACTTAGCAGTTGGCAGGAAAAAAGACAGAAGCGCAAGGGGAGAGCCAACTGTGTAACAGCCCTGACAACCAATTTTATCTGTAGCACATGTGGAAGAGTCTGTCATTCTAGAATTGGCCTTTATAGCCACTCCAGGCGCTGCTTCACAAACCACTGACCACCTCCAGGCGCTTACCCATTGTCTCTCGAGACAAAGAGGCCAAAGAAGAAGAGTGCAGTGATTAAAATCTGACGATATCGCCAGAAAAAAACTACAGAAAAATGTTAGGCCAGTTACTATGGCAACTATCCAGTACGGTTATGTTGGTGAAACTAGGCCAGTCTTTGTTCCGGTGATAAATGATACTGGCTGAAAGCATTCTCAGTTGGGGGTCACTTATGAATAAATCTGAACTTTTCCAATCCTAAGCAATGGGTTTTTTCGTACAGTGCTAATCAGCAGATCTATCAAAATCCAGCCAGCTTGCACGCTCCTGCCAGTTTGCCTCTGTGTCTCGCTAGGTGTTGTAGACAGTTCTTTTTTATATATCTGTAGCAAGACTAACTTCCTCTCCTCCCTCATTTCTAATGAAATCTTTCCAGGATACTGTTAGATTAAAAGCATTGTTCGGGTTATTTACATCCGGCCAGTCTGCATTAAACACAGATTAGCCACAGACACTTAAAACTGCAAAGCACAGAATGGGACAGGATTTAGAGTCTGCATAGCTGTGAAATAAGAATTTAACCCTCTGCTTTGTCATGGATTCTCTGATATCATGTGAGGGCAGTACAATGATTGCAGGCCAATACGTAGCAACAGCCTGACACCAGCATATGAAGTGTTCTTTAAACAGAGACCGGTAGCAAAATATTTCTGTGGATCATTCCTCTGGGGAATTTTTTTTGATAGATTTTTTTTCTCTCAATCCTTCCTTTCCTGAAGGCACTGATTTAGCATGAGATGAAGAACAGTTCCATAGGCACTGACCACTCTCTGATACCTCACACAAGAAAAGATAAAGAAAGAACTTGCATATATACAGCGCCTTTCATCAACTCAGGACATCCAAAAGTGTTTTACAGCCAATGAAGTACTTTTGAAGTGTAGTTACTGTTATATTGTAGGAAATGCAGCAGCTAATTTGCAGACAGAAAGGTCCCACAAACAATCAAGTGATGACGGCCAGATAAACTGTTTAGGATGTTGGTTAAGAAATAAATATTAGTCAGGACACCGGGGACAGCTACCCTGCTCTTCTTCAAAATAGTGTCAAGGAATCTTTTACACCCACCTGTCAGGGCAGAGGGGATCTCGGTTTAATGTCTCATCTGAAAGACGGCACCTCTGACAGTGCAGCCCTTCCTCAGTACTGCACCCAGAGTGTCAGCATAGATCTTATGCTCAACTGTCTGGAGTGGGACTTGAACCCACAACTTTATGACTCAAAAGTAGGGAGGTTATGCTTCAGTTATACAGGGCATTGGTGAGAACACATCTGGAGAACTGTGTACAATATTAGGCTCCTTATTTAAGGAAGGATGTAAATGCATTGGAAGCAATTCAGAGAAGGTTTTCTAGACTAATACCTGGAATGGGTGGCTTGTCTAATGAGGAAAGGTTGGACAGGCTAGACTTGTATCCACTGGAGTTTAGATGAGTAAGAGGCGACCTGATTGAAACATATAAGATCCACAGGGTGGATGTGGAAAGGATGTTTCCCCTTGTGGGAGAATCTAGAACTAGGGGTCACTGTATAAAAATAAGGGGTTGCCCATTTAAGACAGAGATGAGGAGAATTGTTTTCTCTGAGGGTCGTGAGTCTTTGGAATTCTCTTCCTCAAAAGGCAGTGGAAACAGAGCCTTTGATTATTTTTAAGGCAGAGGTAGATAGATTCTTGATAAGCAAGGGGAAGAGAGGTTATTGGGGCAGGCAGGAATGTGGAGTTGAGGTTACAATCAAATCATCCATGATCTTATTGAATGGCGAAGCAGGCTCGAAGGACCGAGTGGCCTACTCCTGCCCCTAATTCGTATGTTCATATGACTTAGAGGTGGCAGTGCAGCCAACTAAGACTATTCTTCATGTTTGATTCTACACAGGGATTATAAGCTGGCTATTTGAAGCAGAGTCGGGGAGGAGAAAGGTACAACAGCCCAGCCTGATTCTTGTCTCATCAATATGTACATGGTGCACTTGCCAGAAGGAGCCATTGGAATGGTGGCCCTGGGTGGAAGCCCAGCTTTGGAATGAAACTGTAGTTCCTTTATCGGGAGTCTGACTGAGATCTATCGCAGCACAGAACGGGAATTAACCTTGAGATGTCCCGAGTCTGTGTTGGGCATTTTATTACATTAAAGGTGCTATATAAATGCAAGTTGTTGCTGTTGTAGCCCTGAGCAATACTTCACCAGTTGAAACTTGGGGCAGTTATGCCTCCTGTTTAAATTTGATCTGTTCTATATTTAATCTGTTCTCTGTTTAATCTGTTTTTTGGATTTTAGGCCCTCTGTGCCCAGTGTCCAAATGGTACACAACAATTGAATCAAATTTTCCGTTCAGCTGGACTGGAAGCTGATGTAGATGTCAGTGCTTGTGGTGTCTGACACACAGACTTTAATCGAGCAAATTCTTTTGTGCATGTTTCCCTAGCATTTCTGGGATTCTTTACAGATCCACTCAAACTCATGAATCAGTCGAGCCACAAGGCTTAGCCAAGATATGTTCCTGGATAGCTATGAGAACAGTCGACCATAGGGGGGGTAGTTCCAAGAAGCTAAGTCTCTCCAACCTTAGGCTCGTAAGGTATTAAAAACCTATTCCCTTTCCAAACGCCAAAGTTACACTCAGAGAATGACGATGATATTTTTGTTTTAATTTGACTGTTACTTATGCTGGAAGTCAGATGTAGCTCATAACTAAGTAATAGGCTTTTTAATTCTTACCAATTACAGCTTGGCAAATGATTTTTTTAGTTAAAAAAAAATTTATGTTGCTTTATGGAAAGCAATCTGAACTGTAGGCTATGCTTTGCAGTGTTCTAATGGGTCCATTGTAACCATCTGGCTGCACAGCCTTCCTTTCGATTTTGATTGGTCTCTGCTAAGCCCCAGGATGACAAACCTTCAGCCATCCCAATGTTACTGGCAAGGGTTTAACTATTTGAAAATAGTGACTGAAAACGTTAGTAAACCTTGGTAACAAAACATTTCAAAATTCAAGCTGAAGGTGAGGATGTTTGGTTTGTGTACGCTTTTGGGAAAAGGATCCAGACTGCCCTGGTATCTAATACAACAGTAGGTGACTGTATTCATTATCCGCTCCAACTGGCATATGTCCTATAGGTGGACTGATGTTTCACTCCAGTATTTGTTGTGCAGAGAGTACTGTTTTCTACATTACAACTGTGACAGCACATGAAATGAACTCCGTTGGCTGTAAAGTGCTTTGGGAAGTTTTTGAAGGCACTGGATTCTACAAAGGTTATGGGCCCTAACCACAATAGTGCTGAAGACGTGTACTGCAAAACTTGCCGCACCCCTAGCCAAGCTGTTCCAGTACAGCTACAACACTGGCATCTACCCTGCAATGATGAAAATTGCCCAAGCATGTCCTGTACGTAAAAAGCAGGACAAATCAAACCTGGCCAATTACCACACTATCAGTCTACTTTCGATCATCAGAAAAATGATGGAAGGGGTTGTCAACAGTACTATCAAGTGGCACTTGCTCAGCAATAATCTGCTAACTGATGCTCAGTTTGGGTTCCGCCAGGGCCACTCAGCTCCTGGCCTCATTACAGCCCTGTTCCAAACAGGGACAAAAGAGCTGAACTCCAGAGGTGAGGTGAAAGTGACTGCCCTTGACATCAAGGCAGCATTTGACCAAGTATGGCATCAAGGAGCCCTAGCAAAACTGGAGTCAATGAGAATCAGGGGGAAAGCTCTTCACTGGTTGGAGTCATAACTAGCACAAAGGAAGATGGTTTTGGTTGTTGGAAGTCAATCATGTCAGTCCCAGGACATCACTGCAGGAGTTACTTAGGGTAGTGTCCTCAGCCCAAACATCTTCAGCTGCTCATCAATTACCTTCCCTCCATTATAAGGTCAGAAGTGGGGATGTTCGCTGATGATTGCACAATGTTCAGCACCATTCGCGACTCCTCAGATAATGAAGCAGCCCATGCCCAGATGCAGCAAGACCTGGACAATATCCAGGCTTGGGCTGATAAGTGGCAAGTAACATTCACACCACACGAGTGACAGGCAATGACCATCTCAAACTGGAGAGAATTTAACCATCTCCCCTTGATGTTCAATGGCATTACCATCGCCGAATCCCTTTTCAACATCCTGGGGGTTACCATTGACCAGAAACTGAACTCGACCAGCCACATAAATACGCTGGCTACAAGAGCAGGTCAGAGGCTGGGATTTCTGCAGCGAGTAACTCACCTCCTGACTCCCCAAAGCCTGTCCACCATCTACAAGACACAAGTCTTGCCCGGATGAGTACAGCTCTGCCAACACTCAAGAAGTTTGACACCATCCAGGACAAAGCAACCTGCTTGATTGGCATCCCATCCACCAACTTCAACATTCACTCCCTTCATCACTGATGCACAATGGCAGCAGTGTGTACCATCTACAAGATGCACTGCAGCAACTCATCAAAACTCCTTCGACAGTACCTTCCAAAGCCTTGACCACTACCATCTAAAAGGACAAGGGCAGCAGATGCATGGGAACACCACCACCTGCAAGTTCCCCTCCAAGCCACACACCATCCTGACTTGGAACTATATTGCCGTTCCTTCACTGTCACAAGGTCAAAATCCTGGAACTCCCTTCCTATCAGCACTGTGGGTGTACCTACACCTCAAGGACTGTGGGGGTTCAAGAAGGCACCACACCACCACCTTCTCAAGGACAATTAAGGATGGGCAATAAATGTTGGCCTAGTCAGCAACTCCCACATCCCATGAACGAATAAAAAAAAGTTCTGAGGTTGTGAAAGATGCTATATAAATGTAAGTTGTTTTCTTTGAGGCTAGCATTTTCCCTGCAGCAAGCTGAAAATGTACAGACTGCAGGAATAGTAGGGGCCCGTCATGTTTTATTCCTCCCTCCCCAGAATTTTGCCCAAACCATCTGCATCATATGGCAGTGTAGTTGTTGGCTGCTCAACCACCACATCCTCAGGGTGCAAGTGGAATGTGTAAAGCATCTGTGTGGCAAATCATGAGTTGACCATTGCACACACTGTGCTGGTCAAGAGATGGTGCCATACCCCTCTGCATTCATCCTATTATCTGATGTTCCAAGATCTCAGTCTCCCATTCACTTCAGGCTTTCTGTATTGTCTGATGATTTGGTGCCCATCATGTTGCAAAGATGGGAGATTACAAAGAATGTACAGCACAGAGAAAGATCATTTTGCCTTTTGCAGTGCCTTCCAAAGTGAATCTGACCTGCATTAATATTGATATAGCCTCTCATACAACGCAATATAAAGGACTCTGAAATGTGCACAAGATGTTTCCATCGCCTGCTAAGATAATTCAAGGCAAAGTCTTATCACAGAACAGCTGATAAGACTCAAATCTTTACTTACCCTGGATAAAGTTATTCTTCAAGATGTGTGGTGAATGGAAACAATGTGATATTTGCCTGGGACAAGTTAATGATCCATCCTTCGTGATGGAGGAATTGCAAAGATAAGATAACATGGGAGATTCCTCAGGGGCAGGATTCAGCACTGGGTTACTGCCCTGTACTTTCGTTTCTGGGTTATGAATCTAGCCCACACTGGGATAAAAGTCTATTCCGATGGTTATAAGGGCCCCACATGGGATATGTTTGGCCAGTCTCAGACTAGTTCCTAATGGATATGGGTCCCACAGCACAGAAATCCTGGTAGATGGTTTCACCTTCTCTGCCTGTGAGCTGGCTTCAGGAGCTTATGTTGTTAAATCCAGATGTCTTCAGGCAGGCTACAGAATATGATTTAACTACATGAACCAGACTCCAGGAATATGAATTAGGAGAGGAACATAAAGCAGCCTGTGTAGAAACACTAATGAGAGAAGGCCTGCCTGTATTTAAATTACGTCTTTCTTTCTGTTGCATTACCCTGTGTGCATTTTGATTATGTGTCTCTCTCCGTAGACAGTCTTTGAGGTATCTTTGTTTGACTCTGGGGCAGCCAAGTTAAGCCCACTTTTTAAAAATTATTTTTCACTTCTACTTCTCTCTCTTATCCTTTGCTAACGGTGTTGAGTGCTCTGGGTGCTGGGTGCCCTCTATTTACCTCTCCCACATGGTCATCCTTCATGCTAAAGTATTGGCAGATTATTTGACCATTGAAAGCATCACAGCAGGATCCAATCTCATCCAGAGTTCGCTGGATAGGGACCAGCAGCCTTGGCTGCACTGTGTTCCCCCATTCCCTAGCCATCACCACCTCTCATGTGTCCTAGGACACTCAGACAAACTGTGAGATCAACTAACTTGAGACAGAACCTGAAACTTTGGATGAGCTACTCACTGAGCTGCTTGCGTGCGGGCTTTGGGTGAGGACATGAACACGCCCCTGATTTCTCGTAGGTCTGCCAAAACTCACTGCAACAGGCTCAGGCATGACAAATGGACCTGCGTGAGCCGCGACCCCAAGGAAATATTCCCCCTTCCCGCCCCACCTAGAGTGAGTCACCACCTTCAGGAGAGGTGATTAGGAAACAAGACAAGAATAAAGGCAGCGAGGGAAGTGTACCTATGAGAACCAAACAGTGAGAAACATCGAATTAACGATAATAAATTCATTACTCTGAAACAACTGGTTAATGTTACGTAGTGTACATATAACATAATCAAAGGCACAGAGGCTCTCCATGAATATCAACAGTTTGCTAGAAATCAGAGCTAATTGCAAAACTGCAGCTTGCTTTCTGCTAGTTACAATCTGCTTGTGGAATCCCAGGTGATTATGTTACTGTAAAATGAAT
Source organism: Heterodontus francisci (assembly GCF_036365525.1). Taxonomy (NCBI): domain Eukaryota; kingdom Metazoa; phylum Chordata; class Chondrichthyes; order Heterodontiformes; family Heterodontidae; genus Heterodontus; species Heterodontus francisci. The sequence continues at coordinate 44,004,945 of NC_090371.1, forward strand.
GAAAAGCAATTTCAAATTGCTTGTGGTTTAAAATACAATACTCTCATTTTCTACTTGGTTAATGAAATAGAAAACCAATTACCAAGGCTGTTTGAGAAAAAAGACAAAAAGAGCCAGGAGGGAATAAAAAGGTTGCTCTTCCTTCAGCTGATTTCAACCCACCCCCTTGTAGCGATTTCACTGAAGAGCCACAGAGCAGAAATGCACGGACTAGTGAAGGTGGGGAGGAAGACATAGCGCATTCATCAAAGTGGCATCTGCCTGTTGAGTGTGCTGAACTTTAGGCAATAGCCAGCCACTCGTTCTTTCGGCCTCCATTCTACATCACAAGCACTCAGTTCCTTAGAAAAGTGTCCGGCAGAGGTCATGCACCAATCTGTGAAAGGCTGCTTTTTACCAATCAACGCAAGTCATTCCTTCAAGCAGTGAGCGCTTCGGGTTTTGCTTTTGTCATTCCAAGAAAGAATGCAGAAATAAGTGCTGATGGCTCAGTGAGTGCCTGAGTGCTACAGGCCGATAAGGCCACATGTTTGACCTCGAAGCTGAGTTGAATACTTGATCACTGGTGGGTTGTTGTTTAGGAGGAACGCCATTAGTTTAGGGAGGCAAACTAACGGTCAGGATTCCCGCTCCTAATCCCTTTTCAACAATTCCAGCTGAAAGTCTGTGTCTGTGTGGATGTTTAATATGGACAGGTTTGGGCTCAGCTCCACTGCCCCATGCAGTTGAATAGTCTCCCAACACTCCCTGTCAAAATTCACACATCAATAAGGCCCTCTTGAGCCGGGTACTGGAAGTACCCAGCATCGGTGAAACTGTATCGCAAGAAACGGCCATTGTCTTTGAGAAGGGAGTGGAAAAAAATGATGAAGAGAAAGAAAGTGTCTAACATAATGACGAAAAAATCGCAGGGGTATAAGGAACGAGCGAGGGTGTGGGCCTAACTAGATTGCACTTCAAAGGAGCTGACACAGATTTGATGGGCTGAATGGCCGCCTTCAGTGCCGTACTATTTTATGATTCAATAATCAGATCAGATTGTTTCACTGCAATTAAAAAAACACAATTGGATTAGAAGCTCCTCTCAGTTTCTTCCTGCTGCTCTAAGTTGCAAATACTTGCTAGGTTACAGATCTGCAGGCACCAAAAGCCCTCCAGTACCTTATTCATGCTTATTCGTCATGTGTGGCCGTGGATGGTGAGTTAGCCAGTGACGCAGTCTTCTGCACCAAGTCCAGTCACATCACTATCCAGCTGTAACGAGCAAGTCACCATGTTGGAGTCAGTATGAGCAACCTTGCAGCGTATTCACCCACTCTGACCCAAGAGCACGTAGGCCACCTGTGGCGTCCCAATTGTCAAGCTGACCAAGATCAAACAGTTCCGTTCACTCTTCTTTGGCCTCCTTGTCTCGAGAGACAATGGGTAAGCGCCTGGAGGTGGTCAGTGGTGTGTGGAGCAGCGCCTGGAGTGGCTATAAAGGCCAATTCTAGAGTGATAGACTCTTCCACACGTGTTGCAGAAACATTTGTTTGTCGGGGCTGTTACACAGTTGGCTCTCTCCTTGCGCCTCTGTCTTTTTTCCTGCCAACTGCTAAGTCTCTTCGACTCGCCACACTTTAGCCCCACCTTTATGGCTGTCCGCCAGCTCTGGCGAACGCTGGCAACTGACTCCCACGACTTGTGATCAATGTCACAGGACTTCATGTCGCGTTTGCAGACGTCTTTAAAGCGGAGACATAGACGGCCGGTGGGTCTGATACCAGTGGCGAGCTCGCTGTACAATGTGTCTTTGGGGATCCTGCCATCTTCCATGCGGCTCACATAGCCAAGCCATCTCAAGCGCCGCTGACTCAGTAGCGTGTATAAGCTGGGGATGTTGGCCGCCTCGAGGACTTCTGTGTTGGAGATACGGTCCTGCCACCTGATGCCAAGTATTCTCCGGAGGCAGCGAAGATGGAATGAATTGAGACGTCGCTCTTGGCTGACATACGTTGTCCAGGCCTCGCTGCCATAGAGCAAGGTACTGAGGACACAGGCTTGACACACTCGGACTTTTGTGTTCCGTTCCCACACTCTCTTGGCCAGTCTGGACATAGCAGTAGAAGCCTTTCCCATGCGCTTGTTGATTTCTGCATCTAGAGACAGGTTACTGGTGATAGTTGAGCCTAGGTAGGTGAACTCTTGAACCACCTCCAGAGCGTGGTCGCCAATATTGATGGATGGAGCATTTCTGACGTCCTGCCCCATGATGTTCGTTTTCTTGAGGCTGATGGTTAGGCCAAATTCATTACAGGCAGCCGCAAACCTGTCGATGAGACTCTGCAGGCATTCTTCAGTGTGAGATGTTAAAGCAGCATCGTCAGCAAAGAGGAGTTCCCTGATGAGGACTTTCTGTACTTTGGACTTCGCTCTTAGCTGGGCAAGGTTGAACAACCTGCCCCCTGATCTTGTGTGGAGGAAAATTCCTTCTTCAGAGGACTTGAACGCATGTGAAAGCAGCAGGGAGAAGAAAATCCCAAAAAGTGTGGGTGCGAGAACACAGCCCTGTTTCACGCCACTCAGGATAGGAAGGGGGTCTGATGAGGAGCCACCATGTTGAATTGTGCCTTTCATATTGTCATGGAATGAGGTGATGATACTTAGTAGCTTTGGTGGACATCCGATCTTTTCTAGTAGTCTGAAGAGACCACGTCTGCTGACGAGGTCAAAGGCTTTGGTGAGATCAATGAAAGCAATGTCGAGGGGCATCTGTTGTTTGCGGCATTTCTCCTGTATCTGACGAAGGGAGAACAGCATGTCGACGGTCGATCTCTCTGCACGAAAGCCACACTGTGTCTCAGGGTAGACGCGCTCGGCCAGCTTCTGGAGCCTGTTTAGAGCGACTCGAGCAAAGACTTTCCCCACTATGCTGAGCAGGGAGATTCCACAGTAGTTGTTGCAGTCACCGCGGTCACCTTTGTTTTTATAGAGGGTGATGATATTGGCATCGCGCATGTCCTGAGGTACTGCTCCCTCGTCCCAGCACAGGCATAGCAGTTCATGTAGTGCTGAGAGTATAGCAGGCTTGGCACTCTTGATTATTTCAGGGGTAATGCTGTCCTTCCCAGGGGCTTTTCCGCTGGCTAGAGAATTAATGGCATCACTGAGTTCCAATTTTGTTGGCTGTATGTCCAGCTCATCCATGACTGGTAGAGGCTGGGCTGCATTGAGGGCAGTCTCAGTGACAACATTCTCCCTGGAGTACAGTTCTAGGTCGTGCTCAACCCAGCGGTCCATTTGTTTGCGTTGGTCAGTGATTATGTCCCCTGATTTAGATTTGAGGGGGGCGATCTTCTTGTTAGTGGGCCCAAGGGCTCTCTTAATGCCATCATACATTCCTCTGATATTTCCTCTGAGGCCAGCTGAATATGACTGCATAGGTGTTGCCAGTAGTCGTTTGCGCAGCGCCTGTCTGTTCTTTGTGCAGTGCTTCTGGCTGCTTTAAGAGCTACGGATGTTAACCCGCTGGGGGCTTTCTTGTAGTTCAACAGTGCAATGCGCTTAGCGGCTATGACAGGTTCCAGCTCTTCTTTATGAGGTTGAAACCAGTCTGCATTTCTCTTCGCACTTTTGCCGTGGGTGGTCAAAGCTGACTCATAGATGGTGTCTCTGATGTGGGCCCACTTGGTCTTAGCATCCCCTGTGGGAGTGTTTTGAAGGGCTGTTACAAGTGAATTTAGAAATTTTTGTAACAGCTGTGGGTGAGAAATTTTGCTTGTGTTGATGCGCGGGTGGCCCTTCTGCTTGGAATGATGCAACTTCTTTGGTCTGAGTCTAACCTTGCTGCACACCAGGGAGTGGTCGGTGTCGCAGTCCGCACTGTGGAAGCTGCTTGTGATTTGGACACTGTTTAAGGCGGCTCGCCTTGTGACAATGAGGTCTAGCTGGTGCCAACGACGCGATCTTGGGTGCCTCCATGAAACCTGGTGACAGGGTTTAGTGTGAAAGAATGAGTTGGTGATGCAGAGGTTATGATAGGTACACAACTCAAGCAGTCTCTGCCCATTCTCAAAAATCCTTCCAACGCCATAGCGCCCAAGGCAGGAGGGCCATGAGTCATGGTCGGCCCCAACCCTGGCATTAAAGTCCCCCAGCAGGAATAGGTGTTCAGTGTTGGGGATGCTGCTAATGATGTTATGGAGTTCCTCGTAGAACTGATCTTTAGCTTCAGGTGGGGAGCAGAGTGTTGGAGCATAGATGCTGAGTAGGTGTACTGGACCAGAGGCGGTGAGCAGTCGGATGGACAGTATGCGTTCCGAGCCATTTGAGGGAGGCTCTATCATGCTGAGCAAGGAGTTTCTAATGGCGAAGCCCACTCCAAGATCAAACAGTTCTGTTCACTATCCTGTTGGATAGTGTACTCTTACTGTACTAGGCCATTGGGAAACCCACAGTTTACAGCAGGGTGGCACAAGCCATTCACAAAAATCAACTGTTGTTTTCCATTTCCTACAGAAAGCTGGCAAGGCCAATACCAGAGGCTGTAATTCACACCATGTCAATCGCTCCAGAAAACTAGATCGATTCCCTTTTAATCGTGCCCACATTTTCTCTTCACTGCTTATTCAGAGTAGACTTTGGCTTCTGTGACTATGATCCTCCCCAAAATGGAAACAGACACAAAGAAGGTGATGGAAATAAACAGTAGATTTGGAACATAACTAGACGTTGGACATGTCTGCACAACAGTTTTAAGTGGATGCTTCTGTCAATGTAAGTGCTGTTGGTATCTGTGTTTTTGACAGCATTTCAAAACACAGCATGTGACAGGAAAGTGCACTGTGTTTTCTGAGTAGGTGCAACTGGCCCTGTGCGTAGTGTCTGCCTTCAGACTTCAACAGGGCTTTCAAACAAGTGGCAGCAGCTACCACTGCTTCTTTTAGCAAGTCTCACTCCACTTCTCTCCATTGTTAGGACATGCCTCGACTCTGGATTCAGCCTTCATTTACACTGCAGGTACAGTGCGAACACGAATCAAACCACTTACCATCATGTTATAATTGTAGTGTGAATACATCCTGCAGGAGAGGCAGAGGGTTTTACTTCCGGCACCTTGGAATTCTGATCCTTTCTTCTGCACAGATTGTAATTTGGCCAGTGCCGGTAATAGTGACGTGATGGTGCTAAACATTCAATCGCTAGCAGTCACTTCCAAGGGTTTTGGTTCAGCCCAGCATTCCACTCAGTTCCTAACCTGAGCCCCACTGAGGGGATCCAGAAGCACCTCCCTCAAGGAGGAAGGCAAATCAAGCAGGTTATTCCAACCTTGATCATGACCAATGCTCCAGTGAGCAGCTACGGGAAACCTTGACAGCCGTCATGGCTGTGTGGCCTCTTGATACAAAAGGCACCAGCATGTTCTTTACCTTGGTGTAATCACCAATAGAGCAAAACTAGGTGGAGTTTTTGTTAATGCCTTGCCAGCTGATTCTCCCCACCCTGTAGAGAACCGTTTGACTCTCAGCACCCTTGGCATGGCTGAGATTTCCTCAAGGGGAATCCTAGGCTTCATCCTACAATTACAGAACAGAAATAGTCAAAAGCTAGTATTTCCCAAAGTTTCCTTTGCGTCTATGTTGATATTATCTCCCAGTCGCTCCTTGCCCAGGCTGAGACAAACAACACTTTTGCTCCCACTCCTTGAGCCTTTGTTTTGGTACTCGAGCATTATTTGCATATAGTTTTGAAGGGACCCTGTTCTTACACTAGATTGTTTTCCTTTGCACTAGCAGGGCCTTTCACCATTTTATTTTTGAATGGTTTTCCCCCTCCCCCAACACACTCGAGGACAACACTTGAGAGGAGCATTATAGCCCAAGCTCAATGCTGTCCATATATATCCCCATCCAGCAGGAGGTGGGGACGAATGACTGGACAACAGTTAGGATCAGGAATCTGGCTGATGTATATTTTTCCCTCCATTACCTGGAGGAATTGACGCTAGTTGTAGTGCCTCTACTATCCTTAACTTATCAGTAATGACTGGGAATAAACCTGGGGGCTGTCCAGGCTTGTGATTCACACTGGACATTGGCATTGTTACAACTCAGTCTGTATATTTCCTGGGTTAGGGAGGTGAACAATGTCCTATTCCTGAACTCCATCCCACACCTCCCTTAGTCCAGTGATTATTACAGTCCTGTAGGAGAGAATTGAATGCTGAAATACTGCAGTAATAGTTAAGGTCTCAAAAACTATACTATCAACAGAATGGGCAGATTCATGTTTACAGTGTATTTATATAGGTACCAGCAGTAACATAGTCAAGCTCAAGTGGAGCCTAAACACTGGCATGGACCTGTTGGGCCAAGTGGCCTGTTTCTATGCTGTAAGTACTTTATAATGCTTTGTATTTGGTTCGGTCTGAGGATGTGGCAGAGTAGTTTGCACCATTTTACACTGTATAGCACAGTGTTTGTATAGTGACTTCAAGACACCACAGTGGGTGTCCTTTGTTCGTTGGACTTATTCAAGATGAATGGGCTTAAGAGACTTGGAGATAGTGCAGGAAAATGGCATTGAGGTAGATCAGCCATGATCTAGTTGAATGGTGGAGCAGGCTGGAGGGGTGAATGGCCTATTCCTGCTCCTATTTCCTATGTTCCTATGAACAGTGGCACTGGTTTAATACCCACATCTCCAGTTAAAGGCTGAGTGCCTCCAGCTGGTTTTACCTCCCTGGTTTGGGAGGATGGGGTGGATAATGCTGCCAGTAGTACAGCCTGTGCTAACTTTGTTCTGGCACCAGTTTAACAGTACAATCAATGTGTTTGAACATGAGAGTGCATTGAGAGGAGGTTAATAAAAAAAACTTAAGATCACAAAATGATGCAAGAAGAGTTGCAGCTAATTGCTGCTCTTCCTTTTCTGTCAGGTTTTCAGTGATTTGATCCAGTGGGGTTTCCAGGATGCTTAAAAGCATAAGATGTTTTATTTCTGTGATACAGATCCACCAGCACTTGCCACACTTGAATACCTTGCCCACCATTCCATTCTTTATGAGCAAGCCCACACAGTGAGGGTCGCCATGACATTCCACTGAGTGCGGGCATCGCAGCTGGGCCTGATTCTATTCTCACCCAATGCCCACTTGGGCATTTCCAGCAGTGTCGACCTGGTTCATTTTCCCCCATCCCTAGACCAAGGGCAGTGACGCCAATTGTAACAGTCACCTGCCTGAGATCATCTCAGCTAAAGTAACACAGACTACAACAACAACTTGTATTTATATAGTCTCTTTAACATAGTAAAATGTCCCATGGTGCCTCACAGGAGCATTATGAGGCAAAATCTGACACCACATGGGAGATATTAGCTCAGGTGAGATATGTTTAAAGGAGCGTCTTAAAAGAGACACACATGGTGGTGGGAGTCAGTTGCCAGCATTCGCCAGAGCTGGCGGGCAGCCATAAAGACAGGGCTAAATTGTGGCGAGTCGAAGAGACTTAGTAGTTGGCAGGTAAAAAGACAGAGGCGCAAGGGGAGAGCCAACTGTGCAACAGCCCCAACAAACAAATTTCTCTGCAGCACCTGTGGAAGAGCCTGTCACTCCAGAATTGGCCTTTATAGCCCCTCCAGGCGCTGCTTCACAAACCACTGACCACCTCCAGGCGCATATCCATTGTCTCTCGAGATAAGGAGGCCCAAAAGAAAAAGACATGGTACAGAATTCAAGTGATTATGGCCTAGGCAGCAAAAGGTATGGTTGCCAATGGTCATAGAATTGTAGAATGGTTACAACACAGATGGCCATTCGACCCATCGTGTCCGTGCCTGTTCTCTGCAAGAGCAACTCAGCTAATCCTAATCCCCTCCCATTTCCCCGTAGCGCTGCAAATCTTTTCTCTTCAGATAATTATCCAATTCCCTCTTGAAAGCCACGATTGAATCTGCATACACCACAGTCTCAGGCAGTGAATTCCAGAACCTAACCACTTGCTGGGTAAAAATGTTTTTTCTCACATTGCCTCTGGTTCTTTTGCTGATCACTTTAAGTCAGAGTCCTTTGGTTCTCAATCCATCTGCCAATGGGAACAGTTTCTCTCTATCTACTCTGTCCAAACCCCTCATGATTTTGAACCCCTCTATTAAACCTCCTCTCAACATTCTCTAAGGAGAACAGCCCCAGCTTCTCCAATCTATCCTCATAACTGAAGTCCCTCATCCCAGAACCATTCTCGTGAATCTTTCTGCACCCTCTCCAATGCCTTCACATTCCAGCTAAAGTGTGTTGCCCAGAATTGGACACAATACTCCTGTTGAGGCCAAACCAGTGTTTTATAAAGGTTCACCATGACGTCCTTGCTTTTGTACTGCACTACTTATAAATCCCAGGATCCCCGTCTTTAAAGGGATGGGGATCCTGGCTCGTGAAACTAGAAAAAGACTGCAGGATCGCTCTGAGGGGAGAGGGGCAGGAAAAGGCAGAGTCGTGGTTGCCCCCGCCTTTTCAGCCTGGTGTCGGGAGCCCTGCCACCTACACAAAATCCAGCCCAACACCGTATGGTGTTGCCAAGGGGAAGCATGTAGACTAGGACTGAACCAAGGAACTTCCTCGAGTGCAAGCTTAGTTCCACATCAGGCAGGACCTGTACCCACTGAACTACCAGGGAGCTGAAGTGTACGAGCTCGAGCTGTGTGTTGATCAAAACTGTGCGGAAAAGACAAGTCAGTGATTTGTATCTTTTTAAATTAGTTGGGAAGTGAGCAGACTGACCATTCAACCTTGGGATTCAAATTTGCTTTATTTTCCATAACGGTGTGCCAATAGTAAATCAGGCAGTGTGAAAGGAGGCTATGTCACCACATTACCGTTGGTTGGGATGAGCAAGCAGCATATTCAAGTTGAGCCAGCTCCCAGGTTTATGTTTGGTGTTTGGCTGATCATACTGAGCTGGGCTAACTGTCCTGGACTTATATCACCATCATAACAATAGCATTTATCAAAGTCAACATACAAAGGGAGGATTGGGGTGGGGGGAATCAATGAATCTTTGTACAGAACAAAACGAGCAGAAAGTACACGCTGTTCACCAAAACAGCTGAGGAAACTGGAACAAGCACAAGAAAAATGTGGCCTCAGCGACTTAAGATTCTAATCCTCGATGCTTCGCCTTCCCCATGCCATCTCCCGGTCTTCCCCTTTCACACACAAACCGCTGTCAAACTGTGTCTAGCTGCACAGATTTGCATGGTACAAGATGGAATCATTTGCATTTTCTTGAACCACTGGCTGTGCCAATCGCTGTCAGAATGAAGAATGATCCTGGGCACTGGCTGGTGAATTGCTTCAGCTGTGTGTCGAGTTTAAGAGGACTCATTTGAAATTTAAAAAAAATTGTTTTTCTAATATACTGGTATTCCGGTAAATAAAAAATATTTGAGCATAGCTAGCCTAACAGAATTGCACCCTTTCAAGAAAGCACTTATTGCTCTTAAAAAAATACATACAAAATGCAACAACATAGTGTTTGCTATGTATAGGAGATTGTGCCTGAATGAAAGGCTGCTTTATGTTACCTCTGTTTTATTTGTTTTCCTTTGTCTAGGCATATTCCTGAGTTGTTGGATTGTACGAGCATATGGGCCAAAATATACAGCTTGGTGATTACATGTTGACAGATGTACCCATAGCTGTTTTCCTTCGAACTATTTAGTGTTCCTTAAGCACATATAATGGCTTAAGTTTCTTCCTGGTGCCATAAGAACGCAAGAAATAGGAGAAGGAGTAGGCCATAAGGCCCCTCGAGCCTGCTCCGTCATTCAATAAGATCATGGCCAATCTGATCTTGGCCTCAGCTCCGCTTTACTGCCTATTCCCCATAACCCTTGACTCCCCTATTCTTCAAAAATCCATTTACATCAGCCTTGAACATATTCAATGACCCAGCCCTCACTGCTCTCTGGGATAGAGAATTCCAAAGACCCTCTGAGAAAAGAAATTCCTCCTTACCTCTGTCTTAAATAGGAGACCCCTTATTCTGAAACTATGCCCCCTAGTTCCAGATTCCCCCATGAGGGGAAACATCCTCTCAGCATCTACCCTGTCAAGCGCCCTCAGAATTTTATACGTTTGAACAATCTCATTCTTCTACACTCCAGTGAGTATAGGCCTAACCTGCTCAGCCTTTCCTCATAAGACAACCCCTTCATCCCAGGAATCAACCTAGTGAACCTTCTCTGAACTGTCTCCAATGAAAAGTATATCCCTCCTTAAATAACAAGACCAAAACTCTACATTCTAAGTGCAGTCTCACCAACATCCTGTACAGTTGTAGCAAGACTTCCCTACTTTTATACTCCATCCCCCTTGCAATAATGGCCAACATTCCATTTGCTTTCCTAATTACTTGCTGTACCTGCATGCTAATTTGTGTGATTCATGTACAAGGACACCCAGATCCCATTGTACCACAGCATTCTGTAATCTCTCTCTATTTAAATAATACTTCACTTTTCTATTCTTCCTACCAAAGTGGATAATGTCACATTTGCCCACATTATACTCCATCTGTCAATTTTTTTGTCCAATCACTTAATCTATATCCCTTTGCAGACTCTTTGGGCAGGATTTTCCCAGTCTTCAGGACCCCAAATGGGGATCCCAAGCCCACACTAGCCAGGAGCCAGACCAGGGGAGCTATTTCCCCAGAGGCCACCTCCTAATTGGCTGCCACTGCGCTCATTGTTGGGCAGGTTCCCGATGCTGCTGGCCCAAATACAGGCCGGCAGCTCCAGAACCTTGGTAGTTCCATCAGGAGAGGCAGGTGCTACTGAGGCAGGCAGGAGACCGAGTGGCTGCTTCAAAATGGAGGGACCCTCAGAGGAGTCAAAATAATTAAATATTTCAAAGGTGGAAAGGCAACAATCCCTTTGGTTTAGAGGGGAAATCCCTCCAGTTGGATTGTTGAGGCTGTATGGGATGCCTGTGGCCCTCTTCCTTGGGGGATGGAGCCTTTGCCTCTGATGGCGCCTGGGACTGCTGCAGGAAGGCCACCTCCAAGGCGACCTCCCCACTCTGCTGCTAGCAAAATGCTGGCGGTGCTGCTAAGCTGCCCTGAATTTGGGCCTTAACTATTTAAATTGCCTGCCCGCCTCCATGCTACAGGCAGGTGATCCACTTCCTTAGCGGCGGGAATCCCAATGCAGCTCCCTACTATTTTCCCGCACCCCCCCGCCTCCAGTCCCTCCACCACAGGGCTTTCCCACCTATTGTCCGCAAACTTGACTACAATAGACTCAGTCCCTTCACCCAAGTCATTAATATAGATTGTAAATAGCTGAGGCCACAGCACTGATCCCTGTGGTACTCCACTAGTTACAGTTTGCTAACCTGAAAATGCCTCATTTATTCAGACTCTCTGTTTCCTGTTAGCTGGCCAGTCCTCTACCCATGATAATATATCACCCCCAATACCATGAGCTGTTATCTTGTGCGGTAAACTTTTGTGTGACACCTTATCGAATGCCTTTTGGAAATACACTACATCTACTGGTTCCTCTTTATCCACCCTGCTCATTAAATCCTCAAAGAACTCTAATAAATTTGTCAAACACAAATTCCCTTTCATAAAACCATGTTGACTCTGCCTGATTGCATTATGATTTCCTAAATGTCCGGCTACTACTTCCTTAATAATGGATTCCAGCATTTTCCCAATGACAGCTGTTAGGTTAACTGGCCTATAGTTTCCTGCTTTTGGTCTCCCTCCTTATTGAATAGGGGCGTTGCATTTGCGGTTTTCCAATCTGCTGGGAGCTTTCCAGAATCCAGGGAATTTTGGAAGATTACAAACAAGTCTACTCAATCTCTTCCTGCAATCCCAATCCCAAATTAAGATAGTATATATTGATGCCACTGAATTATATTAATATTGTTCAACAATTAGGTACTTGAGTTATTTTAGTATGGATGGTATCCTCTCAGGTCTGTTTAGGTGAGTAGATGGGTTAGAGTTGCTATGCGCAATCTTGTACGGTGATGCACCATAGCAAAGGAGACTAATCAGCATAATGGAAGCTTGCAGTGAGAGGCTTTCCAGATTCACGAGACGTGGCCTAGCCAACTGTTCATCGCAGCGAATTAACATTCATGTAAAAAAATCTAAAACAGATTGGTTGCTGCTTATCAGCTATCGTAAAGCATAGGATTAACAGACCACTCTGTGATTCAGCAGATGTGTTTCCTAAAGGATCTACTGCTTACTTTGCTATTAAAAGTACTGTAAATGTAATTGATGCTTTTCCCTCATGAGTGTACTGTTCCTTTTTTTCCCCCCGTTAATCTCCCCTTGACCCCCAAAGATATTGAATCAAATAAGTAAGGATTCTTCACGTGTAGTCTAAACAGAGAGTTCTTTCAGACCCACATTGGCTCCCAGTCCCCAAATACCTCAAAATTAAAATTCTCATCCTCGGTTTATGGCCTCACCCCTTCCGATCTCTGTAACCTTCCCCACCTGTGGAAGCTCTGCTTTCTGCCAACTCTAGCCTCTTGCCCATCTATTACTCCCTCTATCACCATCAACATGCCTTCAGCCATCTGAACTCTAAACTCTGGAATTCCCTCACTAAACCTGTCCGCCTCTGCAACGCCTCCTGCTCCTTTAAGACCCTCCTTAAGAACCAGCTCACTGGCCAAGTCTTAGTCGCTTCTGTTAAGCCCTTTGGAGTGTTTTTCTGCATTAAAGTTGCTACATTGATGTAAATTGTTGGAATATCACAGCACACCCCCCCTCCCCCCTCAAACTTCCCCAGCAACTTCTTGCTGCAATATGTGACTGTTCATTGCATGAGTGGAAGGAAAACTGGGCATGAGTTGTGACTGAGTGTATGTGGTAGTTATAGGGCAAACACTGAAATGCATCTTGTATATGATTTGTGAAAATAACTAGAAGTGTGCTGGGAAGTTAAATAGAGATTGTTACTTTTGCACTGCCAGTTAATGGTCCATTTTTACCATAGGGTTGCCTTCATTGGCAGAAACTTTGGGGGCACCCACCGTGTCTACAAAACCTTCAAGAATGTGTCTTATGTGCCAAACTACAGGCAGCAGTCACTACAAATAGTTCTGCCAGTGGCATGTCAAGGGGCATTAAAGTCATGTCCAAGACCAAAAAACTGCACATATGCAAACCTCTCACACACGTGGTTCCCAGTTGCTGACTAATTCCATCTGCATGATAAATGGGTCAGATTTAGCTAAATCTGACCCATTTATCATGCAGATGGGCGGCACAGTGGCGCAGTGGTTAGCACCGCAACCTCACAGCTCCAGGGACCCGGGTTCGATTCCGCGTACTGCCTGTGTGGAGTTTGCAAGTTCTCCCTGTGTCTGCGTGGGTTTTCTCCGGGTGCTCCGGTTTCCTCCCACAAGCCAAAAGACTTGCAGGTTGATAGGTAAATTGGCCATTATAAATTGTCACTAGTATAGGTAGGTGGTAGGGAAATATAGGGACAGGTGGGGATGTTTGTTGGGAATATGGGATTAGTGTAGGATTAGTATAAAATAGGTGGTTGATGTTCGGCACAGACTCGGTGGGCCGAAGGGCCTGTTTCAGTGCTGTATCTCTAATCTAAGTAAGGAGACCAAAACTGTACTGTACACAAAAACTGGCACAGGGAAAGGGGTATCCGTTTTATGGGTGAAAACCTAGCTCTGGGATCTCACAACACAAGAGGGGTTTCAATTTTGGTCTTGCGTGTCTTCTGGCCTTAGTATCTTCTTGAGGGGTAATGTGTCAGCCGGGTCACCTTTTAGGAAAGGTGGGAAGCGACATGGAATAGGGTCTCTGTCGGTTGACCCAGAAATGACATTTGTGGAGACTGTGAATGGATGTTGGGGGAACAAATAAGAAAGTTAAACTTTTCAATAAATTATCTTTTAAAACCATGTTGCTTTCTCCTCAGGCACAGAGTCTTTAGGAAGCCAGCGCACCATTCAAGAGGAGTTCATTCTTGGCAATGGAGACACCCTGGATCTGACTTGCAGTTCTCAAGGTTCTTCGCTGGCTATGGTATGGTTAAAAGATGGACTTAGCATACTGCCCAACAACAGAACCCACGTCGGACAGAGAAACCTGAAAATTATCAACATTTCATACAATGACTCAGGGGTTTACTCCTGCAAACTCTGGGGCACCAATGAGATTCTAAGCAACTTCACAATAAAAGTCGCAGGTGAGTGCTAACTGTCAAACCACAGCTGTGTTTGTGCTAAATACATGGCCTTCTAATGATACTGAGCAATACAGAACAATAGGTCTCCAATTCTATGCCAAGTTACCTGACCTCTGCAAGGCAGCCAGCCCATCGGAGGTTACAGTTAGCTGCAGCACCTCTGGGTTGGAAAGGATAAAGAAAGCCACTGGGCATGGCATTGTAGTGGTTAAGTCACTGGTCTAGTACTCCAGAGGCCTGGACTAATAATCCAGTGATTGTGAATTAAAATCCAACCACAACAGTTTGAGAATCTGCAAACTGATCCATGAAACTGTTGGATTGCCATTAAAACCCCAACTGTTTCACTCATGTCCTTTCGGGAAGAAAAGCTCCCATCCTTACCTGGTCTGGCCTATATGTGACTCCGGACCCACATCAACATGGTTGACTCTTAAATGTCCTCTGAAGTGGCCAAACAGGTCACTCTATGGATGGGCAATAAATGTCTGGCCAGTGATGCCCACATCTTAAGAATGAATAAAGAAACAAAATTAATTTATGAATGTCAGATGAGAACACCATCAGACTTAACAAATGGCTACCTGGGTGAGATAGCAGAGCTGCCGACACCTATGGAACAATACTACAGTGGGAGTCAAAACTTCCTAGAGAGAAAATTGAAAAAAAGAAGTTGAATGCAACCACTTCTTGTATGGAAAAGAAACCCACATCTCTCAGGATTACTTACCTGTCATATTTATTATGCTGATGTCATTACACTGGAAAGATTCAGACTTGAAGTGAACCGACCTGCAAAGGCTCCACTTTCAAGTGCTAATTATTTAAATATTAGCTTAACATTCAAATGGTGGGGACTCATGAGGAAAGTTTCATTCTGCTCATTTCAAATATTCTTAAAGACCTGAAATAAAGCAAAGTTTAAAATGTTTCTTTCTCCCTGCATGTAAGGTGCAAAAAGGCAATGCAATTCTTATGAGGTAAATAAAGTGAGAACGTATCTCGAGGCTGCTTCTATCTCTCGACATTGTCAAGGCCTTGGTTACTGCCCCCAGATAAATTGTAAGAGTGCATTAGCCTGAGCAGTGAGTACTCGCACCCTAGGGAGGTGTACATTGTGGCTTTACATCAGATGTTGTCAGGCAAAGATGAAGAAATCACTAAAAGGCCATATTATTTTGTAATCAAATACCTTGGAAGCTGTTTATCTAATTGACAATGAGCAGTGTCAAGAATAGACACTCGGGGCAGGGAAATACAGCAACAAGGTCATGCTGAGAAGTGTAGCCAAAAAGAGCTTAATGGTAAGTCTTAACATACATTTTTAAAAGCTACTTGCTCTGCAAAATATTCAACAAGAATTTACTAAAGAAATAAACTTTATTTTCTGCACCAATGTTCATCCCTTCCCCCACTTTGATGGGATACAATGCCACTAGCACCATTCATCCCTCAGCTTCTCATCCAAATGGCTATTAGAGTGCTGTTAGATTATTCAACTACAAAGGATTGAACAGTTGATCTGGATCTTGTCCTCACCTAGAGCCCACACATTGCCTTCGCATCATAGTTCATTAGCCTCAGCTACTCACTTACACCCAGGCTTGCTGGAATAGCCATCAGAAATGGATCTAACATTTTCCTCTGTAACTGTGTTCTCTTGCAGTACCACCAATCCAGCCAGGGAAGCAAACCTGGGGCCTTCACTGTTTGTTTGCCTTAACTAGCTAAGTCATCAAGATAGGTCATCTTTGATTTTGGAGGCAAGGGGTGAATATTTGTATTCAGTTGGATGAAGGATGTCCCTCGGGTGGAAAGGATTTTCTTCTCCACTACAGTTGTTCACAAGTGTCAGAGTCACATGTTCCTGCATCAGGATTAGCATGGTCAGGATTAGAGTAAAGCACCTGTTCTGTCCTATCAACATCTAGGTGATATTGACAAAGAGAGTGAGGACCATCAGAACAGCCCCATGAGCCTTTTTCACCATTCAGTTAGATCAATTGGCAAGAATTTGCGTTCCTACAGCACCTTGTACAAGATCAGGACTTCCCAGTGCACTCTACAGCCAGAGAAGTTCTTTTGTAACAAAGTCACTGTTCTAATGTAGGGAATAGTCTGTCTGGGAAACAAAGATGCAATGTGACAAGTAACAACTTACCTAGATCTTTTTTTTTTAAAAAGCGAATGGTCTATGGGAAAAGTGTGAAGTCTAATGTCACTCTATAATCTAAAACCGCAAGTTTTCTACAACAACCATCTGAGCTTTAATAACTCTCTCACGAAGTTTGGAATCTGGAAATGAACGCTACTATTGTAACAGTGTTTGACTCTAGTGGGGGTCATTTTCAACTTGGTTGAATGGACAGTAACCTGGCAGATTAGATCAGGCAGCTGATTTTCATTCTGTTGAAATCAATGGAATATAAATCTGGTGGATTCTATAAAGGGCAGGTGATCCACTCTGTCATGTTACTGACCAGGCAGTAAAGTTGAAAGTGACCCCTGATGAATCAAAAGAACAAAAGTTTGCATTCTGTATAATCCCTTTGATGACAATAAACATGAAGTTCCTCCAAGAGGAGAATGGCGCTGAGCAGAAGCAGACGATTTAGAAGAGATGACCAAAAGCCTGGTCAGCAGGTGTTCAAGGAGACTATTAAAAGTGAGTATTTAAAGCACATTTATTTAGGAGGTTCTAGAGAATAGGGCTAAAGTGGCTGAAAGCTACATTCCAAATGATGGAGTGAAGCATTGGACGGCAGTTTCAGAGAGAATCAAAGGGTACAGATTAGGACAGGAGGCTTCAGAGGTACATTGGGGTGAGGCCCTTGATAGATTCAACAAAGTTGTATCATAAACAAATATAAACCTCCAGGATTTGTAGAACATGAATGTAGGTTCTGACGAAGTTAGTACAAATTTTGAGATGATGAACTGTAGTTTTTGATTTATCTATATGATCTTTAGGTTAGGTACAGTGAATACTTTCAGCAATACTCATAGATTATATAATTTTTGTCCAATTTTTTCCCTCCCATTTTTACCTCATTCTTTCCTCTTTGATTCTTCCCTTTGATCATGGCTCCATGGGAACCTGTTACCTTTCTTCACTTCACTCAAATGCTAATTTTCCATTTGTGAGTCTTGACGTTGAGAGTTGGCAGACTAAAGCAACATTATCATTCTATTAATGAAGCTGAGGGATCACAACCAAAGTCAAACCTGCCCTCGTTCAATAATGCCTTCATTTCCAGCTGGGGGCCATTAGATAACAATCAAGAGTGGAAACCTTATCCAGCTTTGCCTTCACTAACCCAGGAATGGCGAGTCCCTTACTGCCACCTCAGCTGAGATCAACTATATCAGCACAGAACAGAGACATTCATAGTCTGGGTGGCTCAGCTACTCATTGGATAAATACACTGGAGGACCGATGTTTAATTATAAGGAATTTTTATAGGCCTAGTTAGGCTTAAAGGGATATCTTTAGGAATTTGCAAATTCTTATCGTAACCAAATAGCCTGCTTCCAACATGATGACAAACTGTGAGTTTGCTGTGGTCACTGAGACACAAGGGAGACATTTAGGCACTGAAGGCTGAACGCTTTGATCTGTTATGTCAAAGGTTTGAGAAACAAGAAAAGGCTCGAGAAACCTAGCCCTTTCACCCTGGAAAGGAGGTATTTGAGAGGTAATATACAAGGATGTAATGTAGTTGATGGGATATTACTTGAACTAAATTGCAAAAGGAAGACGAAGAAGTAATAGGTTCGAAACAGTAAAGGGTAAATTTAGAATCACACAGAAAGGTTTTTATTCATATACACACAGTGACCAATAGACCTGAATGGACCTCCAGGTGAAGAAGTGGAGGTGAAAATCCTGGATTAATTCAATGCTGCAGTGGATGGACGTAAGGTGTCATCATTGATGGAAAAACTTTGAATGGCCTTCCCCGTCTGTGATTATTTTATGCCCCGACTCTTCAAAAATTCAATGTATTGAGGAGATTCTTTTCCTAATGGAATGAAAATGTCCCCATAACTGAGTCTTAAAAGTGGTGAAAACAGAAAGGGACAGTTAGGGCCCGGAGGTAGTTAACCAATTTACCCATGAAATTGTTCTTGTTGATGAACCTAGGTTGCAGTACTGAGGGAGTGCTGTCTTTTGGATGAGAAATTAAATTGAGGCCCCATCTACCCTATCAGTTGGATGTAAATGATCCCATGGCGATATTTTGAAGTAGAGCAGGGAACTTCTCCTGGTAACCTGACCAATATTTATCCTTCAACCAGTATCACTAAAGCAGATTATTGGATCATTATCACATTACTATTTGCGGGAGCTTGCAATGTGTAAATTGACTGCTGTCTTTCCTCCATTACTACAGTGACTACACTTCAAAAGAACTTATTTGGGGTAAAATGCTTTGTTCCATCCTGAAGACATGAAAGGTGCTGTAAAGATGCATGCCTATCTTTTAGAGGGAGAATGGCTCCTGTCATTCTCTTTTATAACATTTCAGTGGACGCTGCACTTCCCTCTGCTGTGTAATTTGGAGACCCTATTCCTATTGAGTGTAAATGTCAGGGAGCTATGTGCTTGCATTTATTTTGAAGGATTGCCTTAATCCAACAACTGAATCATGGCCTGTAATGTCACCGACTTGCTGAACATTGGGCCAATGACAGAAGAGGTGCAGCACCAAAGGGCGAACTGAGCACCTGCCAACGTTCTGTGGTATACAAGCACCTTGAATCGTATGGCTTTGAGTTTGAGTCGAGTTGAGGTGGAAAAGTGGATGTGAAAATCCCGGATTAATTTAACAACCAATTGAATGCTGCAGTGGATGGATGTAAGGTGTCATCATGGATGGAGGAACTTTGAATAGCTTCCTCATCCTTAATTACCTTGGGCTCATAGTGCTTCAAAAATTCAATGCATTGAGGAGATTGTGCCAGAATTGTTGGCAGGCTGCTGTTTTGCTCCATACTCAATCTCTTACATAGAAACATAGAAAATAGGAACAGGAGTAGGCCATTCGGCCCATTGAGCCTGCTCCGCCATTCACCATGATCACGGCTGATCATCCAACTCAGTAACCTCTTCCTGCTTTCCCCCCATATCCTTTGATCCCTTTCGCCCCAAGAGCTATATCTAACTCCTTCTTGAAAACATACATTATTTTGGCCTCAACTGCTTTCTGTGGTAGCGAATTCCACAGGCTCACCACTCTCTCGGTGAAGAAATTTCTCCTCATCTCGGTAGAGAAAGGTTTACCCCATTTACCGATTCCTGCGATACCCCACTAGTCACTGCCTGCCATTCAGAAAAAGAACCTGTTTCCTGTCTGCCAACCAATTTTCTATCCATAGCAATACACTACCCCCAGTCCCATGCGCTTTAATTTTACACGCTAACCTCTTATGTGGGACTTTGTCGAAAGCCTTCTGAAAGTCCAAATAAACCACATCCACTGGCTCCCCCTCATCAACTCTACTAGTTACATCCTCGAAGAATTCTAGTAGATTTGTCAAGCATGATTTCCCTTTCGTAATCCATGCTGACTCTGTCCAATTCTACCACTGTTCTCCAAGTGCTCTGCTATAAAATCTTTGACAATGGACTCTAAAATTTTCCCCACTCCCGACGTCAGGCTCTTATTGGTAACAGATTAAAATGGTCCAAATTTTACCATAATCCCTCACTTTTTCTAATGGAATGATAATGTCCCTTTAATTGAGTCTTCAAACAGTGAAGATCTGAGAGAATTCTGTTTCCTGCAGAGGGCGACGATTTGCTTATACTGAGCAAGTGATGTAATGCCCAATTTATTGCCAAGTATATTGAGGAGCCCTGTGTTTCCACTTGTCTCGGTTGTTGATGACTGATTGTAAAGTAATTAACTATAGTATATGGATATTGAAACCAGCTGGGCTGGTGGCGTTTTATATATTCAGATTAATCCTTTGTTTGGAATCCTGCTGAAGTAAATTAGCCTTTGCTCGTAAAACTGAACTCTGGATCACATGTGAATTGCCTGCTTCAGAGACCTGCCACCCCCGCCCCCACCTTTCCGAACATGCCTCCCCTCCTTCCCAGACTTGCGCCTCCCCTCCTTCCCAAACTTGCTCCTCCCCTCCTTCCCAGACTTGCTCCTCCCCTCCTTCCCAGACTTGCCCTTCTGCCCAGAACTACCCCTCTTCCTTCACAGACCTGCCTTCCCACATCTCCAGACCCATAGCCCCTTTGCTAGAAGTGGATCCAATGTCATTTGTTTCCATAATCACCAGATTTAAAGCAACAATGTGCTTGAAACAAGGGACAAAATATTAACCGGGCGGGACTATGATCTGCTGCACTTGAACTTGCTAAGTGATTCAAGCAGCTGCTTTCAATTGAAACAATGTGCACAATGTTGGTAGGTATTTCTGGAGTTAATCAAGTGACTGATGAAAGAGACTCTGAAAGAATTTTCACCATGTTCTGCTCCATTAAAGTGTGCATCTGTCAGGCACGTACAGTTAAAGTTTGTTATTGCAAACCTGTGGAAGATTGGCGAATTTATTTGTCTTATCAGGAGTGACCATATCAAGATCTGTACTGACTAGTGGTGTCCCTGATAGTAACAAAGGAACAATACTAATTCAATAGCAGGATGTATCACTCATTACATGTCAGCCTTGATTCAGTGGTAGCACTCTCACCTCCACATCAGAAGGTTGTGAGTTCAGGCCCCACTGCAGGGACTTCAGCAGATAATCCAGGAAGACACTTCAGCGCATTACTGAGGGAGTGCTGCCCTGTTGGAGGTGCCATCTGTATTTCAAAAGTACTTCATTGTTTAAGAGCTTGGGGATATCCAGAGGTTGTGAAAGGCGCAATATACATTCAAGTTCTTTGTAGCTTCCTGAGTAAAGCACATTATTGTTTGCTGTTGAGTCATTAGGAGCCAAAGATCCTATGCTCGTTCCCAGTCTGTGCTGACATTGCTGAGTTTAAAACCACAGTCGGGTGCTTTCATTAGCTTCTGTGCTCCTTGGCTAGAGAGAGGAAATATCAGCCAGCTTCTTATTCCTGATGACTGCAAAGTGCTTCTGTGTTGCTGAGAAAGGATAGAATCAGTTTTAGCTGTGATAATCAGCCCATTCAAATTGCAGTCCCACCCTCAAATGTCTAGGTTTTTGCATGAAGACATGAGGACACTCCAATTCTGGCCTTTTGTGCATCCCCAATTTTCATTGCTCTACCATTGACGTCTGTGGCTTCAGCTGCCTCGGCCCTGAGCCTTGGATTTCCCTCCCTTAACCTCTCTGCTTCTCTTCCTTCCTCTCCTCCTTTAAGATGCTCCTTAAAACCTAGCCCTTTGCCCAAGCTGGTCATCTGACCAAATATCTCCTTATGTGGCTAGATATCAAATATTGTTTGAAAACACTCCCCTGATGCACCTTGGGAAGTTTTACTATATTAAAGACGTGATATAAACTAAAGCTGTTGTTATTGATATTGATATATAATCAAATAACGACAGCTACTATCCCGTTAAACACACACAAGGAGAGGAAAAGAAACTGGATTTTGGAAATAAAAAGATAGCAAATGCACAGCAGGGTCTGTCAGCACCTGAAAAGGCAAGAAACAGGTTAACATTTCAGGTCAAAACCTTTTCAGGACTGGCTGCTTGGTGTTGGACACCAAGGAAAGGAATCCAAAAGGAATCAGTAGATTAATGTAAAAGGCAAATACTGTGGATGCTGGGAATCTGAAATCAAAGAGAAAATGCTGGAAATGCTCAGCAGGTCAGACAGCATCTGTGGAGAGCGAGAGTGAGAAACAGAGTAACATTTCAGTTCTTTCATTGATCTGAAACGCTGGGCTGAATTTTCCTGGCCCCTTGCTGGCAGTTTCGAGGTGGGGGTGGGCAGCCAGAAAACTATTAGGGATCCACGTTGGGATGGCTCCCGCATGCATTCCTGCCATGCAACTTTCCCAGGAGCAGGCAGGAAGTGGCCAGCCAATTACACACTTAAGGCCCCAATTAGGGGCATTTGAGAGGGCTTACCGGAATTGTGCAGATAGCGCGTGCGCAGTCCATCAGCTCCATGGAGGCGGCTTCCCTCCTGCAGTCCGGGGGGCTATCGGAGCCAGAGGCCCCATGCCCCTAAGAGGGGGCTGCAGGCATGGAAGGCAGTCCCTGCGCCCCCAGCGCTGCATCTGGAGGGTTTTCCCCTCCGATTAAAAGGGCCTACTGCCTTCCCCGTTCTGAATTATTAGTTTACTTTTAACCCTTCGAGGGTACCTCCATGTTGATGCGCCCTTGAGGTTTCCTACCTGCCTCAGCCATGCCCACCTCTCCCGGTGGTGCTGCCGAGGCTCTCGAGCTGCCAGCCTTCTGATTGGGCCAGCAGCATCAGGAGTCCACCCACCATCCTTAATAGGGCAACAAGCGCAGAGGCGACCAATTAGGAGGCTGCCTCTGGGAATATCGCCAAGCCATTCTCCGTTTGGTCCCAACATCAGGGGCCCAAAGCCCACTGAAAAATCCTGCCCATTAACTCTTTTCCTGTCTACATATGCTGCCAGACCTGCTGAGTCTTTTTCAGCATTTTCTGTTTTTATTACATTAGATTAATGTGCCTGCTCCTTGCATTTTTTTTTCCAATTTCTTCCCTATCTTGAATGCCCTGACTCTTGCTGGAGCCTTGTAAGGAACAGCAAAGAGTCATTGAATAGCAATAAATAGTGATAAATAATAGTTTAGCTTTCCCTCGCTTGAGGCATTCATAGAATCATAGAAAGTTTAAGCCACAGAAAGAGGCCACTTGGTAAAGGCCGCTACCCAACCCGAACCCGACGAGACTCGACGACATGTGTCGGGTTCGGGTCGGGTCGGACTTCCGGGTCCACCATTCGGGCTGGGGTTGGGTCAGGTCGGGTTGGACACACTCTATCACAACCTCAGGTAAGTGGCTCCAATGTTAATGTAATTTTTTGACTAGAAAGGTGGGTTTGTTAGTTATTTTAAGCTTGTGCAGATCAGCAACATAGTGAAAAACAGAAGGTAGGTAAATTGATGGTCGGGTGGTCGGGCGCGGGAAAAAAATGGAAGGACTCGGGCTGGCTCAGGATCAGATGTGGTTCTGTCGGGCTCGGGTCGGGTTTCATTTGCAGACCCGAGCCGGCCGTTACCACTTGGCCCATCGTGTCTGTGCTAGCCGACAAACGATCCACCAATTCTATTGTGACCAATTCTAGCAGTCAACTGCTGCCCTGCCTCAGATCAGCTAACTTAGACTTGGGATTAAACTTGCGATCATCTGCTGCAGTGAAGGTGCTCTTGCAACCAATGGAGAGACGTGTGATTCTCCTGCTGCCTTTTTTTTATTCTTTCGTGGGATGTGAGCATTGCGGGCAAGGCCAGCATTCATTGCCTATCCCTAATTTCCCTCGAGCCACTTTCTAACTGAGTGGTTTGCTAGGCCTTTTCAGGGGCAGTTAAGAGTCAACCACATTGCTGTGGGTCTGAAGTCACATGTAGGCCAGACTAGGTAGGAGAGCAGATTTCCTTCCCCAAAGGGCATTTTTATGACATTGGCAGCTTCATTGTCACCATTACTGAGACTAGCTTTTTATTATAGATTTATTAATTAATTGAATTTTAATTCTCTCAGTACCATGGTGGGATTTGAGCTTATGTCGCCAGAGCATTACTCTGGCCCCTGGATTACTAGCCCAGTGACATTACCACTACGTTACTGTGCCTGATAAATAGCCAACTTCCTTTGTTGGGACAGCAATGTGACTCATGAGCTAACTAAGGAAGAAAGAACTTGCATTTGTATAGTGCATTTCATAACCCTCAGGATTCCCAAAGCACTCTGGAGCCATTTATTTTACTTGTTCATAGAATGTGAGTGTAGCTGGCTAGGCTGGCATATATTGCCCATCCCTAATTGCCCTTGCACTGAGAGGCTTGCTAGGCTACTTCAGAGGGCATTTAAGAGTCAGCCACTCTTCTTGTGGGTCTGGAGTCACATGTTGGTAAGGACAGCAGATTTCCTTCCCTCAAGGACGTTAGTGAACCAGATGGGTTTTTACAACAATCAACAATGGTTTCATGGTCACCATTAGATAAGCTTTTAATTGCAGATTTTTATTAATTGAATTCAGATTTCACCATCTGCCATGGTGAATTTAAACCCATGTCCCCAGAACTTTAGCCTGGGCCCCTGGATTGATCGTCCAGTGACAGTACCACTACGCCAATGCCTCTCCTGATTAAAAACCTAGGACGTGCACACACTGTTGTTGTGTAGGAAACACAACACACAAATTTGTTGATGCTGGTTGAGGGATGAATATTGGCCAGACACCCTGCTCTTTTTCAAAATAGTGCGGTGGGATCTTTTACATCCATCTGAGAGGGCAGACGTGGCCTCGATTTGTAGTCTCATTCGAACGACGGCATAGCCGGCGCTAGAGCACTCCTTCAGTACTGCATGAGGGTCAGCCTAGATTATATGCTGCAGTCTTTTGAATGTGTCTTGAGGTCAGAAGCTGCTGACTCAGAGATGAGAGTCCTACCAACTGAGCTACGGCTAACAGTCAGATTGGTAATTGGTGCCAAATTAAGGACGGTTTTGGATTGGAACTGCCCAAGCTCATTTCATCCAGGAGCCTTACAGAGGAGACTCTCTTGCTGAGCTTGATTTGAACACAGGCCCCAAAAGGAAAAAGCCAGTGTCTAATCCACAGTGTGACACTCCATTCACTCATAGAGAGATTTTATTTGTTGTTTTCCCTCCTGAACGCTGGCCTGTATCTTCAGTAATTTTCTCCCACCATTGGAACTAATCACATTCATGTTGTGCAAACCCAACCAAGGTAAAACAAAAATAAATGATCACTTGTGAGCAAGGCCATTCATTCACAGTTTCCACAGAAAACGTAGACAGCATCATAGAATTCGATCTCCTGAAATACCTGTAAAACTGCCAGAATCCCATCCGATTGAAAAAGAATTCGGCTTATTCAGTCACCGAGCTAGTACAAACAGAACGCGATTGCCCAAAGACCAGTAAAAATGGTGGAATCATATATAATAAAAATGGAATTTGACTTGCTATATTCAGCTGCCGATATGTTCTGAGTTTCATTTGCTCAATATTTTTGATTTGTGCCAAATTCTGAGTGGTTGAATTAGACTGGGTTGGACTACTGGATGATGAGGCAGAGGCAGAGGAGGCCACCACAGCCAATTGTACAAGACCTCAGGCAACACTCGCCAAAGTATCCGTCCCTCATGTGTGGGCTTTTGCTATCAAACTGAAAGGAATTACAGCTGAACTTGATCCTACATTCATACCTATATTTTTGGGGCCCAACATTCATACCTATATTTCCAGTCGCATTTGCTTTTCCCCTGCCCCAAGTCTGAAGCTGAAAATAGTGCCATCCAGATCAGCGAACCAAGCATAGACCTGAGATTGAATCTGAGCATGTCAGATTCTGTAGAGGTTCAATTCTATAAAAACATGACCTTAATGACTTTCTTCACTGAAAACCCCAATTCATGCTGAATTGGTCTGGAAGCAGGACTTGGGAAACGTGCCAGAGACAGATTTAACTGATCTGTGAAACTGCACCTAAATGCAGGATCTGTTTAGGTGTGCAGCGCATGCACAAGGCTTCACTGTTTTGAGAGTACCAGACATTTCTCTTAAAGGGTAACGTCTAACTTCCGTGGTTCGTACGCTCATAAAAACTGCGGTAAAAATTATAAATAAAAATACTCTACATACTTCAGATACTGCACCCATTAACTCTTTTGAAGAAAGAACATAATTCACTGAAGCTCTTTGAGCTACGATCATGGGCTGAAGCTCCACTCCAGAGACTTGAGCATATAATCTAAGCTGTCACTCCAGAACAGCTTTGAGGGAGCTGAGATGTTAATCTGAGGCCTGCTCTGGTGAAGGTAAAAGATCCCCTTGGACCGTTTGAGGAAAGGTAGGGGCGTTCTCCCAGTTTTCTGGCCAACATTTCTCGCTGAATCAACAACACCAAAACAGAATCATTTATTCATTACCGTTTGTGGGACCTTGTTGTGCCCAAATTGGCAGACTCTTCAAAAAATAATTCATTTGACTGTGGGGTACTTTGGGAAATCGTGAGGATAAGAAAAGGGTTACATAAACACAAGTGCTTCCTTCCTTTCTGCACTTATGTGGGCATTAGAGAGAGCTAGTGCAATGTGGCCCCTCTAATGAAATTACAATTACCTCCCCACACCTCCCCCACCATCTTGCCACAGGCAGGGAATAAAAATTTCTGAAATAAAAATTAATAAGAATGCAATACGGCACGTAACTTATAACTTTCTCCCTTGTTGTCTGAATGAGTACATGGGGCTGGATTGTATGCACCCGCTGCCGGGAGGGGCGGCAGGCGATAAAATGGCGGGCGGTGTGCCGCCATGCTGCCACGATCTTCCTTGTTGCAGCCCACAATAATATGGCAGTCGGGCCTCCCCCCGTCCCCACCCCCAGTCACGTGGAGCGGGCGTGCTCTCCGACGCCAGCAATGCCGCAGCTGTCTGTGCGCAGGCGCCGCTGTTAAAGTCTTGCCGGGTAATTTAAATTTTTAAAGTTATACCCTCCCTCCCCCTTCTGTACTGATTAAAAATCTGCTGCCCTGTTCCCACCCCCAGTAACAATAAAATTCATTATTTACCCTCTTTCCCCCACCCCCTCGAAACACTTACCTTCCACACTTCCCACCCCCCACCACAAACGGAACAAAGTGCACAGGTCACCATTCCCTACACTAATGATGTAAATTTGACCCAGTTTCCCCCCCCCCCCCCCCCGGACTAAAAATCTTAAGTTCCCCCCTTCCCCAGCACTGCGGCGCCTGCTTTCCCCAGACGGGAAGGTGAAGGCATGTGAATGCCGGCTGCCACTCAGAAGATCAGGGCCCAATGGTAAGAGTGGAGTCAATTTTATTTAAATGGATGCATTCTGCTAATTTGAATATTTTAATCCGGGTCCCATTGCTCAGCGGTGGGGGGGGGTGGGGAGGCGCCGCCAAGGAGCCTTGCTGCCGCTGGGAAGATCAGGCCCCGCCCTCCCGGCGTCTGGCTCTGTGGCGGACCACGACTGGAATGATCTTCTGGCACCCCCGCCACGGTGCCAGATGTCGAGAGCTTTGTAAAGTCCCAGCCATGGTGTGGTACTGAGCGATACAAACCAGCAACATCATAGGTTTGATTCCTGGGGCAGGATTTTCAGACCCCCGCCAAGGTCAGGAATGGAGGCAGATGAGGCCTGAAAACACCGGCAACGGCCAGCGTTACTGTTTCCCAACCCTGTTCCTAGTGTTGGCCATTTTGGCATTTTCCATTTGTCCTCCAGTTTCCCAACGTAATGTGGGCAGTTCAACTGCCTGAAGGTGGGCATCCTGCCAATGCTCCAGGCAGTGCCCTCCCTGCCTGCATGGGTTGGGGATGCAGCCAAAGGCTGGCCTCTAGAGGGATTTCCCCCATAGTGGTGGCCTGGCTGCTTTTTCTATTTTTTAATTAAATTTTTTTAAAAGTGTCTGAGAGTGCACCTCCATGTTGAAACCTCTCAGTTATTTACCATTCATTGCAGCTGGGTGCACCTCTGAAGCTGGAAACTCTGATTGGCTCTCCAGTTTCGAGAGCCCACCCACCACGCTGTGTCCATGCCAATTAAGGGGTGCCCCGCTCAAGATTGCAACAAGTGTTTACCCCTGGGGGCTGGTTCGGGACCTGGAAACAGTCCCGGCTTCTGTTTCATATCCCCAAAGCAAAAGTTCAGCCCATGCTCTCTGTTGAGTTAACTGACCTGAGACTGGGAGGGGGGGGTGGGGGGTAGAAAATGAGCCACTTGTCGATTTCCACCGCTGCTAGAAAGTACTTGTGTATGTCTATTAAGGACAGGTTTGGGCATGACTGTGATACCCTCCATAGAAAATAGCCCAAATAGAATTCACTGCCTAAGCTTGCACATAAGGGCAAGGTAATAGAAGGAGCTGCTGGTGCCCAGGGATCTACTCCAACATGACTCAAAGCCGTTAGAAGAGATCCAGTGAAAGGACAAACTTGGCTCTGAGACAGAATGTTGCAACTGATGGTTTTCGATAATTGGACATTAAACTTTTATGCTGTCGGGATATTTGTCACTTGTTGATCTCCCTGCCTATGCTGCTTTGATCTTAATGAATAATTCTGTTTAGTTCTAGTTACCTCAGTACTGGTTGAATCCTTTACAGTGAGAGCTGCAGTGTGTGTTGACTACAGGTGCAGTATTAAACTGATGAGATTTATTTTGTCTTCCAGATTCTTTGTCTTCGGGTGATGATGAAGATGATGACGATGGCTCTGAGGATGCAGGTACTATACCAACAGAGTTCCTTTATTTTTCCATCTGCCAATGTTAGGAATCACACATCCCTATTTGAAGAAAAGCAGAGAACCCTTTGGCCAGCATTCGCCTCTCGATAAATATGGTGAAAACTGGTCATTCACCTTACTGTTTCTGGAATATTGGTGATGTGCCACGTTTGCCGATATAACTAATGTCGCTGCACTTAAAAAGCAGGTCACTCTCCGAAACACTTTGAGACATGTTGTCAGTGTGATGAGGCAGTGAGGCAATTTTCCAACTTTCTGCTAACTGTCAAAAAACCATGCTTACCCACATTCCCAATATATGCCCCATTTAAGACAGAGATGAGGAGAAAATGTTTTCTCTCAGAGGTTTGTTAGTATGTGGAATTCTCTTTCCCAGAGAGCGGTGGAGGCTGGGTCATTGAATATTTTTAAGGCTGAGTTAGATAGATTCTTGATTGACAAGGGAGTCAAAGGTGATAGCAGGTAGACAGGAATGTGGAGTTGCGGCCCCATGCAGATCAGCCATTATCTTATCAAGTGGCAGAGCAGGCTCGAGGGACGGAATTGCCTACTCCTGCTCCGAATTGGCATGTTCATATGTATGTTCATTCCTGATCACTACACAGTGACATTTTCTAGAGAGTGAGTGATTGTGTAAATATGTGAAGAGGAGAGAGTTGGCAGAACAAGGGATCAGACTCAACTGTGAAACCTTCCATGGTTGAATAGAAGAATGACAATTTGGGGAAGTAATGGGAGGCTGTAGGAACAGTATCCCATTAAGCATCGTGCGCTCAGTACAAGAGGAGAAACTCAACTGTGGTGCAAATCTGTTTCCTTTGATGTATATACGATGCTAAATACCTGTTTATATTTAGTGATTTAGCGTATCTTTTGAAAGTATCTTAAAACACTTCAGGTAATTCAGAATTATGTAGGCATGTTTAGCAGCCAATATATGCTGGCGGACAGCCATAAAGACAGGGCTAAAGTGTGGCGAGTCGAAGAGACTTAGTAGTTGGCAGGAAAAAAGACAGAGGCGCAAGGGGAGAGCCAACTGTGCAACAGCCCCGACAAACAAATTTTTCTGCAGCACCTGTGGAAGAGCCTGTCACTCTAGAATTGGCCTTTATAGCCACTCCAGGCGCTGCTTCACAAACCACTGACCACCTCCAGGCGCGTATCCATTGTCTCTCGAGATAAGGAGCCCAAAGAGATATGCACATAATGAGGTTTGACGAGCAACAGTGAGCTGTTAAGCCACTTAATGTGTTTTTGGTAGTGATAGTTGAGATTGCAGTATTGGCAGGGAACATGTGCTACTACAAATAACGCCATGAGAACTTAAAGATCTACCTGAACCACTGGAACAAGCAGAGGGGATTTGGCTCAATAGTTCCTTTTCACAATGCGGCACTCCCTCAGTACAGAAATGGAGCAACAGTGCAAATTATGAGGTCAGAGATGGGGCTTTAAACCACAACCTGAGGCAGTAGTGTGTCAATACCAATCCACACCTCAGAACTAAGCTATTCCATGTAATTCCAGTATAAAGGCTTATGTTGTGGCAGAGACAGAGGTTTTTTTTTAGAGATACAGCACTGAAACAGGCCCTTCGGCCCACCGAGTCTGTGCCGACCATCAACCACCCATTTATACTAATCCTACACTAATTCCATATTCCTACCACATCCCCACCTGTCCCTATATATTTCCCTACCTCCTACCTATACTAGGGGCAATTTATAATGGCCAATTTACCTATCAACCTGCAAGTCTTTGGCATGTGGGAGGAAACCGGAGCACCCGGAGGAAACCCATGCAGACACAGGGAGAACTTGCAAACTCCACACAGGCAGTACCCAGAATTGAACCCGGGTCACTGGAGCTGTGAGGCTGCGGTGCTAACCACTGCGCCACTGTGCCATTTTGAACAGAACAGGAAAGGTTCTCTTTCAGAATTGCTTGTGCAAACTCAGGTGAATTCCACTCAACACAGCTCAACCTCTCTGCAGGAAATCTGCATGCATGAGCTTCTGTTTGGATTGGTGGACACAAATAACAACCTTCCCAATGCCAGCCAGTGGCCTACTCCTGAGTGTTTATCAGTTTAACAGTGCCTAGTTGTTAATGGAAATGACCTTCACTCTTTACAATTACAACTCTTGACAGTTGCAGTTTACAATCTAAATCAGAGGTCCACGCCCCATCTCTCAGTTAAAAAAGAAAATTAACCAATCAAAGCACCATTTGGGGAAAACATGTGTTGCAGACAATGGATAATAATTTTGGCTCAGATTTCAGTGTTATTTAAAGGCGCTGTTATATCACTGCTCGAAGTTCAGGCCAAAGATGCTCGGGGGAGACCTTTTTTTAAATTCATTCATGGGATATTGGCATCACTGGCCAGGCCAGCATTTATTGCCCATCCCCAGTTTCCCTTGAGAAGGTGGTGGTGAGCTGCCTTCTTGAACCGCTGCAGACATTTGGGGTAGGTACACCCACAGTGCTGTTAGGAAGGGAGTTCCAGGATTTTGACCCAGCGACAATGAAGGAATGGCGATATAGTTCCAAGTCAGGATGGTGTGTGACTTGGAGGGGAACTTACAGGTGGTGGTGTTCCCATGTATTTGCTGCCCTTGTCCTTCTAGTTGGTTGAGGTCGCAGGTTTGGAAGGTGCTGTCTAAGGAGCCTTGGTGCGCTGCTGCAGTGCATTTTGTAGATGGTACACACTGCTGCCACTGTGCGTCGGTGGTGGAGGGAGTGAATGTTTGTAGATGGGGTGCCAATCAAGCGGGCTGCTTTGTCCTTGATGGTGTCAAGCTTCTTGAGTGTTGTTAGAGCTGCACCCATCCAGGCAAGTGGAGAGTATTCCATCACACTCCTGACTTGTGCCGTGTAGATGGAGTCAGGAGGTGAGATACTCGCTGCAGGATTCCTAGCCTCTGACCTGCTCTTGTAGCCACGGTATTTATATGGTTACTGCAGTTCAGTTTCTGGTCAATGGTAGCCCCCAAGATGTTGATAGTGGGGGATTCAGAGATGGTAATGCCGTTGAATGTCATGGGGAGATGGTTAGATTCTCTCTTGTTGGAGATGGTCATTGCCTGGCACTTGTGTGGCATGAATGTTACTTGCCACTTATCAGCCCAAGCCTGGATATTGTCCAGGTCTTGCTGCATTTCTACACGGACTGCTTCAGTATCTGAGGAGTCACGAATGGTGCTGAACATTGTGCAATCATCAGCGAACATCCCCACTTCTGACCTTATGATTGAAGGAAGGTCATTGATGAAGCAGCTGAAGATGGTTGGGCCTAGGACACTACCCTGAGGAACTCCTGCAGTGATGTCCTGGAGCTCAGATGATTGACCTCCAACAAACACAACCATCTTCCTTTGCGCTAGGTATGACTCCAACCAGTGGAGGGTTTTCCCCCTGATTCCCATTGACCTCAGTTTTGCTGGGGCTCCTTGATGCTATACTCGGTCAAATGCTGCCTTGATGTCAAGGGCAGTCACTCTCACCTCACCTCTTGAGTTCAGCTCTTTTGTCCATGTTTGAACCAAGGCTGTAATGAGGTCAGGAGCTGAGTGGCCCTGGCGGAACCCAAACTGAGTGTCATTGAGCAGGTTGTTGCTAAGCAAGTGCCGCTTGATGGCACTGTTGATGACACCTTCCATCACTTTACTGATGATTGAGAGTAGGCTGATGGGGCAGTAATTGGCTGGGTTGTATTTGTCCTGCTTTTTGTGTACAGGACATACCTGGGCAATTTTCCACATTGCAGGGTAGATGCCAGTGTTGTAGCTGTACTGGAACAGCTTGGCTAGGGGCACAGCAAGTTCTGGAGCACAGGTCTTCAGTACTGTTGCCAGAATATTGTCAAGGCCCATAGCCTTTGCAGTATCCAGTGCCTTCAGTCGTTTCTTGATATCATGCGGAGTGAATCGAATTGGCTGAAGTCTGGCATCTGTGATGCTGGGCACTTCAGGAGGAGACCTGCTCTTTTTGCTGCCCCTGTGTGGCAATGTGCACTCTTGGAAGGACAATAGAAAGCAGATCTTATCTTCCACACCCCTACTCGCTGTTCTTATGAACCACATACAGCAGGATCCCTTAATCTCTGTTCTAATCAGTGGCAGTACTTTAAAAAAAAAATCATTCTCAGGGTGTAGGCGCCACTGGCAAGACCAGCATTTGTTGCCCATCTCTAGTTGCCCTTGAGAAGAGGTGGGGGTGCCTTCTTTTTGAACCACTACAGTCCATGTGGTGTAGACATCTGCAGTGCTGTTAGAGAGGGAGTTCCAAGATTTTGACCTAATGATAGTGAAGGAATGGCGATGTATTTCCAAGTTGTGATGGTGTGTATGACTTGGGGGGGATCTTGGACTACACAACGACGATGGAAAAGTTTCTTCATGCAAACAAAAGTAGAAACCAACCATCCGACATGAGAAAGAAAGAACTTTAATTTATATGGCGCCTTTTGTGACTTTAGGGTGCCCGACAGGGCTTCACAGCCAATTAAGTAATTTGAAGTTTAGACACCGTTGTAGTGCAGGAAAATACAGCAGCCAATTTGTGTACAGCAAGCTTCCACAAATAGCAATTTGATAACGTCCAGGCTCGCTATCTGGTCTGTGTTCATAGGACAGTAGTTGAGACACTACATTGATCTTAGACACTGTGAAAGGGGAAAATCAACCACAGTTCCTTCTGCCTGATTTAATATCCAACCTAGCCTTGCTTGGAGAGTGCAGGTACGGATATCAGGTCAGGTCAAGTCAGGACAAGGCTCTTGGCTTGTGTTAATGCACAAATAGCCCACTAATACTCCCAGTTGTGGCACTTGCATGAACAATGACCACTTGGGCAAGGCACTGGAGGGCGAGCTGCACCTTGTGAAGTGATGCACCCGTTATGGAGTCGCAGTGGTGCACCTTATGACCTGTGAGTTGCTTACTGGGAGCTATGAGAACATTGAGTCCCTGTTCAGGAGAAGCCAGAGCTGAGCTGGGATCGATGAATGTGGTAGTTCTTTCACCAGAGTAATAGGTCCATAACTTCGAAGAGTCTGTGGCATGAGTGAGTTATGTGTGTGTTTCACACCACAGACTCCACACAAATTAAGGATCTTTGCTACTTGTGAAAGAGCTTCTGTATTCAGTGGTTTTGCTGAGCGTTGTTGTCTTATTTATTTCCACACTGTATAATGTTGTGCATGAAATTTCACCCAGCGACTATTAAAATGTCCCTTTCTCTTCTGGTGCACTCAGCGGTGCCGCTTTGGCATAAGTGCAAGCACAGGGAGTTAGACTGTCATTGGGGCAGCGAATATTTCAGGATTTACTTTCAGGTTTGAAATAGTGGTATAGGATCAGACACATGTAAAGAGTCACAGAGTTTGGCTGAGTTTTACACTGGTGTCAGTATGTCTTTGTGCTGTTGCTTCCTGAGGCATGGGGCTCACATAACTAGTAGCGACGCTTGTGTAAAGCTGCCGGATTGGCTGAGGCCGAGGTCTACGAAAGCTGGATTACTTGTGAGATTTTTGATGTCGATCATAAAAGCTAACAATAATACGGATACAGGGCTGAGCAGAAGGGAATATGTCAGAAGTGCTGCAGTGGCCCCCAGATTGGCTCCATTACATGAGTACAACCATTTACACCTTTAAGGGCCCAGGTTCAATCCCTGCTCTTTGCTGGTTTATCAAATCCCCACTGGAAGTTTATGGTAAAGGCACTATTATTGGCCTCAGGACCACTCCTCAACAACTGTTCCCTGGGTGAGTGACGGGTACAATTCAGCCAAGACTCCTGCTTCTGATATGTACTCTTGCTGGGGAAGTGCGAACGTGCGTCCGGGTGAGGGCAGCATGTAGCACTAGGTGCACATGTGATGCCTGCCCATTGTCCAAATATCCAGCTAACTCCCTCTGTCTAGAATGGCCGCTTGGGAGGAGCACATGTTGGCTGAGGAACAGGACCTCAGAATAATTCAGTACCTTCAAGCAGGGAGGTGAGAAAGGCTGGGAAGAGGGATTGACAATCGGGTCTGATCAATTTAAAATGAACAGGGCAGGGCAGTGGAACTAATTGGTTATCTTTTTCAGAAAACTGACTCAGCTTCCTGCTGTGTGCTAAAATGCTGTGATTTCTTACTGACGTGCAAGCCTTAAAAGCAAGAGTCGGCATCCTGTCTATCTGTGGAACACATGCCAGCCTCAAAGCTCCCACCCAATAAACGTAAGGACTTCTAGCAGGGGTTGCCATATAGTGATCACGAGTGAGAAATCCGATTGTTTTCTCTCCTTCCTTAACCCCCAGAGCACTGCAGCCGATTGCCACTCCTCCACAGGAGATCAGATCAGCTAAATCAGCAAAGACTGGGGATTAAACATGAGCTTTCTGGTCTCAGCAGCTTTGCTACTCATTGGACTCACTGGGAGGATTCAAGGAAGCACTTCCAACCCATTAATAAAGCAGGTCCACAGAAGGCTCCTTGTCTTGAAGCTGTAGAAACTATTAGTGCCGCCAGCCAGTTGCTTACAGCAGGAAATCCTGCTTCACAAAGTCAGCGGGCACTTAGTTTTAAAGTTGCTGCTCATGGCTGGCATTTTCACTGCCTCATTTGGAACGAGTGCAAACAGCCCAAACACCAGGGGCACTCTTGCCGATTTGCGTCTCCGTGTGCATGGTGCCATCAGGTGTGGCACTGGCACCGAGCCATTGGCCAAAACTGCTGTTGTTGAAGGTATGCGCCATCTCTATCAGCAGCAGCACTGCCTTGTTTACAGTGCCAGTGTGCTGGTGATGGCAGGCCAACAGTGTCAGGACTACATTAGTGGATTGTAGAACAGGTAACTTTCACAGGAGTTAGCACTTTGCTGTTGTGCTGGCATTCATAGTAATGGCTCTAATGATTGATGGAGAGGAGGTGAGATCATAGGCCAGCAATTAAAAAGGAACATTGTTCCCGGTATTGAGGAAGGTTCCAGTATTGCAATTAAATTCTGGCAGAGTATGTGACAAGTATATTTATTTAAATAATTCAGGATAACACATACAGGGCCTGGTATCAGCCAGAGGCACAGCTGAACCAGGGATCCCAGGGCCGGACCATAACTTGGCCTTTTCGAAGTAGTCCAGGCAAACATCCGGCGCCTGTCATGCCTCCCCAAACAGATCACCTTTTTACAGCGTTGATTTTTGGGCCATCTTTCTGGCCCATTGTGGCTTTAAGTCTATGATGGCTGTTCATCCAGTTTTGTACTGGACAGTCCAGATTTCAGCATTTCAAGCCCCTTTCCTGTACTGGACACCCTCAGGTCTGGTATTTTGAAGTAAATCAATAAAGCTCATTCAGTGCGCAAAAATGCAATTGCAATGTTCGGTGCTCATTTTAATTAATTATATTGGAAGGCTGTAGGCCTTAAGCTCGTAGCATGCACGGGTGTTGGAAGACCAGGGAGCTCTGGGTCTGTGTCTGGTATTCATGGCCTCTGCTAGGGGCCACCCTACTTTAAGTATGTGTTGTTGGGAGAGGGGGATGGAGGACTGCAGGGGGCTGGTGAGGGGGTGGGGGTGATAGCAGCAGGCAGTAGCTGTCAGGAGTGCTGTGGTGGCACAAGGAGTGCTCCCACCTCCTGGTTCCACATCAAAACAAATGCAATAAAAAAAAATTACCCAGTTGGTGGCCAGCCGTTTACTCGGCCACATCCAAGCCAGCTAAATCTCAGCTGGCCTTTCTGCGCCCTTACACTGCAAGATTACACTTACTGCTGGAGGTAAGTAGGCTACAAGAGGTTGTTGGCAGGGAATCATTGACTCCCAGATCAGCTCATCCACATCAGAGCTATTTGAGATTAGTTCGGCTGTTTATCGAGCCAGCAATTGCATTAGATCCATCTGTCTTCTATTGTAACAAAGGCAGTAAGTAACCTGTCCAAATTCAATGGGATAGTGGCTTTGTTAAAGTAGTGGCAAAGGAGTTTAGTGCAAACGAGTTAATGTGCTCTTGCTCATATTGCACCATGTGATTTCAACCCATGGTGCCCCTTTCTAAATGGTACATGATGCGTACCTTGTAACGTTAATATAGACACCACAATCATTTTTTGAAGCAGAGGAAAACACATTGCAACGGGGATTAGGTTTGGACAGCTAGAGTGAAGAGCTGGCACAGACACGATGAGTGCTTCGGTGCACGGTTCTACTCGTTTCAGAACAAAGCATGGCCAAGTCTGTACAGGTTGCCAGAAAGGTAACACGATGCCTGTAATTGAGAGCAGTGTCGGTAGAAAATGTGCTGCTGTTGCATAGCATTTAATCCCAGACATAATTCTGCCTCGTGATCATCACTGGCTTTGTCACAGGATATCGGCATTTTAAAGAAGGCATTAGTATAAATTAGAGCCAATTTGTTGCGTTAGGAAACAAGATGACCACTAATCCAGTCCAAACAAATCCACTGCTCGCAACAAAACGTCCATTTCTAAGCCTGTTAGACTTGATTTGAATGCACATCAAAATTTCTCATTGTGTGTTCTAGAAGAAATTCCAATTGTAGAGTTAATTCTGGGTGAAACAAGGTGGTTTAAAGCTGTATATCATTGTTGAGAAATAACAAAGTATACAAAAAGGAGCAGGAGGCCTATTAGTAATTTTCATTCAAATACATGTTGCTGCTGCTGCAGTTTACAGTTTTGTCCTGCTCCCCATCTACAGATGCAGATCAAAAAATCAGCACCCAGTGCTTTTTGTGGGAGCTTGCTCTGCACAAATTGGCTGCTGGGTTTCCCCACATTACAACAATGGCTACGTTGCAAAAGTAGTAGCTTTGGGATGTCCTGAGATCATGAAAGGTGCTCTATAAATGCAAGTTCTGTCTCGCACCCAGCAGGGAGAGGAGGATCAGGAAGTGTAGGATGAGCAGCAAGGATACAGTTGAAGGGTAGGGTTCTTAGGAAACTGTTGAAATCGGGGTGAGGGGGGGGCAGTGGGGAAGGTGTGGACAGGGAGTTCCAAAGGACATGGACCAAAAGAGCTGATGTTAGAACAGGGAACAAGGCATAACTTTGTGTCTGAGGAGTGGAGGACGCTTATGGGGAAGTATAGCTCGAGAAATCATTGCAGTAGGGCCCGTGGACAAAGATCATGAAATTAGTTTTCTGGTGCATGAGAGCTAGTGGAGCTTGGGAAGGGCAGCACTGATGTGAGAGTAGAACTTGGTTAGATGAAGATAGGGGCTCTTCTTGGTAACAGATCAGATATGGTGCAGGAAGCGGAAGGGAATCTGACAGGCCTTTATTTATCCACTCGCATACCAGCTCTTGGCATCACTTCACAAACACTGCTTCCAGTTACTGCAATATACATGATGTAGTGAAGGTGATTTGGGTAACACGTATAACGGACTTCACAAGCACCTGCTCTAGTGCTAGTGCAGGAATGTACCCACTCGTTGACATTAGCTGCAGCCATCCACCCAAAATCTGCTCAAGAGCTTCTCCTGGTTGGTCAAAGGAAGGAGTTAACCTTCAGCTATGTTTTCTTGTCCCTTCCCTATCTGTGCTCGCACTCACTCGACAATTTGAGAATGTGCTCTTGGGGTCAGTGATAATGGAACTCTGGTAAAAGCCTAATATTTTCCTTCAACTGAAGGATAATTATGTTTTTCTGGCAATCACATTTAAGTCAAATAAAAACAATGCTTCACTTTTGGTAAATATCTCTGTTTACACGAGCTCCCCTCGGACTCTCAGAAATGTGCCTTTATGTATTGAGAGGCAATTTGATCTCTAATTAAATCTGGCTGTGCACTCACAGGCATCAGCTGGGAAAATTACATAATTAGCGTGGATTCTGTCTACGGCACAACTTGTGGTAAGCACCAATTTATTAAATGAGGTCCCAGTCCTGTTAATCAAATTGAATATCTAACCATCAACTGGGTTATTTAACTAGCTGTGTTCAGGGGAAAGGTGGAGGGTGATAACGAAATATCATCCATCAGTGTCTCATTAGAATACTTTGATATGCCACAACCTAATGCATCACTAGTGGCTCCTACAGAACACAGAATCACAGAATTGTTAAAGCACAGAAGGAGGCCATTCGGTCCATCATATCTGCACTGGCTCTCCAAAAGAGCTCCCTGGCCTTCTCCCCATAGTCCTGCACATTCTTCCTTTATAGATAACAATCTAAATCCCTCTTAAATTCCTAGGTTGAACCTGGCTCCACCACGCTCTCGAGCAGTGCATTCCAGATCCCAACCACTCACTGTGTAAAAAAGGTTTTTCATCATGTTGCTATTTCTTCTTTTGTCAATTACCTTAAATCTGTACCCCCTTATTCTTGATCCTTCCACCAATGTCCTTTTGAAGTTCTACACTATCGTCCTCACAGTTCACGATGTTTCCAAGTTTCGTATCATCCGCAAATTTTCAAATTGTGCCCTGTACGCCAAGGTCTAGGTCATTAATATATATAAGGAAAGGCAAAGGTCCCAACACCGACCCTTGAGAAACTCCACTACAAATCTTCCTCCAGTCCAAAAAACATCTATTAACCACGACTCTCTATTTCCTGTCACTCAGCCAATTTCATATCCATGTTGCTACTGTCCCTTTTATTCCATGAGCTATAACTTTGCTCACAGGTCTGTTGTACAGTACTTTATCCAATGCTTTTTGGAAGTCCATGTACACCACATCAACAGCATTACCCTGATCAACCTTCTCTGTTACCTCATCAAAAAACTCCAGCAAGTTAGTTAAACATGATTTGCCCTTCACAAGCTGGTTTTCACTTAATTAACCTGCATTTGCCCAAGTGACTATTAATTTTGTCCCTAATTATCTTTACTACACTCACTCTAACATGACCATCATCATGGGGTTGAAATTGTATTGTTCACCAGTGATAATAAAAATATTAACGAGATAATCTGAAAATTCTCCATCTGCCATTGCAGCAGATGTTTTAGCCCCTGTACAAGAAATTTCAGGGGATGATTTCCTCGGACCATTGTGTGTAGTGACATTGTGAGCATTGTGGAAAGGTTGCTTACATTCACTGTTTCTGGTGGAATGGTTGGAGAATGATTTCACTAGAAAAGGTGCTGGGCAATCTTTTTCCTTTCTATCTCCTACCGATAGACTTAATAGAGCGGCTCTACTGTGCTATTACCAACAAAAACCTCCCTCCTGCACAATCCACAACGCCTCCTCTGAAGGTGCTGCCTCATACTGGGGTCTGGTTTAGTCCTGTTTTCATCTCTGAAGTAATTTGAGCCTAGTCTCCTTGTGCCGAATTTTCATCTTACTTTCATTTTGTTTCAACTAAAAAACATTTTTTAGTCCTAATTGAGTGTCAGCTTTGACTCATTATTGGCAACCTTGACTCTAAATCAAAGGATAATAAGTTAAACTCCCAATCCAGAGACTTGAGCACATAATTTTGTCCAACACTCCGGTGCAGTACTGAGGGATTGCCGAATTTCAGAGGTGGCATCTTTCGGGTGAGATATTAAACTGAGGCCCTGTTTAGCTACTCACATGAATGTAACGGATCCTATGACACTACTTGAAGTACAGGGGAATTCTTGCTGTCCCCACGTTCTGCCCAATATTTATACCTTGACCAGCATCATGAAAGAACTGTTTAATTGGTCATTTTTCTCATGCTGTTTGTGGGAGCTTGCTGTGCACAAATTGCCTACACTGTTTCCTACATTACAAATGACTTCTTCTTCTTTGGTCTCCTTGTCTCGAGAGACAATGGGTAAGCGCCTGGAGGTGGTCAGTGGTTTGTGAAGCGGCGCCTGGAGTGACTATAAAGGCCAATTCTAGAGTGACAGACTCTTCCACAGGTGCTGCAGATAAAATTGGTCATCGGGGCTGTTACACAGTTGGCTCTCTCCTTGCGCTTCTGTCTTTTTTCATGCCAACAGCTAAGTCTCTTCGACTCGCCACTCTTTAGCCCTGCCTTTATGGCTGTCCACCAGCTCTGGTGATCACTGGCAACTGACTCCCACGACTTGTGGTCAATGTCACAGGACTTCATGTCGCGTTTGCAGACGTCTTTAAAGCGGAGATGTGGACGGCCTGATACCAGTGACAAACTCGCTGTACAATGTGTCCTTGGGGATCCTGCCATCTTCCATGCGGCTCACATGGCCACTGACTACACTTCAAGAAAGTACTTCATTGGCTGTAAAGCACTTTAGGACGTACTGAAATCGTGAAACATGCTATATAAAAGCAAGTTTACATACATATATATAATGTAGTTTAAAAGTTCCTCCTCTTACAGGAGATATGAAATGCAGCAGGAATATAAAATGCCGTGAAAGTATGGAGCACGTCACAGGTGACTCAAGGATAATACTTAACTGCCCAGAGTCAGCCCTGCTCCAGTCCCTATTCCGAATGCTGGCCCCTAGATTCTGGCTCTCGGTCCCCTGCCTCCAACCCCCAGTTCCCTGCCTCCAGCCGTCAATCCCCTATCCTGGCCCCAGGCCCCATCCCACTGTGGTTGGCCGTTGTCCATTTCATTCTTTGATACTGAAGATTGTGGCAGTTACACCGTCAGGGTTCAGTGGTCTGGTGCAGGGGATTTGTGGAATCAGGAAGCCAGGGCACTGTAAATGATTTCTGATGACAGCTTGGCAGTGGACCCTACATGTGAAAAAGACTATAAGGGAATGTGTGGAATCTGCTGCAATAATTCTTAGGGGAATCATATCACAAGGGTTTTCAACTCAGTTGGCAGTGAGCAGGCTTCACACATTATTTTGTAAACACGCTGATTCTTATATTGCAATCTCTGTTGTTTATCTTTTCTCTCTGTTATTCCACTTGCATAATCGCCATATCTGTTGGCAATAGCAAATTGAAATCTGGTCAACAGATCACTTGTGGTAAGTCTAGAAATCCCAGCTAGTCAATACCGTCACACAGAAAGGTGCGAGACCTGGGGAAGGGATGCAGAATTTTTTTCTGTTCGTTTCATGAGACGTTGGTGTCGCTGGCAAGGCCAGCATTTCTTGCCCCATCCCTAATTGCCCAGTGTCGGTGGTGGAGGGCGTGAATGTTGAAGGTGGTGGATGAGGTGCCAATTAAGCGGGCTGTTTTGTCCTGGATGGTGTCAAGCATCCTGAGAGCCACACTCATCCAGGCAAAGGGAGGGTATTCCATCACACTCCTGACTTGTGCCTTGTAGATAGTGGATTGGCTTTAGGGAGTCAGGAGGTGGGTTACACGCCACAGAATTCCCAGCCTCTGACCTGCTCTTGCAGCCACAGTATTTTATGGTTGATCCAGTTAAGTTTCTGGTCAATGGTAACCCCCAGGATGTTGATAGTGGGGGATTCAGCAATGGTAACGCTGTTGAATGTCATGGGGACAATCCAGAGTAAGAATAATTAACTGGGGAAAAGCCAACTTTAATGGGTTAAGAACGTAGGTGGCGCAAATAAATTGGAGTCAAAGGTTGGCAAGAAAAATGGTAGCTGAACAATGGGCTACCTTCAAAGAAGAGATAGTTTGGGCACTGTCAAAGTATGTTTCCTTGGAGGGGAAAGGTAAACAAATCCAGGGCTCTCTGGATGACAAAAGAGACAGAGATTAAGATAAAGAAGAAAAAGTCTGCTTATGAGATGCCAGGTAGAAAATACTATTGAGAACCAGGCTGAATATAGAAGGTCCAGAGGGGAAGTGAAAAACCACATCAGAGAAGCAAAGAGAGAGCATGAAAAGAGACAGGCAGCTAACATGAAAGGGAATCCCAAAGTTTTCTATAGACATATAAATAGTAAAAAGGTGGTGAAAGGAGGAGTTTGGCTGATTTGGGACCATAAAGGTGATTTACGCATGGAAGCAGAGGGCATAGCTGAGGTATTAAATGAATACTTTGCATCTGACTTTACCAAGGAAGAAGATGCAAGCTAGGCAATGGTGAAAGAGGAGGTAATTCAGACACTGGAAGGGTTTAAAATTGATAAGGAGGATGTATTAGATAGGCTGTCAGTACTTAAAGTGGATAAGATGCATCCAAAGATACTGAGGGAAGTGAGGGTGGAAATCGTGGAGGCATAATTTTTCAGTCTTCCTTAGATTCGGGGGTGGTGCCAGAGTACTGGAGAATTGCAAACGTTACATCCTTGTTCAAAAAAGGGTGTAAAAATGAGCCCAGCAACTACAGGCCAGTCAGTTTAACTGTGGTGGCAGGGATGGTGTAGAATTGCAAAAGGACATAGACAAGTTGGTGGAATGGGCAGATACACAGCAGATAAAGTTTAATGCAGAGAAATGTGAAGTGATTCATTTTGACAGGAAGAACATGGAGAGACAATATAAAATAAAGGGTACAATTCTAAAGGAGGTGTAGGAACAGAGGGACCTGAGTGTATATGTGCATAAGTCATTGAAGGTGGCAGGACAGGTTGAGAGAGCTTTATTAATAGGGGCATAGAGTACAAGAGCAAGGAGGTTATGTTAAACTTATATAAGACACTAGTTCAGCCTCAGCTGAATTGCGTCCAGTTCTGGGTGCCGCACTTTAAGAAAGATGTGAGAGCATTGGAGAGGGTGCAGAAAAGATTCACGAGAATGGTTCCAGGGATGAGGAATTTCAGTTATGAAGATAGATTGGAGAAGTTAGGACTGTTTTCCTTGGAAAAGAGAAGGCTAAGAGATGATTTGATAGAGGTATTCAAAATCATGGGTCTAGACAGAGTAGATAGAGACAAACCGTTCCCACTTGTGAAAGGATCGAGAACGAGAGGGCACAGATTTAAAGTAATGGGTAAGAGAACCAAAAGCGACATGAGGAAAAACATTTTCACGCAGCACGTGCTTAAGGTCTGGAATGCACTGGCTGAGAGTGTGGTGGAGGCAGGTTCAATTGAAGCATTCAAAAGGGAATTAGACAGTTATATGAAAAAGAAGAATGTGCAGGGTTCCAGGGAGGGAAGGTCATTGATGAAGCAGCTGAAGATGGTTGGGCCTAGGACACTACCCTGAGGAATTCCTGCAGTGATGTCCTGGAGCTGAGATGATTGACCTCCAACAACCACAACCATCTTCCTTTGTGCCAGGTGTGACTCCAACGAATGGAGACTCCAGTTTTGCAAGGGCTCCTTGATGCCATACTCGGTCAAATGCTGCTTTGATATCAAGGGCAGTCACTCTCACCTCACCTCTTGAGTTCAGTTCTTTTGTTGGGACCAAGGCTGTAATGAGGTCAGGAGCCAAGTGGCCC
This sequence comes from Heterodontus francisci, assembly GCF_036365525.1. NCBI lineage: Eukaryota > Metazoa > Chordata > Chondrichthyes > Heterodontiformes > Heterodontidae > Heterodontus > Heterodontus francisci. The sequence goes on from NC_090371.1 coordinate 44,048,854, forward strand.
TGGCAGAACCCAAACTGAGGTGAGATTTATTGAGGGTGGAAGATGAAACCCAGCCAGAAAAGCATTTGAATAGTCAGGTCGAGAGGTAACAAAAGCATTGATGAGGGTTTCAGCAGCAGATGAGAAGAGGCAGAGGTGGAAACAGGCTGTGTTACAGAGGTGGAAGTAGGCAATCTTGGTAATGGCGCAGATATGGGTTCAGAAGCTCAGCTCAGGGTCCAATAGGATGGCAAAGTTGTGTACAGTCTCATTCAGCTGCAGACAGTGGCTCGGGAGAGGAATGTGGCTGTGGAACAGAGTATCTGGCAGGGACCGAAGACGATGGCTTCCCAATATTTAGTTGGAGGAATTTTCTGCTCATCCAGTTCTGGCTGTTGGATAAGCAGTGCAACAAATCAGGCAGTGAAGAGGTCGAGGGAGATTGTGATAAGGTGACAGCCCTGCAACACTTAAGGCAAGATTTGTAAAGGCTCAGGATGGTGTCCGAATGTTACACTCAAGTTCACTCTGCCAGTTGTCATGGGCTAGACCAGAGAAAATTAATTTGATGCAAAACAAGCTCCATTATAATGTAGAATGGGAATAAATAACATACTACTAGATTTAGAGAGAAAACAGAAATTGATTTAGTATCGCTGAAATAATGGCATGTGACATTTGATTTATTTCTGTTCGGGGAGCAGTGCCCATGAGCTACAGGCTATGGAAAACTGATCTAACAGCAGAAATGCCCAGATTCCAGACTGCAAATGAAAAGAACAGTTGAAAGTAGTATAAATGTTAAGTTTTGAAAAAAAATGCTTTTTAAACTGTCTTGAGTTGATTCTAGCCCTATTTTAAGAAATCTGGGACCTTGCAACCTAAGTTAGCCACATTTATTTTGAAAAGCTTCTGAGTTTTGCACATTTTGAGCTTGAAAGGACAGATATCCCAAAACAACAGTACTCCTTCCACACTGCAGCAGAAATACTATAATTGACTGGCGTTATGAGAAAGCGTAGACAGGACAAGAAGTGAAATGGGATTGCATCAGCTTAAAGGGGCAGCCTATTTCTCTTGTTCAAAACTTTGAAATTTGGAAGCAACAACTGAAATGGGGAGCTCAGATCCATAATCATTGGTTAAACAAATTATTTTAGTTAGTTTGCCAGGACTCATCCTCGGGTTCTCTGTGACACATGCAAATGTGCCTTATAGTGAGTACTCGATTAAACATGCGCACACCTCTGATTCAGGACTGATGTAGTCTTTTCCCACAGCCCATAACCTTGTTCCCCACGGTCTCATAAATAGTTTTGTTCAGCGAAATTAAATCACTTTGTGTTGGCAGTCAGTGAGTTCTCTTGTCAGTCTTGAGGTCAGGAAGACAATGTTCTTGGCCATATCTGTCTGTGGAGAAACATCTCCCTCATTGCGAATCTGTCAGCCAATATCTACCAAGTGCCAGAGGAAAATAAATGGCTTGCATTATTGGTTCGACTCTGTTGTGAAGGTTAACGGTGAGAACTGCTGTGACCCAACGTTGGCCTGTAGCAGTGAGCTTTGATTAAGCTCTGGCTGCTGGGAAAGTAAATTAGTTTAACATTGCTGCTCCATGCTGGGTGAGAAATGATAGACCCCAGCATTATATGACAGGCAAACAATGTGTGAAGTGTTGCTCGGGCTGTGAGACAGGAATCTTCCCCACCCCCTCCAGTCCTCTCCTCCCCTTCCCCACCACCCCCCCCAAACAACCCTTCACATGCCCACAGCTAATAGAGACACAGGAAAAAAACAGTTATAATATCAAGAATGATCGTGTCACTACTACAGGCTAGAATGACACAAAGGCAGCATCTCACCTGTGTGGTCACATATTGGGAGTTCAGAGCCTCAGGCAAACAGTATGTTGGTGGGTTGGGGGGTGTGCATGGAGGTGGTGAGAGGATTAATCACTCCAGAGACCACATCATTTCTGATGTTTCTTTTCTTTTTGTTTTTAAGCTCATAGTTTACATGTAGTGTACAAAACCCTTGGAAAGTTTTGTTATAGGTTGATGAGGCTGTTCCTGCCCACATTAAAGAGGCCAGAATGCCGGTTTGTGTCACCTGCCAATTGGTTATATTCCGGATGGGAGCAGATTGAGCTGTCAGTGGGTGCAGTTCCTGCTGTGAGAGTTGCTGCATGTTTGGTTTGAGCTATGGACAGGGCCCAGTTTTAAAGGGCTGTTAGCTGGAGATGCTTTCACGTTCGTTGCTTTTTTTGTTTCTGAACTTAGCAGAGTGAACTCAGCACAGCTAGCTCAAAATATTGAAGCAGGCTTTCAAAGCCATCTTAATAGGTGCAAGACCGCTCCCCAAAATAGTATTTATAAGCCTTGCTATATCAACTGATCGCAAAGTCAGCAAATGTGGTCATTTTCTTCCCTCTAGTTTTCTCCCTTCCGTCTCTTGAAGGTATCGACTCTGTACTGGGGTCTGATTCTACAGGTGCTAGCAAGCCTCACATAAGGGCTATTTGACAACAGAGGCATCGCAGTCAGTTGTGTATAATTGTGTCCCGTTGAAATAAAACTTTGTGTGTATTTTTTCTCACAAGATATGTTTGCACCATCCAAACTATTTTGAAAGCCATTATTCTGTCGGCTTCTGGTCAGAAGGCCAGCGCTGTGCTGTTAGGAGCTATCATGCTGCCCCGTCAGCAATCATTTTCTTTCCCCATTGTAATTGCTCACTCCAGACACCAAGAACGATCATTTGGCTCCGACCTTTTTCTGAGAACTATTCTTTAATGTTTCGGGTCCCACTGCAGCAATTTCCCTGCTGTAGTTAGGCTGGCTTGATCATTGATAAGGGGTAAGTATTTGGCAAACTTCCCTTAAATTATTTCAGATTGGAAAAGTCGGAAGCTTTTAAAGCTTGCAAAATAAGCAGAGTGTGCTTTAAGTGTCCTGTTGGACAGTCGTGCTTTAGATGTGTGATTGAGCTAAGGTTTCGCTGTGTGAAATATTCTCTCTTTGAAGCAGCAATAAGCTCGCATTTATATCGCATCACAGTGCTTAGCAGAGAAGCAAAATGGGCATAAGGAGAGGTGACCAAAGGCATGGTTGAATTGAGAGTGCCTTTACCATCCTAGTACATCTCTTCTGCACCCTCTCCAAGGCATCGAGGTAGCAACCCTACCTGGTTTTGTAAAGCAACAATTTTCAATTCTACAATGCCTTTAGAGTACAGAATTCCCCAAGGCATTTTGCTAAGAAGAATCCAACATGGGAAACAGAGCAACAGAATATATATTCTTGTCAGGGACCATTTAGAGAAAGGGTGGGAAGTCATAAGGTGCTATTAGGAAGAATAGGACTCAGACAGCCGAAGACACTGGCCGGGATTTTATCCGAGACAACAAGAGCCCCGCGTTGCCTCCTCTGGGAAAGGCCCGCCAGATCAATGGACAGCATTTAAATGGACAGCAGCGGGCCTTCCGCGGGATCAGGGACCCCAGCGGCAAAAGTCCCACCTGCTGAGCTGCCAGCCAATCAGAGGCCGGCAGCTCTTTAAATGAGCAGCACCACAGAATCACAGAATAATACAGTGCAGAAGAGGCCCTTCGGCCCATCGAGTCTGCACCGATGCATTAAAGACATCTGACCTGTCTACCTAATCCCATTTGCCAGCACTTGGCCCATAGCCTTGAATGTTATGACATGCCAAGTGCTCAACCAGGTACTTTTTAAAGGATGTGAGGCAACCTGCCTCTACCACCCTCCCAGGCAGTGCATTCCAGACCGTCACCACCCTCTGGGTAAAATAGTTCTTCCTCAAATCCCCCTTAAACCTCCTGCCCCTCACCTTAAACTTGTGTCCCCTCGTAACTGATCCTTCAACTAAGGGGAACAGCTGCTCCCTATCCATCCTGTCCATGTCCCTCATAATCTTGTACATCTCGATCAGGTCACCCCTCAGTCTTCTCTGCTCCAGCAAAAACAACCCAAGCCTATCCAACCTCTCTTCATAGCTTAAATGTTCCATCCCAAGCACCATCCAGGTGAATCGCCTCTGCACCCCCTCCAGTGCAATCACATCCTTCCTATAATGTGGCGACCAGAAATGCACACAGTACTCCAGCTGTGGCCTTACAAAAGTTCTGTACAACTCCAACATGACCTCCCTGCTTTTGTAATCTATGCCTTGATTGATAAAGGCAAGTGTCCCATATGCCTTTTTCACCACCCTATTAACCTGCCCTTCTGCCTTCAGAGATCTATGGACAAACACGCCAAGGTCCCTTTGTTCCTTGGAACTTCCCAGTGTCAGGCCATTCATTGAATACTTCCGTGTCACATTACTCCTTCCAATGTGTATCACCTCACACTTTTCAGGGTTAAATTCCATCTGCCACTTTTCTGCCGATTTGACCATCCCGTCTATATCTTCCTGTAACCCAAGACACTCAACCTCACTGTTAACCACTCGGCCAATCTTCGTGTCATCCGCAAACTTACTGCTCCTACCCCCCACATAGTCATCTATGTCATTTATATAAATGACAAACAATAGGGGACCCAGCACAGATCCCTGTGGTACGCCACTGGACACTGGCTTCGAGTCACTAAAACAGCCGTCTGTCATCACTCTCTGTCTCCTACAGCTAAGCCAATTTTGAATCCACCTTATCAAGTTACCCTGTATCCCATGTGCATTTGCTTTCTAGATAAGTCTCCCATGTTGGACCTTGTCAAAGGCTTTGCTGAAATCCATGTAAACTACATCAACTGCACTACCCTCATCTACACACCTGGTCAGATGCTCAAAAAATTCAATCTAATTTGTTAGGCATGACCTCCCTCTGACAAAGCTATGCTGACTATTCCTAATCAAATTTTGCCTCTCCAAGTGGTGATAGATTCTCTCCTTCAGAATTTTTTCCAATAGTTTCCCTACCACTGACGTGAGACTCACTGGTCTGTAGTTCCCTGGCTTATCTCCACAACCTTTCTTAAATAGTGGGACCACATTAGCTGTTCTCCAGTCCTCTGGCACCTCCCCCGTGGCCAGAGAGGAATTACAAATTAGGGTCAGAGCCCCTGCAATCTCCACCCTCGCTTCCCACAGCATCCTGGGACACAAATCGTCCAGACCTGGAGATTTGTCTACTTTTAAGCCTGCCAAAACCTCCAATACCTTGTCACTCCCTATGGCAATTTGCTCAAGAACCTCACAGTCTCTCTCTCTGAGTTCCATATCTACATCCTCATTCTCTTGGGTGAAGACAGATGTGAAGTATTCATTCAACACCCTACCAATGTCCTCTGGCTCCACCCACAGGTTTCCCCCTTGATGCCTAATGGGTCCTACTCTTTCCCTGGTTATCCTCTTCCCATTGATATACTTATAGAATATCTTGGGATTTTCCCTACTTTTACCAGCCAAAGCTTTCTCATATCCCCTCTTTGCTCTCCTAATTGCTTTCTTAAGCTCCATCCTACACTTTCTGTACTCCACTAATGCTTCCGTTGATTTGCTCTCCTTGTATTTGCTAAAAGCCTCTCTTTTCCTTCTCATCGTATGCTTTTTGTTTCTGGTCATCCATGGTTCTCTGGGCTTGTTGCTCCTACCTGTTACCCTAGAGGGAACATGTTGGGCCTGTACCCTCCCCATTTCCTTTTTGAATGCCCCCCACTGCTCCTCTGTAGATTTCCCGACAAGTAACTCTTTCCAGTCTACCTTGATCAGATCCTGCCTTATTTTACTAAAATTTGCTCTCCCCCAATCCAAAACCTTTTTTTGCAACTTGTCTATTTCTTTCTCCATAACAAGCTTAAATTGTACCATGTTGTGGTCGCTATCACCAAAATGCGCCCCCACCAACACATCAACCACCTGTCTGGCTTCATTCCCCAGAATTAGGTCCAGCACTGCAGCCTCCCTAGTTGAATCCTCTACATATTGAGCTAAAAAGTTCTCTTGTATACATTTTAAGAACTCCACCATCTAAGCCCTTAACACGATGACTATCCCAATAAATGTTGGGAAAGTTGAAATCACCTAATATAATTACCCTGTTACTATTTTTACACACCACCGTGGAGGCAGTGGCTGCTACCAGTAGAGAACTCACCTCAGGCCCTGGACTCAGACCATAGGTAAATGGAAGGGGTTTTGCGGGGTGGGGGTCCTGGAGGAGGGGGATATAGAGGGTTCAGCAGCAAGGGCAATGGGTGTCTCTCAGCAGGCCCATACCTCCTCTGCCCTTCCCGATGCCAGGTCCCTCATTCTGGCACTAAGTGCCTTTTAACAAGGGACCCTCCCCTCTCTACACCCCCTCAAGAGTCGGCAAGCAACCTAAACGGGATTACTTGGCAGGGCTGCGGGGGAGGCGGCAGCAGCAGCAAGGGCAGGGGGTTTCTCTCAGCGCCCCCCGCCCCCACCCCCACCTGCCCTCGCCGATGCCGGGTCCCATGTTCAGGGCTTTAAGTGCCTTTTTACGATGGCCCCGCCTCACCCGGAGCCGGCAAGCAATCCGCACGGGTTTCCTTCGACAGAACTCCACAGTAGTGGGGTTGGCAGCAAGGGCAAGGTGGGTGGCTCTTTAACAGTCTCCCCCACACTTTAGGGCCTCAATTGGCAGTGGGGCTGGAGGCCATTCACAGGTCTTCCCGCCTCGGACTTAATTTGGGTGGAGGCAGGAAGGTGGCGAGGCCCTCCCACCATCCCGTCTGATTATATGTTCTCCCTGCTGGGGTGAGCATAGTCACCACCGGTAGGGGGGAGGAGGGATGTATGGGAAACCAGAGTCAATGGACCAAAGAGTGGGTGGTGAGATTTCTAGCTAGAAGAGATGCAGGTGGGAGAAGGCCTCCAGGGATTTGGGAGGTCTCCATGGCAATCAGCCAGGCAGCAGTGAGAGAAGTATGGGGCTTAGCGCAGGCAGCAGAGCTGTAGATGAGTTACAGCTCATACAGTGTGGACTCTAGAATGCTGGAGAAGTCGAGTCTGGGGTGTAAGGGCTGCCAGAGCATTTCTGCAGCAACACGGTCTTTGAGATTTACCAGCGCAGGCTAAATAACTGAGATTCCTGTTTCTTTGTTGTGTCGGCCATTGATACAAATGCTCATCTTTATTGGTGCTTTCAGGAGCTCCGTACTGGGCCCGTCCTGACCGGATGGAGAAGAAACTCCATGCAGTGCCAGCAGCGAACACCGTTCGCTTCCGCTGCCCCGCTGCTGGAAACCCCACCCCCACCATCCACTGGCTGAAGAATGGCAAAGAATTTAAGGGGGAACATCGCATTGGAGGCATCAAGGTGAGTCATTACTCCTTACTGGCCTCAACTTGTCAACTTAAAACTATTTGCAGTGCCTCTTTGCTGCTTGACAGGGTCACGATTGGTCACGTGACAAATAAGGCCAGAGGGCAAAGGATTAGCAAACTTTAGTCAGGTCATTCCAGGCCCACAGTCCCGTCTCCTAACAGAACTATTTGTGATCATCTTCCTCTTCTGGAGCTCTTGATGGTGATCTTTTAACTTAACAGAACGCCTCGGGGCCTGCTGCCAACAGCACTGTGACAGCCAGGATGGGTAACGTGATGGGGTGAGCAGTCTGGGACAAACCTGGAGGATTAGACCTCCATCAGAAGAGGCAAGGCAGCCGGCTGCAGACAGAGTTTGTCAGCGGATACAAATGATGAAAGGGCACCAATGCTTTAAAAACGTTGGATAAGGCCTTCCGTCAAAAACCTTGAGAATTGCTCCACCTCCAATTGTTTAGAATCTGACAGGCAAGGTGAATGACCCCTGTCAACATTTTCACAGTATTTCAGTGACGATCGTTGTAATGGAATTTATTTCTCCTGACACTGACGTGCAGAGGGAGCACTGCATGCTGAGCAATCTGCCAGGCCATCAGGCTTTATTTTGACTTGGTTTTACTACAGTAGTTGACCGAATTATGAGGTAAAACTACAGCAGCAGTGGTTGTGATTGAGCAAACTGAGTTGTCCTTGTCCCAGTAAAAGTAGACCTCTGGAAAATATACTTCCCAGACCCCATTTACACTCGGCAGCTAATTCAAAGTAAAACACTGTGGGGACTTCAATCCAGTTTGAGGATTAAATCCTGTTTCATGCCTAAAAACTGGCAACAAAAAAAAAAGGCTGCTTCTGTTGTTGACACTTTGCAACGGGTGGGAGGGGGATTGTAAGATGTAATCTTACCCTCCACCCCCACTCCGAGGCAATTGCTCACACTCACTTAGGAGTTTTAAAACTTTGCAAGTAAACTAGGCCTCTTCTTCAGCTGGTCTGGAGAGTGCCAGCCCAGTTACTTTGTTGGGAGCCCTCAATACCTGCATCAGCCCTTTTCTTTTCTCCTACAAAAAGGGGTGGGAAGCAGTGAGGGGTTAGGGTAGGGGGACTCACTCTGTGTTCATGGAAATCGCATCAGGAAACCACCGTAGTTATTCCAATGAGAATAACCAAATGAAATGGGGCAGGCTCGACGATGTCTCCATAGGACAACGTCCAGCTTTATCTCACCGCAACCGCCCTCAAGAGACCGAGAAAAAAATCAACAAGTATTGTTTTTCTTCACAATTTTCTTCCCTGGAGACTGGAATGGCTGTGTAGACTGACGCCCTGTCCATTATTAATGGTGAATAAGCCAAAACTTCTTAAAGTAAAACAGCAGAAAAATGTCAAACACTCAAGAGCAAACAAAAAGGATCCCTGCCTTTAGAGCCAACTCTAAATTTGCTAAAAAAAAAAAATTATGGGCTAGATTTTAGGTGGTCCGCACGATCTCCCATGCGGCGGCTCATTTAAATAGCCAGGGCGGCCCCCCCCCAATCACGTGGAGGGGCCGGATTGTCCATTGCCGGCAATGGCGTCTGCTGTCTGTGCGCAGGCACTGGTGCCATTTTTAAAGGGCAGCCAGCCCTGCCGGCAAATTTGAATTGTTAAGGTGACACCAACCCCCCCCCACAAATTTACAAAATAAAATTATAACACCCCTTTCCAACCCCACCAATGAAAATTACTTTAGGTATTTGCCCTTCCCCCCCCAAAAAACACAACTTTTAAATCTGACCTCCCCTCCCGCGCCCAGACTGCACAAAGTTTAACATTCACCCCTTCCCACCATCCTCTACACTTATTGTTTATTTGACCCTGTCCCCCACTGCCTCACACTGGAAATCATATCTCCTTCTCCCCCACCACCAGTGTCATGCTGGCTTTCACCAGACAGGGAATTGAAGGCACGAGAGTGCCGGCCACCGCACTGAGGATAAGGGTCCGGGTAAGTTCATTTAAATCTATTCATGTCATTGATTTAAATATTGAAATTGAGGTCCCATTGCCCTGCGCAGGGGGGCTGCCATGGAGCTTTGCCACCACCGGGTGAATTGGGCCAGGTCCTCCCAGCATGGGCCTCCAAGGCGGGCCAGTGCCGCAATCACCTTCCGGCAAAACCCCCTCCCCCCACCCGCCCCGCCACTCAACTCCCCCGGAGCCGAACGTCCTGGTCTCGGTAAAATCCAGCCCTATAAAGCCACATGCAAATTGAAATGCTGATTGGTTTTGTTAAAATTATCTAAACCCAGTGCCTTCCCTGCCGAATTGCACATAAACTGGAAACGTCAAGTTGGTTTTCAATCTAAAATCCCACTTTAAAGCAGCATCCAAATCCTTTTAGGAATCTGTAATATTTTATAATCCTTCTAAAGCCCATGTGACATTGCATGCTTAACTGCGTGAATAAAAGGCTTGTTTTAATCCTTTACCAACCAAGGAAGCCTTGCAGGCTATAACAAATGCGTCCAAATGTGTTTCTGCTTTTTACTCCCTTCTCTTTCTAAACAGCAGCACACAGAGTTTAACTTTATTCTCTTGCTGCTGTCTCCTCTGATCTCCTGAAACCGCTGACTGTTTGCCACAGTGCATATCTTTGAGTGTTGGTCGCACACCAAATTCCTCACCCTAGTGGCCCTTATTCATGCGTCAAGCTAGACATCTAGTGCCATTTGAACTTAGGGGGCATCGCAGCCGAGCCTGAGCTATCCTCGCCCACTGCCTACTTGTGTACACTTCCCAGTGGAGTCATGGATCATGACTGGGAGTGCGGTTTCCTGACTGATAATGAAATAAAGCAGTAAAAAAAGCAAGAAAAACCAACCCTAGCCACGAGCAGTGTTTACCCTAAATGGATGGAAAGCGTTGCCACTGTCATCCTCACCTGAAACACAGAGGCTTTTTGTTGGTCTTATCAATGTGAGGGAGAACTTTTAGTGCTGAAGGAACACTTTCTATTTCAGGTGCCCACTGCCAGGATCAAACAGCCCCAGCCTCCACTCTGCCACACAATGGGCTGAATTTTATCAGCGCACCATGCTTTGCCACGCTGCGCTGTGAAGGCGGCGGCCTTCCGACACATAATACTGCGGGGGCTGATTTAAATGGAGGGGGTGGAGTGGCTGCCCCCGATGATGCAGAGGGGGTGGCTGCCGCGTCCCCGGCAACGGCGTCCAATGCCACCGCGCAGGTGCCAGCACTATTTTTAAAGGGCTTCAAGCCCTTCAGGATATTATTAAATGTTTAAAGGTGCCGGTGAGCTTAGAAAAATTAATAAACTTTTAATTTAACATTGAATCCCCTCTCCCACCCCCCCCCCCACTGAGTCCTAAACACATAAATTGACCTATCCCCCCAAAAGTACACCATGAAATTCTGAACATCCCCCCCCAACCCCCAGCCCCGAATTTCAGTATCTTTGACCCTCAACCCCTTCTCACCATCCCCACAAGCAATAGGAATAGTTTTCCCCGCTCCCCACCCCTCCCGCCCTGATAACTTTTTCCTTCCACCTCCCCACCAATGTCTCGCCTCAGAACTCCAAACGAGTTCCGAAGGCGTGCGAGAGGTCGGTTAATTTGCATTTTAATTTAGCTCAATTCAATATTTTAATGAAAGCCCCGCTGCCAAGCAGCAAGGGGGGCCGCACTGAGTCCTCGCCACCGCTGCTAATATCCAGTGGGGCCTTGTTGGCTTCGTGGGTCGAGGCGGGACACTCCCGCTAGCATTTTACGGGCCTCCCCACCATGACTCACGGCGTCGAGGGGCTGATAAAATTCAGCCCAATGTCCTTCAGACCCCACCACACAACTGCACCCCAGAAAGTTCCAGCGTGATATGTGACCATTCCCATACCAACCCTTCTTAGGACTGTCGGAGTGACGTTGTTTAGTAGTGTTGATTTAGGGGCAGTTTTGTGCCCCCACTTTGTTCCACATATGTGCCTTAGTGCCAACAAGCAAAGTAGACTTTCAATTGATTGATCCAGGCAGGGTTTGTCCAACTCTACTGCAGCAACCAATGAAATACCTTAAGCAAAGCAATGACATAGATTGTAAACTCACAGCAATGGTTTATTGGTCAGTGCAAAGTTTTCACGAGAACAGTGACATAGCTGTTATGTTACTGACTAGTAATTCAGGAGCCTGGGCTAATAATCTGGGAGATGTGACAGTTGGGGCATTTAAATTCATAGAGTCATAGAGTAATAGAGTTATACGGCACAGAAACAGGCTCTTTGGCCCATCGTGTCTGTGCCGGCCATCCAGCACCCAACTATTCTAATCCCATATTCCTGCACTTGGCCTGTAGCCTTGTATGCTATGGCGTTCCAATTGCTCGTCCAAATACTTTTTAAATGTTGTGAGGGTTCCTGCCTCCACCACCTCTTCAGGCAGTGTGTTCCAGATTCCAACCTCCTGCCCCTTACCCTAAATCTATGCCCCCTGGTTCTTGACCCCTCCGCTAAGGGAAAAAGTTTCTTCCTATCTAACCTATCAATGCCCCTTATAATCTTGTATACCTCAATCCTGTCTGTGCTCCAAGGAAAACAACCTTAGCCTTTTCAGTCTCTCTTCATAGCTGAAATGCTCCAGCCCAGGCAACATCCTGGTGAATATCCTCTGCACCCTCTTTAGTGCAATCACATCCTTCCTATAGTGTGGTGCCCAGAACTGTACAAAGTACTCCAGCTGTGGTCTAACTAGCATTTTATACAGCTCCATCATAACCTCCCTGCTCTTATATTCTATGCCTCGGCTAATAAAGGCAAGTATTCCATATGTCTTCCTACCCACCTTATCTGCCTGTGCTGCTGCCTTCAGTGATCTATGGACAAATACACCAAGGTCCCTCTGACCTTCTGTACTTCCTAGGGTCCTACCATCCATTGTGTATTCCCTTGCCTTGTTAGTCCTCCCAAAATGCATTAGCTCACACTTTTCAGGATTAAATTCCATTTGCCACAGCTCCGCCCATCTTACCAGCCCATCTATATTGTCCTGTAATCTAAGGCTTTCCTCCTCACTATTTACACCACCACCAATCTTTGTGTCAATTCAGTTAACGAAATAAATATGGAATTAAAAAAGCTTGTGTCTGTCATGGTGACCATGAAACTATTGGATTGTTGTTAAAAATGTCCTTCAGGGAAGGAAACCTGCTGTCCTTGCCTGATCTGGCCTCGATATGATTCCAGACCCAAAGCAATGTGATTGACTTACAAATGGCCTCACAGGCTTCTCACTGCCTTCTCAAGGACATTAGGGATGGCTTTACCAGTAATACCCCCATCCTGTCAATGAATAAAAAGAAGTTTCAACAACAAAAAAATGACACTTGCAGCAGATAATTGAGGCTTCAGCTGGTACAGGGAATGGGACTGAATTCCATAGCCATTCCTCTGACTGCCTCATATAGTCATTGTAAATGGCATGAACCTTTGAGGCAGCCAAAATGGTCACCAAGCTTCAATCATGTCCTCAGAAGCATTCTGTTGTAGCTGTAGGGCGGCACAGTGGCGCAGTGGTTAGCACCGCAGCCTCACAGCTCCAGCGACCCGGGTTCAATTCTGGGTACTGCCTGTGCGGAGTTTGCAAGTTCTCCCTGTGTCTGCGTGGGTTTTTGCCGGGTGCTCCAGTTTCCTCCCACATGCCAAAGACTTGCAGGTTGATAGGTAAATTGGCCATTGTAAATTGCCCCTAGTATAGGTAGGTGGTAGGGGAATATAGGGACAGGTGGGGATGTGGTAGGAATGTAGGATTAGTATAAATGGGTGGTTGATGGTCGGCACAGACTCGGTGGGCCGAAGGGCCTGTTTCAGTGCTGTATCTCTAAATATAAAAAATATAAAAATATAAAAAGATGTGGACTGTTAATGGCCTTCCTGAGAACAGTTTTACACTGACGGAATGCTGTTGTTGTACAGTTCTCCATCAGTCAGTGACACTAATATATTTGACCCGACCACATGAACTGCTGTCAGAGCTGGATTCACTCCCTTTGCTAGCAATGGGATTTGTGGGGCTTCCAGCTTTAAATAGGACTGACAGTAGGAAGAAAGGAAACCGGGGAGAGTGACTTTCAGCAGTCATGGGTTGTCCCAGTTGGGCACAGTTCCCTTGAATCTATAAGGCGTTTTCAATTAAAATCTTTCTGTGAACGAGGGAGTCAAATGTATTCTTTGGCTTGGAAGTAAAGCAGTGGAACAGAAATTTGATGGTCTTGTACAACTCTTTGCTTTTCTTGTCTGAAATAGCACGGCCAAACATGTTCTAAAACATATCAGACATGTTTAGCTGACACGCCTGTTACTTTTTACAAAGCTTTTAAGGTGTCAGCGGGATCTGTTGTGCAAGCAATAGAAACATCGCCAGGTTTTCGTGTCATCAAAGCCTTCATTTCTCCCAGAAGTCAGTTATATCAAGCCATTGCCACAGTGTGCACTCAACCAAAAACTGCTACACTTGAAGGAACACACCTGGAGGCATTTTCCTGTTTGCTGGGTATGGGCCCATCGGCAAACCTCTAGTACCTCAGCAAACTATGAGGAAGAGCTCACAGGCAGCTGTCCTAACCAGAGTCGTGTGAGGATGAGGGTGGAGTAGTGGGTGGCAGCGGGGTTGGGGAGGGCGGTCACTGGGCAGTGATCAGCCACCAGAACCCAGGCTGCTTATAAATTCTCCCTGTTGGCCAGGGAGATCATGAGGTTGATAGATTTTTGGACTTTAATAGAATCAAGGGATATGGGGATCGGGTGGGAACGTGGAGTTGAGGTCGAGGATCAGCCATGATCTTATTAAATGTCTTGAGGGGCCAAATGGCCTACTCCCGTTCCTATTTCTTATGGATACTGGAAGTAGCTGTGTCATTCTGGCTGAGAGAAGCTAATCCCAGCATTGACCAGGGATCAAACCTGGGAACTTCCTGCTCTCTATTACGCCTGATGGATTACACATTCACTAACTGAACAGGGGGGAGCTGCCAGTGTGTTTGAGCTTTGCAAGTAAAAGCTGCACAACACTTCACCCAATTATACTACTGTGCTGATCTTCAGTTAGCTGATAAATTAATAAGTGACCTAGCCAAGAAACACTTCTGTTTCCTCTACTCATGGAAAGGAGTCTTTTACTCACATTCAAAAACCAGCGGGAATTTAGAGCCCTTGAGGAAAGTCAGTGACCATCTTCTATCTGATTTCTTTCTCTAGTTGCGACACCAGCAGTGGAGTTTGGTGATGGAGAGCGTAGTCCCCTCAGACCGTGGCAATTACACATGTGTGGTCGAGAACAAATATGGCAGCATTAGCCACACCTACCAGCTGGATGTACTCGGTAAGACGACTCTTTTCCGTTTTATTGGGCTGCTCACAAATATGGGTTGAACTCACAATATGCATTATTGGTAATGAACGTGTTAAAAGTCATGGGATCAAGCCGCAATCCCGGATTTGGGAACATTGTCTGGGTTGACACTGCCGAACAGTACAGAGGGGGCACTGTATTGTAAGAAGTGCTGTATTTCAGGTTAGATGTTAAACTGAGGCCCCATCTGCCAGTTCAGGTGGGCTAAACTGATCCTATGGCACTAGTATAGGAAGAGCAAGGAGCTTGTCCAACCAAGTACCACTACCACCATCCCAAAAACAGTATCACTAGTTATTCATTCCATTGCTGTTTATGGGATCCTGTTGTGCATGAATTGGTTACAGCACTTCCTGGGTAACATTGTCTGTGGTTCACAAGTAATCCATTGATTGTAAAATGCTTAGGGGGAGAGATATCCTGACAATGTGATGAAGTGTTATATAAATACAAGGTTCTTTGTTTGATTATTTATTCTTTCCTGAGGCATTTGTTCCATCACTGGGCTATGGTTTCACTTGCACTGCATGTTCTATGGTGCCTCACCGAGGTGACTATTATTCATGAGTGAACCTCAATGGAAATCTCACTGGGGAGAACATCTCAGCTATTCCCAGTCCTATCTTCATCTGGACCACACTCTGGATCTTCCAGAGGGGAATCACGTATAGCAATCAGGATAGGGGAAGCTTGACTAATTTTCCACTCCCTAACCTAGAGGTGCTGAAGCCTCTTCATAGAATCAGAGTGGTTACAGCACATGAAGCCATTCGGCCCATTATGTCTATGGCTCAGCAGAGATGAGTTAACTGAGTGCAGACTACGAATAGAAGTTGGGACCTCTGGGCTTGTTTGGGGAGATACTTGATGGTGGAGAGGATGGTGCACCATGGGGGGGTTCACCTGAAACTCACCAGAAGTTATATTTTTGATCTGAGCAAAGAAGTAGCCTGCTGCTGCTTAATTGAGAGATGTGTAATGGATGGTTTAGTTACTGTCGCCCGTTATACACTGTCACTCAAAGTCAGAATTACCCTCAAGGATTGAAATCTGAAGCCCAAATCGACCTTATCTCCTAGTAACCGTGTGGTCCCAGCAGAGGCTTGGAAACAGGTAAAGTAAAACAGGCTCCTGACAAAAACAGCAGCAGCTGTCAATTCCTTTAAACAAGGGACTGGAGAAATATTGAGATGGGAACAATGCTGGAGGTTATAGGAAGAGGAAAGTACTGAGAAGATCAAGTACTGTGCAGGTAAGATGGGTGGGAGTGCTGTTGTTGTGGAAGGCAGCAGGTTAGTGGGATTGCATGACCGAGACAGATGAATATTCTGGAGTTTAGCTTGATTACCTTGGGGGATCTGGGAGTATTTATACAGAACTACCCCGCGGGACATTAAATGGATGGAATGAGACCATAACAGAGAGACAATATATGGTTTGTGGAAGGAGTGGGCCTTTTCTTACTCTCTGAATTAGAGAGGCACTTAAAGATTGGCACAGAAGATGAAAGTAAAAGCTTTAAATTATGATGATTTATTGTTATTGTAAAAATCGCAATAATTACTTTTGTCTGTAATAACAATAATTTCTAGTACATTTAAAGGCAGTTGTAGAAAATCTCTTTAGGGACTGGATAATAAATTGCTGAAGAGCTGGTGGTCCATTTCCTCTTATCTTGTTGTATCGATTAGGGATTTAAATGAGATCGCCCTTAGGAAAATGTCATTGTGCATTCAATCAAACCTAGTACCTCAATCCTAACCCATTTACTACATGGAGAATAATAAGCCAAGAAAGAAGGGTTGAAAGGAGCATTAGGTAGCTCTCATTTAAAGCTGAATTATTGTTTTTCTCAATCTTTTTCATCGACTTTTGTTGAAATCTTTAAGAAAATGAGGATTTACTGTTGACTGAGTGATCCGCAGTCATCAGTGATGTCCGAGCATTGTGGCAAGTCTCAAAGCTGGCAGTCAGTTGATACACCTACCACTACATCTACAATATCAGTTGTCAGAGAAGGAAAGAAAGACTTGTATTTATATACCTTTCATGACCACAGGACAACCGAAAGTGCTTTACAACCACTGCAGTACTTCTGAAGTGTAGTCACTGTTGTAATATAGGAAATGCAGCAGCCAGTTTACACACAGCAAGCTCCCAAAAGCAGCGATGTGATAATGACCTGTTTTTGTGATGTTGGTCAAGGGATAAATATTGACCAGGACACTGGACGCTCACGATAGTCCTATGGCTTCTTTTACGTCCACCTGAGAGGGCAGGTGGGGCCTTAGTTTAACGTCTCATACAAAAGACAACACCTCCGACAGTGCAGCAATCCCTCAGTACTGCACTAGACTGTCAGCCTAGATCTTGTGCTTAGGCCTCTGGAGTGGAACTTGTACCCACAACCTTCTGACTCAGAAGTGAGAGTGCTACCAACTGAGCCTCAGCTAACAAGAGAACGTTATGAATAAGGTCTTCAGCCATCTCAGTGGCTCAGATGTAATAACCATCCAGGGCTCTTACTCCTGATTGCTACACTGTACATACATGGCTATTTGCTGAGGACAGATGCGATCGGGTTCAGCTCAGATAGCTGGATTGGCTGCAAGGACTCAAATCCCGGGTTTTCTGATTGGCATAAGTTAATGCCGGCAGTGAGCCACTTACCATAAATGAGTTGTAGTGCCATTAAAATAACGGAAATCGGAAAACCCAGGCTTCAGGGTCATGGCACTCACGTAGGTGGGATGTGTCAGAGGGTGGCAACAGACAGCTGTGGAATCCTTCCTGGGTATTATCGATTTCTCAAGAGAAAAGTGGAGAAAGAGGGAGCGTGGAAAGCAGACTTTAACATTTTTTTTTCTCATAATCCCTGAACATTGTTAGTGTAACAATAGTGAGGGACTGCCTTCAGTGTCCACTGTGTGTACATAGGGCCTTCTGCATAGTCCTTTTTTTGATTCATTCGTGGGATGTGAGCATCACTGGCAAGGCCGTCCCTAATCACCTTTGAGAAGGTGGTGGTGAGCCTTTTACTAAATGAGTCATCAAGGGTGGAGCTTTTTTTAGCTCATTTTTAACGTGTTTACTCAGTCTCCCATTAGTGTTGGGAAAATGGCAAGAGAATGTATGGCTCATGAGACCCCTCCATCTACTATATATCCCAGGCAGAACAGTTCATTTTCTACAGTGAGTGTGTTCACATTTCATACAAACACATCAAACTCTCTGTTTAAAAAGAAATAGCCAGACCTCGTTGTAAAAATAATACTACATCATTTTGGATCATCAAACGCCCTTGTACTAATTCCAGGAACTGAGATCGGTCCCAAAACACTTCAGCCCCCTAATCTATTATTCCTGTTGTAGCTTGATTAAAGACTACAGCTACACTGTTAACAGAAAGAGGCTGTGTGGTTAGACACTGTAAAAGCTGATTTGAAACAAAGGTATTAAAAAGTGGATTAATATTCAAAATTAACTGTCACAGTCAGTGAGTTACAATGGTATGAGATAGAATTAATTGCATTTTGTATTCAAAGGGATGGACTTACTCAGTTTATTTGCTGCATTATCTCATGCCAGTGTTAGACTTAGTTTTGTTGGGTCTTGCCTCTGTTGATCACCATGGCGGCACCATGCCAACTGTGCAGACAATGCTCTGCCACAATATATTGTGTTTTATTCCGTTTAGTGCTGTGGTTCAGGACGAAGTCTATACCGCAAGGTGGCGATGTATGAGCCACTTCGAACATTCAACTACAATCACACTGCATTTTTACCCTTACTTTGATTTCTTCACCCCTCACCCCTGAACACTTAAACAAAGTCATTCCTCTTTTCATTTGAGAGAAGGGAACATGCAAGTTCCGTGCGCCTACCCCAGCACATCATCATCACTTCGCAACAGCTTATTGGCCAATTTTGAAAGTTGTACTGACAGAAAAGGGGAGATGGTGGCATAATGATAATGTCATTGAACTAGTAATTCAGAGGCTAATGCCCTGGGAGCATGGGTTTAAATCCCACCACAGCAGTTGGTGGAATTTACATTTAATTAATTAATCAATTCAGTTTATGAATAGAAATCCGGAATTAAAAGTTCGTCTCAATAATGGTGCTACAAAACTATCATCAATTGTTGTAAAAACCCGTTCTGCTTCACCAATTCCCTTTCAAGAAGGAAATCTGCTCTCCTTACCTGGTCTGGCCTACATGTGACTCCAGCCCCACAGCAATGTGGTTGACTCTTAACTGCCTTCTGAAATGGCCTAGCAAGCCACTCAGTTGTCAAAGACAATTAGGAATGGGCAACAAATGCTGGCCTTGCCAGCGACGCCCACATCTCTTGAAAGAATAAAAGAAAATTGTGAAAGAAATGCCTGCCTTCTCCGTCAGATTAATGGTGGAAGAACAACCAAAAATATATCAAAGTTAACCATTGAGAGTGCCAGGTTCCCACTTTAGAACTGTGCAACAGGTAGAAGGAAAATGTACTCTCATGCACATCTTGGGGAATAGCAACAACAACTTACACAGATAAGCCACACCTCATAGAACATTTTGGAGCACTTTAGCAAGAAGGAGAGGATAACAACAAGAGGACAGGAAGGGACCAAGGGCACAGTCTGAGAAATTTGAAGGCGGATTTTGATGGAAGAGAGAAAGCTACCAAGTAGGAGTGGTTTGGGGAAATATCGTGATTAAAAGTGGCAATGCCAGTGGAGAGATTGGCACATATAACCGAGCAGAATTGGAGCTTAGACGAATGGATCATCCACTGGAGCACTTGTAGAACTCAGTGTTGTAATGGCCGGTGTCAGTTGGATCAATGGCCTGGTGTTTTGCTAAACAGGGAGCTTTTTCACAGGAGCTTCATTCTCTTGGAAATTACCTGTAGTTGGTTGCCTTCCTCAAGATCATATGAATTGGGTAGAGTTCATATTGCAGCAATATGACCTGTGGAGGGAATGGGTCAGACGGACTAGTTGACCTTGCTAGTTCTATGCCTTTATATACTCATGATAAAGCTGCCAGTGGTGTTCCCATACAAGGACAAGAGAAGGTCATTCATTTAGCTGATCTCTCCAGTACTCTACTGTCTCAACCTGGTTTCCAAAGTCCTTTCTCTTGACTTTATTACTTCACCTAGCAGCTTAATCTAAATACTGATAATCTTGTACCCTGGAGATAAATGATAATTGCTTTATTACTTATTCCAAAATAATATTGTGTACATTGCTTTGTTTTAATCCAAAATGTTTCCTTTATCTTTAGAAAGGTCTCCACATCGGCCTATTCTGCAGGCGGGGCTGCCTGCAAACCAGTCAGTGGTTGTGGGCAGTGATGTAGAATTCCACTGCAAGGTCTTCAGCGATGCACAGCCACACATCCAATGGCTTAAACATGTAGAAGTCAACGGCAGCAAACTGGGGCCAGATGGAGCTCCATACGTCATGGTGCTGAAAGTAAGTAGCAGGATTGTTGAGTGGCACAGCAGTTAAACATGACAATCAATAATGCCATCTGTGGTCTCAGCAGCATTCACATGCACAAAGTGAAAATGTAATGATTAGTCCATAAATCTTCAAAGACTCAACAACAACTTAACGTTATATAGCGCCTTTCGCATAGAAAATCATCCCAAGGCACTTCACAGGAACGTTAAAAGACAGGATTTGATGCCAAGCCAAAGAAGAAAAAATTAAGGGGAGTAATTGGAGATAATGTAGGGTCGAAGAGGCTTAAAGGAGGAGAGAGAGGGAAGAGGTTTCGGAAGGGAATTCCAGAGATTAGGGCCTAGATGGTTGAAAGCATGGCTGCCAATGACAGAAAGAAGGGAGTTTGAGATGCACAAGAGGCTGAGGTTGGAGGAAAGCAGAGTTCTCAAAGAACTGGGGGTGGAGGATGTTACACAGGTAGGGACGGGTGAAGCCAGGGAGGGATTTGAAAACAAGGATGAGAATTTTAAATGATAAAAGTGTTGGCAAACTTAAATGACTGTTCTTCTGATGGGTGAGGGAGTGAATGTACCACCCAGTGTTACACTGAACCAAACACACCAGAAAGTCTGTAGCTCATTATCTAGTCAGTGCTGATCTCAGCCAGTACAGAGCTGGTTAGTGCATAATAATCAGGAGTGGGTGCTTTACATTTCCCCAGCCTGCCTCTGGGATGCTGAGTCTAATTATAGCTTCCCCACTGCTACCTTTAGCTAACCCAACGCAGACAAGGAATGAAACCCCAGACCATCCTTTTGGTATGTGTATTGTGTATTGTGTGTGTGTGTGTGCGCGCGCGACACCTACCCTCAAATAAGAACAGTGACCACTTAGGAAAGGTAATGGAGGGTTGAAACTCGCCCCATTTACAGAATCTTCAAGCAAAGATGGACCAGCAGGTCAATACAATCTTCGAACATGTTTACCCAGGAAAATGTGAAATCAAATCACCTTGAGCATCAGATGGAATCATGGAATGGAATCCAAAACACCCCACATCTGAATAATAAAAATGCAGTTTGATGTGTTGGAGAGCGTAATACAATGGCACTGCTAATTTTCAGCTCCAGTAAAGTAAGCTTTTGCCTCTGGCGTGGTGGCAGTGTCAGTGACCCCGATTTCACAGTGAGATGTTCACTAACCACACTGCCTGACATTTGAACGTCCAATCCGTCCGCACATCATCCTATCGGTGTGATTTTTAATGAAAAATTGCCTGGATTTCTTCCCAGCCCAGCTTGATGAGCTGGATGCATACTGAGGTTGACTGTGTGACCTGGATTCTCATACCCTTGTTATAGTAAAACAAACCGCAGGAAAGACTTTAAGCCTCTGTTTACCCACTATTGTTTGAGCTGGTCGACGAGATGCTTCTATCTGTGGATTCAGCGCAGCCACTTTTAGCTGTTATGTTGTTTAACCAAGATCCCCCTTAAATCTGGGATCAGGGAAGATAATAGGAAAAAGAATGGGGTGGTGGTGGGGGACGAAGCAGAATGTATCTGGAATGTGCACAGTGGGCACAAAGAGGATTTTCAAATAGATGCAGGGCAAACAATGGCATCACGTGGATTTAACAGCACTGCCAGGAATGAAGGACCACTGGCCTGGAACGAAACAGCTTTCTTGTTAAGAGAAGTCAAAAGGGCTAAAAAAAAAAGGCAATTTTTCTGTAAAAACAGGACTGAAATAGTACTTTTGCGTTTCCTGCAACAGTGACTACACTTCAAAAAAAAGTACTTAATTGGCTGTAAAGAGCTTTGAGACATCCGATGATTGTGAAAAGCGCTATATAAATGCAGTTCTTTCTTTAGAATGGCTTCTGTTTCCGAGGCTAAATCGCAGCAGTGGGGCAGCAAACCTGGCTCCATGTACGTAGAAATTCAAGAGGTGTCTTGTCCTCCCAACTCAGGCATCTAATTGCTCAGGAATCAGCCCAATACTTTCTGTACAGACAAGTCAAAGCCTGCTTAAAAATGCAGTGCCTTCATGAAAAATTGCTTGGCCAACTTGTTTGTGATTTATATACAACACAATGATGTAAGACATTTCATGATGCACGGTGGCATTACATACAGCCCTTCTCACTCCCTGAGCAAGGAGGGTTGTGTCATGCACCTTGTGATGGAAGCCGCACCCCATTCATCATGCCTTAACTTGGCTGTACAAGGTCTGAGGGCTGGGTTTCAGCTGCTTAGATCGTACATTATGTAATACTGTAGTGCTGTGTTATGTAATGTGTAATAAGATATGTAATACTGTGTTAATTGTGGTTCAGTGGGTGGCTGTCTCACCTAAGTCTGAAGGCTGTGGATACAAATCCCACTCCAGAGGACAAAATCCAGGCCAACGCTCCAGTGCATTAGTGGGGGAGTGCTGCACTGCAATGTCAGACGTGCCATCTTTTAAATAAGATGTTAAGCCCAGGCCTTGCCTGCCCTCTAAGGTGGATGTAAATAAAAGATCCCATGGCACTATTTGAAGAAGAACAGGGGAAGTTTAGGTCAATATTTATCCCTCAACCAACATCACTAAAATAGACTATCAGGTCATGATCACATTATTGGTGAGACCTGGCTGTGTGCAATTGGCTGTCGTGTTTCCTATGCTACAATTTTTTATTCTTTCATGGGAAGTGGGCGTCCCTGGCAAGGCCAGCATTTGTTGCCCATCCCTAATTGCCCTTAACAATTAAGTGGCTTGCTAGGCCATTTCAGAGGGCAGTTAAGAGTCCACCACATTGCTGTGGGTCTGGAGTCACATGTAGGCCAGACCAGGTAAGGATGGCAGATTTCCTTTCGTAAAGGACATTAGTGAACCAGATGGGTTTTTATGGCAATCGATGATAACTTCATGGCACCATTACTGAGACTAGCTTTCAATTCCAGATTTTTAAAAATTAATTAATTGAATTTAAATTCCACCACCTGCCATGGTAGGATTTGAACCTCTGTCTCCAGGACATTAGCCTAGGCTTCTTGATTACTTGCTCAGTGGCTTTACTATTACACTGCCTCCCCTTAAATACTCACACTTCATTAGCTGTAAATCCCTTTGAGATCATGAAAGGTGCTATATAAATTCAAGTTATTTCTTTTATAAGTAAGACAAATAATTTGACCTCTGACGTGACATCTGGTCTTAGTAAAAGTGACGGATTGTCATTTAAAAACCCCAATGATACATTAATATCATTCAAGGAAGGAAACCTGCCACCCTTACCCAGTCCTGGCCAATATGTGACTCCAGTCACACATCAATGTGGTTGATTCATAACTGCCCTCTGAAGTGGTCTAGCAAGCCACCAACATCTCAGGGCAACAAGGGATGGGCAATAATTGTCAATCTTGTCAGGAGCACCCACATCCCGAGACTGAATTTAAAAAAAATTCACACTACAGTTTGCTATCTGACTGCTGCAACTTCACATCAAGCAGCTCAGAGGCTGTGGAAGTACTGAGTGGATCTGAGTGAGAACTGACCAGTTGCTGCAATTGACTTTCCCTCGTAATCAGCTAAATAACATTCTCTGTGGATTCAGTGATTCCCAATCTAACTAATGAAAAGGGACTGGGATTGGAGAAAGTGATGGGGGTAGGGTAAAAGGTGGTAGTGGGGGGAGGTGATGGGTAGGGGAAAAGGCCTGGAAAGTGGAACACCTGCTCCTCTCTTGCCTGGAGGGCTTGCTTGATATTGTAAAGACTCATTTATAGAGTGTGGCAGATGGCAACAGAAAGAGAGTGCTAGAGCTCAAGTTAAAAACACTGAGTGATTCCCCTCCCACACCATGCTTTACACAACATACTGCTCAATGAGCAGATAACGGTATAACCTGAATAATGGAAAGCATTTTACACATGTACTGGTTTAGAATCATGAGGGTATTAAAGGAACATGATCAAACTCAGAGTTAATTAAAGGTGTCTGTGCAACATCAGGCAGGTCACTGACTGCGAGAAATATTTTTTGTGCTCATTATAAATAAGTATTGTCTGCCCTTCCCCCGCCACCCCTCAAAAAAGAGGCACGCCCAACGTTCATGAAGCTATAGGATGAACTTTGAACTTTTCTAGCAGCAAATTGTAACAGTTTCTCGAAAAAGAACATTCTGCAAAAAGATATCCAGAATGTGTGACAGTACTCCTTTAAATATAGAGCTCAATTTTCCAGACATAGAATATTTTCGGATGTCAGGACCAGTTATGTGTCCGTAACCCGGCCTTCAGAGTAGTGCGCCTCCGGGTCAATTTTCCGTAAGGTGACCAATTAGCAGGCCGCCTCTGTGTTCGCTGTCCAATTCGGGAGGGCGGGCGGGTTGAGGAGGTGGGAGGGCCAGTCAGGATGCCAGCAGCCTTCGTAGTGGCTGGAGAGTCAGTGAGCTGCTGAGGCCGAAGCCTCAAAGGAGGGTGGAGCAAAATAGCTGCGAGAAAAGGCTGAGGGAACTGGCAGCCATCTCTGCACCCCAAGCACTGCCTATGAGAGCAGTTTCCAGGAACTGCTCTTGTAGGGCGGCACAGTGGCGCAGTGGTTAGCACCGCAGCCTCACAGCTCCAGCGACCCGGGTTCAATTCTGGCTACTGCCTGTGTGGAGTTTGCAAGTTCTCCCTGTGTCTGCGTGGGTTTCCTCCGGGTGCTCCGGTTTCCTCCCACATGCCAAAGACTTGCAGGTTGATAGGTAAATTGGCCATTATAAATTGCCCCTAGTATAGGTAGGTGGTAGGGGAATATAGGGATCGGTGAGGATGTGGTAGGAATATGGGATTAGTGTAGGATTAGTATAAATGGGTGGTTAATGGTCGGCACAGACTCGGTGGGCCGAAGGGCCTGTTTCAGTGCTGTATCTCTAAATCTAAATCTAATGGCAGGCCTCTGCCTGCGGATGTGCTCAAGCTTGCTATTTGCACCATTAAGTGGTTAGATTGCATGTAATTTTCATGCCGCTCCGACCTCCCACTGTGCAGCCAACTCGTCTGAGCAGCCAAGGTTCTGACATAGCACGGGGCCCATGCAGCGCTATGAAAATTGAATTGCCCTTGGAAATTTGCTGCTGATTGCCCATTTAACAAGCTGTTGCAGGGTGCATTGCCATCACCGCACAAAAGCCACCTCCTGGAAACATGGGAAGAGGCAGGAACACGTTGGGAAACCGGCACGGTGCCTTTTTTCTCTGATTCTGCTCACTGCTCTGCCTCCAAACTCACCTCCAAGGGCCCGGTAAAATTCCTCTGTGGGGGGGGGGGGGGGGGGTGGTGAGGGACCGCCAAAAATCTGCTCTTTAATGCGGCTCCGTTGTTTGTGGGTTCTGCTTACATTAAAGGTTTTACAGTGAAATCTGCTCCCTTCAGTGACAGTGCCGGAGCAGGAAAAATAAGGCCGGGAATGAGGCCTGAGCACAGGCAGGTCAATCTGGATTGGACTCTGAGAATCTAATTTGTGGACTCCTGCACACAAATTGAAGATCTGGATTTATTCACTGGGTTTTATTATGCGTGCTTTAGGGATTTTTTTATGGGTGGATGGGATCATTCATTAGCCTTCATGTTCGAAAACCACCCATAAGCTGCACTTTCTCCCTTCAGCTGTGATTGCTTGTTAATCTGTTTCAACCATGACATCATGTAGGTCTGCAATGAGGCACTTTAGAGTCATTTGGATTCAGCCTGAGAATTAAAGAAATGACATTTATTTGTTTTAAACAAAAAAAACTGGGAGAATGCCTGGGGTTTTTTTCCTCCAGAATTAAGGATTCACAAATCGTATCCCAGGAACAAGGCTTTGAAATGTATGAATTCCAAGAATGTGATTCCATTGGAAGGTTGGTCACTAGAGATCCCCAAAATGATCAAGTCAGACCAGAATATTCCAACAAAGCAGAAGTTGATGCCAATGGTATTGTTGTTCGTTTAATATTTAATGAAAGCAAGGAGCATCTCCAGGCAGAATGCCTGCTACCACTGGGTTTAAAGCTGGTTACTTGTAAGCACTGAGGTGGGGTACAGCTCACTGGCCTTTGATGCTATGGGCGGGTAGTCCCCATGCTGTGGTGGGCAAGGAACTAAAATAGCCCACAGCCTCACACCTGCTACCTAATAATGAAGGTCTGCCTAGAGGTCACACACCTACCATCTCTGGCTAACGATGGGACAGGTAGACTAAGGGGGAAAGATAAGAATCTGCGGAGTTTCTTTTTAAATACTGTTTCCCCACCCTCCTTCATCCCCCCACCTCCCCCCCCCCCCCCCCCCAGCCCCCAAGCCCTGCCACCCCACCTGACTCCATCCAGAGGTCTCCAGTCAGGAATGTCTACTGCTACCATTGGCTGCAGCCATGCTGTGGAGCTGCATCTGAACCTATTGATCTGTTCTGTGTGATCTATTCTTGCAGTCGTGGATAAGTAATACCGCTGAAGCGGACGCTAAACTCATTCTTTACAATGTGACAGAACAGGATGAGGGCGAGTATCTGTGTAGAGCCACCAATTTCGTTGGCACGGCTGCAAAGCTGCACTGGCTGTACGTCAACAAACCGAAACCAGGTAAACGCAAAACTCTGTCCCAGGCGTCGAATCCCCGAGTGCAACCTTAACCTCCACCCTCCTCCCCTCCCCCAACCAGCACTGCCATCATCGCCATCCCGATTTGGAGCAATATGTTACTGAGCTCGACTGCTGTAGGCTGCCAACCAATGACCAGTAACCTTTCCTCTTTTCCTGCTATGCATAAAAAAGCCCACTTTTCTTCCCTTTGCTGTGGAAAAAATTCCTACAATACAGGAGGATTGCATTCCATCCTTTATACTTTTCCTTTGTTATTCCGTTTACTCCTCCCTTTTACCAATTTGCAAGAGACTATCACCTTGACTAACCATTGGCTGCTCGTCAATATTACTGCTGTTTTAACAGTGCTGTACCTCTTGTCCCCCTTTTCCTCCACCTAATTTAACTATTTCTGAAATAAATTCATCCTTCTGTAATCCTGACTCGAAGCAATCCAACATATTGTGGGTCAATTTTTTTTTCCAAGTTCAAACACTTGTTCTCTTGCATGCCTAATAATGGGACAGAGAGAGTGAGAGCCTGGTGAAGGGAACTCTTGACTAATGTGCAGGTTGCTGGGGTAGGAACATCTATCATGTTGCACCATTCTGGAGCAGGATGGAACCTTCTACATGTGCTTGAACCTGCTTTCAGGTCTGTGGTGTGCAGGGACTTTAACCGAGGTGCTATGGTCAAACCCTACCGTGTTGTCTTCTCTCTCTTCATTTTCTTCTTTCCTGTTTGGTTTCTTTTTTTTTGTAGACTGCTGGTATTAACACAACGGATAAGGAAATAGAAATTCTGTACTTGCGAAATGTTACTTTTGAGGATGCAGGGGAGTATACCTGTTTGGCTGGTAATTCTATTGGGTATTCGCATCACTCTGCATGGCTGTCCGTTCTGCCAGGTATTTCTGCTCTTTCAAATTCTCTCTTGTGATTATCGTGTAATGTTTCTTCAAAATAAGAAGATTGTGATGCATTTTGTTGTTCTTTTAATCACACGTACTTTAAACAGGAAGTCTCATCATCAGTATCCATTTCTGTATATTCTTTGTTAAATACTTCCCAATTTTGTCTGTTAAGGTGTAGACATCATGTAGACATCCCCCAGACATCAGCACCAGCACCCTATACTCATGCCTAGATATTGGCAGAATTTTATGCCCCCCCCCCACCTAAAAAGAGCAAGATGATGGGAGGGTGGAGGGAGGGGCATAAAATAGAGCGAGATGCTCGGAGGGCACTTCCCGACCCACTCCCACCTCTGCCGCCACTTTATTCAGGGTGGCGGCAGTGAAAAACAGCCCGCCCACCCCAGGCCAGTTAATGGCCACTTAAGGGCCTCTGCCCACTGCCACAGGGATTTTACTCATGGCCAGTCAGGCGGCCCTTGCCTGAGAGAAGCCACCTGACAAAAGCAGGCGGCTCTCTAAAGGCCTGGGGGAGCCCTCATGATCAGGCACCCTGTGCCCGACAGAGGGCCATCCCCGCTGCCCCAACCACACCCAACACGCCCCCCACCGTCTCCCCAATCAACCACCCTTGCCTCACCGGGGCCCGACTGATCACTCCCGGCGTGGCCCCAAAAACTTAGCTTCGTTCCCAGGCTCCCCAACATCTTCCTTCTTGAAGCTGGGTTGCAGTCCCAGCAATGGCCCCTGCTCTCGGTGGCGCTGCTGGGACAAAGAGCTGCCGGCCTGCTGATTGGCTGGCAGCTCCATTAGGCGGGACTTCCTGCCTCAATGAGGTGGAAGTCCTGCCTCAGGCCAATTAAAGGCCTGGGAACTGCAAAATGCGGATGGGATCCCCAGGCCAGGCAGAGGTGGGTTTGCCACTGACATTTCAGTTGGTGGACGGCTGC
Source organism: Heterodontus francisci (assembly GCF_036365525.1). Lineage (NCBI taxonomy): Eukaryota > Metazoa > Chordata > Chondrichthyes > Heterodontiformes > Heterodontidae > Heterodontus > Heterodontus francisci. The sequence continues at coordinate 44,077,443 of NC_090371.1, forward strand.
TGTCCGCCGAGGGAAAAATTCCGGCGCTTGAGTGTCAGGAGGCTATTTAACCTGCAGCAAAGGTGAGCAGCAGCTGTAGGGCGCAGAGGCCGAGACGATTTGTAACGCTGGTCTCAGCTGATCTTCCTCAGCTCCCCTTGGTCTTGTCAACACACACTGGGGATTGAACCTGGGCACCTTATGATCTCCACAGACCAGTTCACACACAGAGGCCCCTTTTGAAGAAAAAAACCCCAAACCATTCAAAAAAAAACAGTAATCAACTTGAATTTTTATTACACATTTGTGTGTGTGTTCATTTCTTCTCTCCCCCAAATTTAAATCAATAGGTCAGGAGAGCTGACACAATATGGGAAAGTTGGTGATAGGAGAAGCCGAACCTACATTGTGACCTTACTGAAATGATGGGCTTGCTGAGACACCCAGGCTCAGTCATTTTATCTTCACTAATGTATCTCTGTCCATTGAGTGTCAGTCAGAACGGTCCTGAGCTCAGATCCTGGCAGGGATGCTTCCTTCTGAGCTGGGTAAAATGATGATTATATCTTAGAATATGAGGAGAAAACACTGTCCCACGAGGTTTACAATGTCGGGCTCACCAATTCCTCCCAAGTGAACAAACTTTTCTGAAGAGAAAGGATACAGGAGAAAGGATACAGATGGTGAAAATTTCTGTTTGAATACAAAATGATGGAAAAAAATTATGCTTCTCAATTGCAATGATTTTGTTAGCTTGTTTTCAATAATTAATTAAAGGGTAACACAGTAGACTGCATAATAACACACATGCCCCATTCCTGTCAGAATATGGACTGACACTTGAATATTTCAATTGCATTATGAGTGGAGGTAAAATGAAATACAGTAATGTAATAAATTCACAAACTATTCTTAGTCAATAATCACTGTGTGGTCTCCATGACAATGCAGTCTCTATTAGCTGCATATCAGAGGGGACGCCTTATGGTCTAGTAGTACCTGAGGCACAGATGTGGTGACAAGTACAATACCAGTAATAAAATGAAACATTCTTTAAGTTTATTCACCAAGAAAAGAAAATACTAACAGCAAAAACAGCTGTGCAATGAGCACAAAGCTTTGTCCTTCAATACGTCTAGTGGATAATCTGCAAGGAGGTGAATCGGAGGACTGAAAATGGAGGTCCCACTGTAAATGTAACCATTTATATGTGAATGTTTGCGGAATCTTTCACAATTCACTGAAGCGAGATGGATAGCTGGAGCCCGACAGGCTCGCCTGCACTCACCCAGTAGATATATTTGATAAGAAATAAACAAACATTGCTGTGGTCTATTTGAACATTTCTAATGGGATTTTATTTGAAAAAGTTCCAACTCCCTCAAGGTACTGTCTTTGGCATATCTCAGAACTGACGCCAAGAATACAGGCACTCACCCCTTTACAGTGACAGCTCAAATCCTGCAGGCCTGGTGCCACTAACCTAAACTTTCTTAGATACCAGTTTAAGTGAAGCACAGTGTCTTGCCCAGAAAAAAAATTCTGATTTTTTTTTTAATTACAATCTTTGATATTAACAAATAAATGAAGGACTCAGTTAAGTATTTTTGTATTTATTATGTAATACATTTGAATTTTGCACTAATTGGCATTTGGGGATGTGCTTCAGGTGACTGAATTTCACAGGTGGAAATTCACCGCTAAATTACCTCTGTAGATTCTGATGCCACACTCAGCCCAATACTTAATCCTCCAGCCTGTGTGGTCACTTGGAAGTGCCAAGGAATCACAAATGTCTGTAATTTAAGGGCGACCTATTCACATATAGTCTACTTATCACAGGTCATTTTTTTTCCACTGACGTTTTGCTGTTCAAATTTGAGGTCTGTCATATTATTAACAGATCAGTTCTGTTCGGTTAAATACATTAGTGTTTTAATGGCTTCTCACCAATGTACAATGAGAATCAATCAAGCTGACAATGGCACTATGTCTTGAGCCTTGCGCTATTATAAAGTTATTTTGGGGGTGACCACATGATGTGTAGAGTGGGTTATTTTGTGGAAGTAATGTTTTTCTCATCAATTCTCTTCTCTCCCTTCTCTTCTGAAGCCATCCATTCCCTGCTGAAGTACAATTCCACAGGCTGCGCTCATGGCCCCTCCAGTACTTCACCAAAGTTGCCATTCATTGCACGATCCCTGCCACTGAGTGGCAACTGGATATTCATTCATGGTGGGCATCACATGTGAGCTGGATCCTATCCGTATCCAACACCATACAAGCGTGCTCCCAGCAGCAGTTCTACATTACAATCACTTAACAGCAGCCAATAGTAAGCTTGGGTCCTTGGCAGATTTATTTCTTCCTTAACCAATGGCATGTAGCTAATTGTAACACCCTGACTGCTGCCCAGCTCAGCACTAGATGATTGAATCTGGGGACCTTCCTGTTCTGCTCAGTGCATAAAGTTCCTGCGTTTAGTGAAAATAATCCAGTTTGATTGAACATCATTGGATTCTGGCTGCTGTGCCCATGACTCTGAGCCACACATACCAGGTTTAATCTCCTGTCAGGTGCTGAGTTCGCTGACCTCCACCATAGCATTAGTATGGGTGAACTCCGAGTCAATGAAAGGAAAAGTGTCCAGGGTTCCTGATCCTGATCCTGATCACTATACAACAAACCTTGCTAGGTGTGTGAATGTTGGATGAGAACAAGATAGGGTGGGGGCCATAGTGTCCTCCACAACTAAAGTACCCTAGTAACACTCACACAATAATAGCCACTGTCCGGGGAACCCGGAGGATGACCAGCACTATGGGGCTGTGCCTCAGTGTGGAATTAACAGAAAAACCAGAGTATGGGGAGGAGAGCTACTTGGAGAGAAGGGTAAGAATGATCGGTTTATGGAGGTATATTAACTCCTTGAATCCATTTGTGTCTATTCCTTTGGCTAAGTGACCACAAGGGCAGTTGTACTTTAGGTAGCTATTATCAGAATGCATTATATGTGCTTAAAGATGCAAAACACAAAAATAAATTGGACTCTTCTCCCTCGAGATTTCTCTGACCGAGCATTACTGATGCATCTGTTTGAGCACAGAAGTCCCACAGCATTGTCTTTTAACTTGTTTCTCACAATATCTCCCTTGCAGCGGAAGACTTGGTGAAGGAGGATGATTCTGGCTCAGTCTATGCAGATGTCCTCATCTATGTGACGGGTTGTGTCCTTATCATACTGACTGTTATTATAGTGATCATGTGCAGAATGAGAACATCCTCAAAGAAAACCCTGAACCCACCTCCAGTGCAGAAACTCTCCAAGTTCCCACTGAAGAGACAGGTAACAGAAAGTAGATACAAGAATTTAGAGCATAATATAGTCCAGCTGTTTGAAGATGAATTTGGTTGTGCTTCTGCATAAAGTTTTTTTTTGTTAATTTTGCATATAGCCTGCGCCCCACTGCCACCAAAGAAAATCTTCAGTTCTAATCTTGACTACCTTTAAATTGGATAAAGGAAAATTCACATTTATCGTTTTACAATACCCTCCACTACCACCCCAGTGGGAAAGATTTGCGTTGCTTGCTTCATGGCTGTGCTGTGAGCTGCCATGTTTAAAAACAGACTCAGTGCGTTAGCTGGAATATTTCAGTTAACAGATGAGAGAACTGTTTTTGCAGCAAAATACTCTATTCAGCAGATGGGACCTTAGTACCCCGAGTTAGGAAGGAGGAAATCATCTAGGGCCCTTGCTCCTAACCATTAGTGGGTGAAGCCCTACCAGATGCACCTGTGTAGATAAACCATGAGGACCGAATCAAGTTTGGGTGTCGTGCTCCCATAATCAAATCGCCTGCGGAAAGTCACCTGCTGTATCGTGTATCATATCATTACTGGGGTGAATGATGCCTGTGGAATTCTCCCAATGAGCAGTCAACAAACCCTAGTCAGAGGAAGGGAGAAACAGTTGATGGAAAAGTTTATATGGGGGTGTTGGTGTTGGAACGGATATTTTGGATGATCTTCTCAATCATTAAAGTGCTGACATGAAGTTACCACTGATAGGTGAAACACATATGGAGAGTAAATCCATAGCTGAGGTTTATTCACAATTGTGGGGCTGTCTTGTTTCAGTTCAAGACTGTCACACATTCTGTATTATCCTGCTAATCAAAAGTTATTGTGCGCTGGTTCAAACATCATTTCCATCTCCATGTTGGAATGTAAGTGAACAGAAATGTGGCATTCTGATTGATTGAATGCTCGATGGAGCTGTAACACATGCATGGCCAGCCAGTTAACTCTTTATAATCCTGATATATTTGGTAGCTGGTGCAGACTGGCACACAAGGTCCTGGCTCAAACAGTAACAGAACCTACGACTGAATAACAATGAACTTTGTTTTGCACAGCAGAATAAATAAAACCTGGCATCCTTCCCCACATGTTTATCAGTCTCTCCTCCATTCCCTGATGGAATCCTGTATTGGAAGCATGCCAAATAATAATATAAAGAATCGAATGGCATGGGTTGGCATAATGTCCCTAATGTTTGTTTTTTACTTACCGGTCAGTGACCACACATCCCTCCTCCTGCTCAAGTTCTGATTTTCCAGTAATTTGCGGTGATTGGTAACAAATTTGAATTATTTTTCATTCAAGCAGGTGTCCTTGGAGTCGAACTCCTCCATGAACTCCAACACGCCGTTAGTGAGAATTGCCCGTCTCTCCTCCAGCGATTCACCAATGTTGGCCAATGTCTCTGAGTTGGAGCTTCCGGCTGATCCCAAGTGGGAGTTTCAACGACCAAGGTGATTTTTACTCGCGGGCTGTACCATTGAACAATGGCCTGTTTGATGACATTCTTTCTTGCACAGTCGTTGCTGCTTTCTTTGCCCATTTATCCTCAAAGGATCTTTTCTGTTCTCTAGACTGACTTTGGGAAAACCTCTTGGCGAGGGCTGTTTCGGTCAAGTTGTCATGGCAGAGGCCATTGGGATCGAGAAAGACAAGCCCAACAAACCTATCACTGTCGCTGTCAAGATGCTGAAAGGTATGAACATGCAGGCTGGCATCTGCTGTACTGTCATTCTGTGCAGTTGGCATGGATTGAAAAGACAATTGTCTAGATTTGCAGAACAGGCTCTATCCATCATGTCTCACATAGGGAGACTGAACCTTCTGAGACCAGCTTCAGGAAGGGAAGGCAAAAATTAGCAACTGATTCACTTCGGGCACAATCTTGAGCAATTATTTCTCCTATCTTCTTCCTTTTTCCCTAGAGGTGCAGCTCTACCTGCGATGGTAGCCCTCTGATTCCTTAACCCTTGGCATTGGTTGCTATAATGTCCATGTTTGTTTTTCACTTACCGGTCTGTGACCACACATCCCTCCTCTTGCTTAAGTTCTGATTTGCCAGTAATTTGCAGTGGTTGGTAACAAATTCTCCTGTGCGGCGGCTCATTTAATTAGCCGGGGCGCCCCCCACTCCCAGTCACGTGGAGGGTGCCAGCTGTCCGTCACCGGCAATGGTTAGCCAGACCTGCCGGTATATTTAAACTTGTAAAAAGTAACACCCCAAACTTGAATAAATAAATTTAGAATGCCCCTTTCCAGCCCCCCAATAACAATTACAGTAACTGTTTGCCCTTCCCCACCCAAAACACTTACCTTTTACATCTGACCTTACCCCCACCAAACTGCACTAAGTTGAAAGGCCAACCCATCCCACCATCCCCTACACCCATTACATTTATTTGACCCCATCACCCCCTACACTGAAAACCTTCCTCCTCCCCCCTCCCCGCCTGTGTGGGGCCACGTTTCCCCAGACGGGGATTTGAAGGCACGGCAGTGCCGGCTACCGCGCCAAAGATCGCGGTGGGCCCTCAAGATCGCAGGTAAGTCTATTTAAATATATTCATTTTATTGATTTGAATATTTTAATTGTGATCCCATTGCCCAGCGGTGGGGTGGGGGGGGGGGGCCGCCAGGGAGCCTCGGCTCTGCTGGGAGGATCGGGCCGGGCCCTCACGGCATCGAGGTCCGTGGCAGGCCTCATTCTGAGCCATCTTCAGGGCCACCCTGCCATGGAACCCGACGCCTGGGGGAGAACAAAATCCAGCCCATGGACTTTTGGTGGGCTGTTCAACCATTGCTTTTGTCCTTGATCAACAGACTGTTACACAAGGAAGGTCATTACCATATCTAAGAATCTCAGAACTACACATTAGAATTTTGGTTTGCCTAATATAGAATGGACACGCTCTCTCCATGAGGACAAATGCCACTTAGGCACAGATTGGCAGTGCCAAAGGTTGGGGTAGGGGCTGAATTTTGTTTTCCCGCCACCAAAAATGGCAGCAGGTATAAAAATGGTGGCTGGCATGCATGGGCCGCATGCCACTACGCCGTTGCAACCTTGAGCCCGGCGACTCATTAGTATATGCAGGGCGGCTGCTCCCCACCAGTAACCTCCCCCAATCACGTGAGTGGGTCAGCCTTGGCGATGCCAATGCCATGAACGGCATCAACTGTCTCTACGCAGGCACTGGCGACATTTTTAAAGGGCTGCCAGCCCTGCGTAGAGAGTGCAGAGTTGCCACCACCCCCCACCGCACTGAAAATACATATTTGCCCCAGGTCATTTTTTTTTTACAAAACACAGTAAAGTATCCATTGTGTTTCCCAAGGTTAGTTGATTAATATGTTTGATAGTGATGGAGTTGAGGAAGGGACCTCAGAAACACATTCCAAAGTGCCATCTGTGACTACATTGTGACTGTTGACATAGCCATGTTGAATGGGAAATGTTTATATCACAATTTACAAATCTAAACGTTGAGAGAAAAGTATGATCAGGAATGGTGACTGGATGGGAAGTAAGGTTTGTTAACAGGAAGATTCACCCTATTCAAGATTTTTAATTAGTGCAGATATAAGTTTAGTTTTGTTCCCTCTCAGATGCACAGTCGTGCAGCAACCCAAAAGTCCCCGGACCTGGCCTTGCACAGGTCAGCCCTTTCAAATTACTGTACCTGCACAGATGCACAAAAGAATTTAAAGGGGCCACGCACATAAAGAAATCGCCCGCGCACTCAGAAAAAAAGCTTAGAGGGAACATTGGTGTGGGGTTTGATTTTTACCACTTTTGAGGTTGCACAGTGCCTAACACATTGTCGCTAATTTCTTTTATGCACTATTTTAATGGAGCTGTTCGCCCACTTAAAATAAAATAAATTATCTAATAGCTGCACTAAAATTGCAGAGGAAAGAACTTATTTTGCACGCGTGAAGCAGTGTCAACCACTTGGTCAGTACCACCTTGTACTGGTGGAAAGATTTTTATTTCCATTGATCTTGAAGTCTTGGAAATCAGGAAGGATGTTTGACGGGCTGCCCATTCGCCACTGCTCGTTTTACACTATCAGACAAAGTCAAAACTACTTGCTGAGGTTCCATGAGGCAGGGTTTCAGTATCACATTATTAATATCATATCATCATCATTAACAAACTTTCAGCAAGCATTTCTTATCCTTCATAAATCTAACTTCCAAGCTGCCAGTTCTACTACATCTAGCAGTGAGGCTGGGTCTGTGACATTCTGTGTGTTTTGTCATTTCAGTGCTTTTATATGGTTCCATTTTCTGTTCTTTCTCCTTCTAGACGATGCTACTGACAAAGATCTGTCTGATCTGGTGTCAGAAATGGAAATGATGAAGATGATTGGAAAACATAAAAATATTATTAATTTGCTCGGAGCCTGCACACAGGACGGTGAGTGCTAAAGGTGCCTGTGATGTTTTCAAAACGAGTCCCATAAAGTATGTGCAGGCCGGGTGGGACAGAGGCTGAGATTTTCAAGTTACTTTTCTCACATCTCAGGTGCAGCTGTTATTATTGTGAACTGTAAAAACTGGATGTGATTTGTGCCCCAAATGTTACAATTTGTTTATTTTTCTTTTTGTTGGTTGCTAGCTTCCTTTAATCTTTAATGTTGTCGAGCCAGGAATCCCCACATGATGGGCACGACGAAAGCTCTGCCCATACCTCCATGGGCTGACTGGTTTTGGCACTTATTAAGATTCTTCTGTCGAGACTCTTTCCTCCTCCTGTAATAGCACTGTAACATAATACGCAGCATTTCATTCCCATTCAGGTCCACTGTACGTCATAGTTGAATATGCATCAAAAGGCAACTTGCGGGAATACCTCAAAGCACGACGGCCTCCTGGCATGGATTATTCCTTTGACACCTGCAAAGTGCCAGACGAGCAGTTAACTTTCAAGGATCTTTTGTCTTGTGCCTACCAGGTTGCACGTGGCATGGAGTACCTGGCTTCTCAAAAGGTGAATACTTTTTCCCTTTTCCCCAATTTTCTTTTACCAGCAGTGGTATAAATGACATAGAAACACAGAAAATTTACAGCACAGAAGGAAGGAGGCCATTCAGAACATCATGTGTGTGCAGGCCGAGAAAGAGCTATCCAGCCTAATCCCTTGAACCGTAGCCCTATAGGATAAAATACTTAAGAACATAAGAACTAGGAGCAGGAGTGGGTAATTCAGCCCCTCGAGCCTGCTCCACCATTCAATACGATCATGGTTGATCTCATCTTGGCCTCAACTCCACTTTCCTGCCCGTTCTCCATAACCCTTTAACCCATTACTAATTAAAAATCTGTCTATCTCCTCCTTAAATTTACTCAACGTCCCGGCATCCACCGTTCTCTGGGGTAGTGAATTCCACAGATTCACGACCCTTTGAGAGAAGTAATTTCTCCTCATCTCTGTTTTAAATCTGCTACCCCTTATCCTAAAACTATGACCTCTTGTTCTAGATTGCCCCACCAGAGGAAACATCCTCTCTACGTCTACTTTGTCAATCCCCTTAATCATCTTATATACCTCAATTAGATCTCCTCTCATTCTTCTAAACTCCAGAGAGTAAAGGCCTAAACTGCTCAATCTTTCTTCATAAGACAAACCTCTCATCTCTGGAATCAATCTAGTGAACCTCCTCTGAACTGCCTCCAATGCAACAACATCTCTCCTCAAGTAAGGGGACCAAAACTATCCGCAGTACTCCAGGTGCAGTCTCACTAATGTCTTGTACAGTTGCAGCAACACTTCCCTACTTTTATACTCTATTCCTTTAGCAATCAATGCCAAAATTCCATTCCAGGAACTGCACATGCAAGTATTTTTTAAATGTGATGGTGTTGACTCTTGCTGGGATGCAGTTCTGTGGGCAATATCAGGCCTTGACCAAATAGCTATTCCTCATGTAACAAAGACATGACATGCTAAAAACACGCAGGAGGTCAGGCAGCATCTGTAGGGAGAAACAAGACAAGTTAACATTTCAGGTTGTGGGCCCTTTAATCAGAGCTAAAGACCATGCCCAAAAACGTAGCCCGTTTGTTCTCTCCATAGATGCTGGCTGACTGATCTGCTGAGGTTTTCCAGCATTTTCTGTTTCTCTTTCAGATTTCCAGTACCTGCAGTTGTTTTTTTGTTGCTTTTAGCCATTCTTCACCTGCTAGCCGAGCTATAGAATGACTAAATCCCAGTTAGAAAAGTGGGCGGACACACACACAGCCAAATGTCTGTCCCTGTTATATCCTCCCGGCGGCAGCGAGGCTCTGTGGCGGCCCCCCTGCTGCCGGGCAATGGGACCTGGATTTAAATATTTAAATTAATGAGATGAATAAATTTAAATCAACTTACCTTGAATCTTCTGGGACCTCCGCGATCAGCGGCATGGCGGCCGGCACTCCCACACCTTCAGCTCCCCGTCTAGGGAAAGCAGGTGTGACACTGGTGGTGGGGTGGAGTTAAGATTTCTACTGTGGGGGGAGGGGCGACGGGGTCAAATAAGCATTGACAGTGTAGGGGATGATGGGAAAGGGTGCACTTCCAACTTTGTGTAGTCTGGGGGGGAAGGTCGGAATTCAAAGGTAAGTGTTTGCGGGGGGAAAGGGCAAATACGTACTGTAATTTTTATTGGAGGGTTGGAAAGGGACATTACAATTTTATTTTGTAAATTTTGGGGGAGATGTTCACTTAAAAATTCAAATTTGCTGGCAGAGCTGACTGCCCTTTAAAATTGGCACCAATGCCCGCGCAAAGGCAGCTGACGCCATTGCTCCATTGGACAGCCCGCCCCCTCCATGTAATGATGGGCAACACACATAGAACCACACCAGAACAAAGAGTCAACTCCTCAAGCAGTGGGGAGGGGGAAAGGTAGTAGAGTCTGGAGTGGGTGTGGTAGAGATGGGGAAGCATGGAGGAAGACGATCAATTATGGGACCTTTGCATTCTGTATTAGCCTTTTCAAGGATTTAGTTTGGTTCAATTATTAGCTTAAATCGGAACAGCACTGATTTACTGGACACTAAAGCCCCAGTCGGGCAGACGGGTGTTCTCCATGGTGGGCAGTGGTGTTCAGGCCACAGGAGCCATACAATTGTCACCTGGCAAAGTAAGTGAGGATGGGTGAGAGAGAGGGATGAAAGGCTTAAGGCATCCTTTGGACCTGCAGCTCCCCTGGCCCACAGTGAATCTATAGGAAAAACAAAATGAACGTAGCCAGGTCTCCTGTGTCCTGGATTATGCCTGCTGGTGGCTTTCATTAGCAGGTTTGAGACCGTGTGGGGCTTAGTTGGTCCGCTGTTAGAATGGCGTGTGCTTCCCGGAGACATCATCTGGGGAGGGTGCCCTTCCTGTGCCTGAATTCAGGCCACCAAAGAAATGGGAAGGGGGTAAACGAGAGTTAAAATCAGCTCTTATTTATATGAGATCATTGTGAGAAACGTAATTTATAACCCTGGGGTTGCACCTGCTTACCAAAGCAGAAATAAACCTTGGTGGATCAAATAAATTGAAAGTTAATGTATCCAAATATTAATAATGAGCCCCACTATCATTAAGTGAGGAAACAAGAAATAACAATTGGAGAAAAGTACACCCTGCACTTGCTGAATGGATTTCCTCTGGCTGATTGTTTAATTGTTCTGTTTGGGGTCTTTTTTCCTGGTTAGTGTATTCACCGAGATCTGGCTGCCAGGAATGTGCTGGTGACAGACGACAATGTGATGAAGATTGCTGACTTCGGCCTAGCCAGGGACGTGCACAACATCGACTACTACAAGAAAACGACAAACGTAAGTGTAGCCACAGCCTGTTCCCTCTGCTGGAGGCTGAAGTGACTGAGCGTTGGGCACTGGGAGCTGCTGTGAGTAGCAGGTGGCCAGGAGAGGCTGAGCAGGCCAGAGCTCTTTTCTCTAGGAAAGAGAAAGCTGAGGGGTGTCCTGTTAGAGGTCTTTAAGGTTATGAAAGGGTTTGATAGGGTAGACATAGGGAAGATGTTTCCAATTGTTGAGGAGACCAGAACCGGGGGGCCAAAAATATAAAATGGTCACTAATAAATCTAATAGGGAATTCAGGAGAAACTTCTTTATCCAGAGAGTGGTTAGAATGTGTAACTCATTACCACAAGGAGCACATGAGGCAAATAGCATTTCAGGGGAAGCTAGATAAACACATGAAGGAGAAAGGGCCAGAAGGTTACACTGATAGGGTTAGATGAAGAGGGATGGGAGGAGGCTCGTGTGGAGCATAAATCATGGATCAGTTTCTGTGCTGTGCATTCTGTGTAATTCTATCAATGATAATTGTGACTGGTTTCAAAGAAATATTGATTACAATCCAATCGATGCCTTTGTGGCTGCCTGTACGTGTGATTAAATAATAACTCCCATCTCCTACCAATTAAAGGGGAGGCTGCCAGTGAAGTGGATGGCTCCGGAGGCCCTGTTTGACAGAGTCTACACCCACCAGAGTGACGTGTAAGTGCTACCCATAAGAATTGTGGCTTTCTATAATTCTACTTAGCTCTACCTTAAATGCATAGGTCCTTTTCTAAAGGAAAGCTACAACGGCCAGAATTGGCTCCATGACATGCTTCCAAATTGTGCGGTGCAGGGAAACAAAATTGGAGGAAAAAAATGTCATTAGTTCTGCTCCGGGGACTTGGCAGAAGAGCCGACAAGTTATAAATGGCCTGTCAGCTATCTGATTAACTGGTCATTTTAATTCCAGTATTTGCGCCTACTGATCTTTTCTCTGATTGAAGGGATCAGTGTGACGCTCCAAGTAACTAGAAAAGAGTTTATTCAATTAAGTCACGCCATTGATAACTATGTTAGGCACGCATGGCAGCACCGAGAGAATGAGGTGGGAAAAAAAAGGCTTCAGTGAATTAGGTTTCTATTCTTTTCTTATTCCCAGCTGGTCGTATGGAGTCCTGTTGTGGGAGATCTTTACACTGGGAGGATCGCCCTACCCTGGAATCCCAGTAGAGGAGCTCTTCAAACTGCTGAAAGAAGGCCATCGAATGGATAAGCCAGCAAATTGCAACCATGAGCTGTAAGCAATACCCCATCATTACGATCCAGCTTCACTAAATTACTAGTTCAATATGACACAATTTAGCTTGACACTTTCCAAGAGAATGTCAGAGTATCTAATGGCATCTTTCACTTGGGGTTAAATTCAATTGTTTTCATTTCTTTCTCTTCATAATTACTTGGTAATGTCTTTCCGCATTTGTCAGGATTTCCTCTTCCTTTCTGCACCACACATAGGACTGGATTTTGTTCCCAGCCTGACGTGGGTTCTGTGGTGGTGGGGGGGGGGGGGGGCGGCAGAGAGGGAGGGGCGCAGAAAGTCGGAGCGGCAGCAGCCGCCACGGATCCTGACGCTGGGATTGTCGGCCCCGATCTTCCCGGCAACGGAGAAGCTCCAAGGCAGCCCCTCCTTATACTTAACGTATTTAATGAGCATATTTATATAACACATTAGCAATCAATTAAAACATAAACCGCAGCGATCTTGACCTTCAGTTCCCAATCCTCAGCGCGAGGACCAGCATTCACAAGCCTTCACTTTCCGTGTGGGGAAAGCTAGCGCCACCAAGGTGAGGAAGGGGTCAACTCTGCACTGCGATGGGTGGGGGGGGGGGGGGCGGGTTAGGGTTTGTGCATACACTTTGTGTATGGGGGCAGGAATGAACTCTGCACTTTGTTGAACGGTCCACAGGGCTGGCAGGCTTTTAAAAATGGTGCCAGCACCTGCTTCCACTCCGGTGACGCTGTGAAAGGTGCACCAATGCCGCTCTAGCCACGTGATTGGGGGGTTGGCCACCCGCCACTGAATCACAGCAGCGCGGGTCCCGCACGGGACCACAATATATAGCACATAACTCCCTGAATGGCTGCAAAGGTGGGAGATCACCTTCTGTGTTACTGGCAGGAGTTGCTGCTGCTCAGACTGAGCTCCAGTTAAATATCCTCCCCAGCCAAATAGCAGAGAAATGACCTAAACCCCAACCACACAGACATAAACCCCCAACCCCCCCACTGCAGTAAACTCCCCACACCCACTACAGTTAAATACAGCCTCACCCCTCAATACAGTTAAATAAACACCCCACCCCCACTACAGTAAAATACAGCCCCTTCCCCACTACAGTTAAATACAGCCCCACCCCCCACTACAGTTAAATAAACACCCCACCCCCCACTACAGTTAAATACAGCCCCACCCCCCACTACAGTTAAATAAACACCCCACCCCCACTACAGTTAAATACAGCCCCACCCCCCACTACAGATAAATAAACACCCCACCCCCCACTACAGTTAAAGAAACACCCCACCCCCACTACAGTTAAATACAGCCCCACCCCCCACTACAGTTAAATAAACACCCCACCACCACCACAGGTAAATACAGCCCCACCTCCCACTACAGTTAAATAAACACCCCACCCCCCACTACAGTTAAAGAAACCCCCAACTTCCCCACTACAGTTAAATCACCTCCCCCCCCACGACAGTTAAATAAACCACCCACCCCACACTACAGTTAAATAATCCCCCAACCCCCCCCCCCATTACAGTTAAATAAACCCCCCACCCCTCACTACAGTTTAAAATAAAACACCACCCCCACAACAGTTAAGTACAGCCCCAACCCCCACTACAGTTACATAATCCCCCCATCTCCCACTACAGTGAAATAAACACCCCACCCCCACGACAGTTAAATAAATCCCCACCCCCCACTACAGTTAAATAAACCCCCCACCCCCACTGCAGGTAAATAAACAACCACCTCCACTACAGTGAAATAAACCCCCCACCCCCACCGCAGTTAAATAAATCCCCCCTCACTAAATTAAATAAACCTCCCACCCCACTAAAGTTAAGTAAGCCCCCCACCCCCAGAACACTTAAATAAACCCCACAGCCCCACTGCGGTTAAATAAACCCCCACCCCCACTACAGTTAAATAAACCCTCCACCCCCACTACAGTTAAACAAACGCCCAACCCCCACAACAGTTAAACAAACCCAGCACCCCCCACTACAGTTAAATAAACCACCACCCTCAATACAGTTAAATAAACCACCACCCCCAATACAGATAAATAAACCACCACCCCCAATACAGTTAAATAAACCACCACCCTCAATACAGTAAAATAAACCACCACCCCCAATACAGATAAATAAATCACCACCCCCAATACAGATAAATAAACCACCACCCCCAATACAGATAAATAAACCACCACCCCCAATACAGATAAATAAACCACCACCCTCAATACAGTTAAATAAACCACCACCCCCAATACAGATAAATAAACCACCACCCCCAATACAGTTAAATAAACCACCACCCTCAATACAGTAAAATAAACCACCACCCCCAATACACATAAATAAACCACCACCCTCAATACAGATAAATAAACCACCACCCTCAATACAGTTAAATAAACCACCACCCCCAATACAGATAAATAAACCACCACCCCCAATACAGTTAAATAAACCACCACCCCCAATACAGATAAATAAACCACCACCCCCAATACAGATAAATAAAACACCACCCTCAATACAGTTAAATAAACCACCACCCCCAATACAGATAAATAAACCACCACCCCCAATACAGATAAATAAACCACCACCCTCAATACAGTTAAATAAACCACCACCCCCAATACAGATAAATAAACCACCACCCCCAATGCAGATAAATAAACCACCACCCTCAATACAGTTAAATAAACCACCACCCCCAATACAGATAAATAAACCACCACCCACAATACAGATAAATAAACCACCACCCCCAATACAGTTAAATAAACCACCACCCCCAATGCAGATAAATAAACCACCACCCCCAATGCAGATAAATAAACCACCACCCTCAATACAGTTAAATAAACCACCACCCCCAATGCAGTTAAATAAACCACCACCCTCAATACAGATAAATAAACCACCACCCACAATGCAGTTAAATAAACCACCACCCCCAATGCAGATAAATAAACCACCACCCTCAATACAGATAAATAAACCACCACCCTCAATACAGTTAAATAAACCACCACCCACAATGCAGTTAAATAAACCACCACCCTCAATACAGATAAATAAACCACCACCCCCAATACAGATAAATAAACCACCACCCTCAATACAGATAAATAAACCACCACCCTCAATACAGTTAAATAAACCACCACCCCCAATGCAGATAAATAAACCACCACCCTCAATACAGTTAAATAAACCACCACCCCCAATGCAGATAAATAAACCACCACCCTCAATACAGTTAAATAAACCACCACCCCCAATACAGATAAATAAACTACCACCCCCAATACAGATAAATAAACCACCACCCCCAATGCAGATAAATGAACCACCACCCCCAATGCAGATAAATAAACCACCACCCCCAATACAGTTAAATAAACCACCACCCCCAATACAGATAAATAAACCACCACCCCCAATACAGTTAAATAAACCACCACCCCCAATACAGATAAATAAACCACCACCCTCAATACAGTTAAATAAACCACCACCCCCAATACAGATAAATGAACCACCACCCCCAATACAGATAAATAAACCACCACCCCCAATACAGTTAAATAAACCACCACCCCCAATACAGATAAATAAACCACCACCCCCAATACAGATAAATAAACCACCACCCTCAATACAGTTAAATAAACCACCACCCCCAATGCAGTTAAATAAACCACCACCCACAATGCAGTTAAATAAACCACCACCCTCAATACAGATAAATAAACCACCACCCACAATGCAGTTAAATAAACCACCACCCTCAATACAGTTAAATAAACCACCACCCCCAATACAGATAAATAAACCACCACCCCCAATACAGATAAATAAACCACCACCCCCAATACAGTTAAATAAACCACCACCCCCAATACAGTTAAATAAACCACCACCCCCAATACAGATAAATAAACCACCACCCCCAATACAGATAAATAAACCACCACCCCCAATACAGATCAATAAACCACCACCCCCAATACAGTTAAATAAACCACCACCCCCAATACAGATAAATAAACCACCACCCCCAATACAGATAAATAAACCACCACCCCCAATACAGATCAATAAACCACCACCCCCAATACAGTTAAATAAACCACCACCCCCAATACAGATAAATAAACCACCACCCCCAATACAGATCAATAAACCACCACCCCCAATACAGTTAAATAAACCACCACCCCCAATACAGATAAATAAACCACCACCCCCAATACAGATAAATAAACCACCACCCCCAATACAGTTAAATAAACCACCACCCCCAATACAGTTAAATAAACCACCACCCCCAATACAGATAAATAAACCACCACCCCCAATACAGATCAATAAACCACCACCCCCAATACAGTTAAATAAACCACCACCCCCAATACAGATAAATAAACCACCACCCCCAATACAGATCAATAAACCACCACCCCCAATACAGATCAATAAACCACCACCCCCAATACAGTTAAATAAACCACCACCCCCAATACAGTTAAATAAACCACCACCCCCAATACAGATAAATAAACCACCACCCCCAATACAGATAAATAAACCACCACCCCCAATACAGTTAAATAAACCACCACCCCCAATACAGTTAAATAAACCACCACCCCCAATACAGATAAATAAACCACCACCCCCAATACAGTTAAATAAACCACCACCCCCAATACAGTTAAATAAACCACCACCCCCAATACAGATAAATAAACCACCACCCCCAATACAGATAAATAAACCACCACCCCCAATACAGATCAATAAACCACCACCCCCAATACAGTTAAATAAACCACCACCCCCAATACAGATAAATAAACCACCACCCCCAATACAGATAAATAAACCACCACCCCCAATACAGATCAATAAACCACCACCCCCAATACAGTTAAATAAACCACCACCCCCAATACAGATAAATAAACCACCACCCCCAATACAGATCAATAAACCACCACCCCCAATACAGTTAAATAAACCACCACCCCCAATACAGATAAATAAACCACCACCCCCAATACAGATAAATAAACCACCACCCCCAATACAGTTAAATAAACCACCACCCCCAATACAGTTAAATAAACCACCACCCCCAATACAGATAAATAAACCACCACCCCCAATACAGATCAATAAACCACCACCCCCAATACAGTTAAATAAACCACCACCCCCAATACAGTTAAATAAACCACCACCCCCAATACAGATAAATAAACCACCACCCCCAATACAGATCAATAAACCACCACCCCCAATACAGATCAATAAACCACCACCCCCAATACAGTTAAATAAACCACCACCCCCAATACAGATAAATAAACCACCACCCCCAATACAGATAAATAAACCACCACCCCCAATACAGTTAAATAAACCACCACCCCCAATACAGTTAAATAAACCACCACCCCCAATACAGATAAATAAACCACCACCCCCAATACAGATCAATAAACCACCACCCCCAATACAGTTAAATAAACCACCACCCCCAATACAGTTAAATAAACCAGCACCCCCAATACAGATAAATAAACCACCACCCCCAATACAGATCAATAAACCACCACCCCCAATACAGTTAAATAAACCACCACCCCCAATACAGATAAATAAACCACCACCCTCAATACAGATAAATAAACCACCACCCCCAATACAGATAAATAAACCACCACCCCCAATACAGATCAATAAACCACCACCCCCAATACAGTTAAATAAACCACCACCCTCTATACAGATAAATAAACCACCACCCCCAATACAGTTAAATAAACCACCACCCTCTATACAGATAAATAAACCACCACCCCCAATACAGTTAAATAAACCACCACCCCCAATACAGATAAATAAACCACCACCCCCAATGCAGATAAATAAACCACCACCCTCAATACAGTTAAATAAACCACCACCCTCTATACAGATAAATAAACCACCACCCCCAATACAGTTAAATAAACCACCACCCCCAATACAGATAAATAAACCACCACCCTCTATACAGATAAATAAACCACCACCCCCAATACAGTTAAATAAACCACCACCCCCAATACAGATAAATAAACCACCACCCCCAATGCAGATAAATAAACCACCACCCCCAATACAGATAAATAAACCACCACCCCCAATGCAGATAAATAAACCACCACCCCCAATACAGATAAATAAACCACCACCCCCAATGCAGATAAATAAACCACCACCCCCAATACAGTTAAATAAACCACCACCCTCAATACAGATAAATAAACCACCACCCCCAAGACAGTTAAATAAACCACCACCCCCAATACAGATAAATAAACCACCACCCCCAATACAGATAAATAAACCACCACCCCCAATACAGTTAAATAAACCACCACCCCCAATACAGATAAATAAACCACCACCCCCAATACAGTTAAATAAACCACCACCCCCAATACAGATAAATAAACCACCACCCCCAATGCAGATAAATAAACCACCACCCCCAATACAGATAAATAAACCACCACCCCCAATGCAGATAAATAAACCACCACCCCCAATACAGATAAATAAACCACCACCCCCAATGCAGATAAATAAACCACCACCCCCAATACAGTTAAATAAACCACCACCCTCAATACAGATAAATAAACCACCACCCCCAAGACAGTTAAATAAACCACCACCCCCAATACAGATAAATAAACCACCACCCCCAATACAGATAAATAAACCACCACCCCCAATACAGTTAAATAAACCACCACCCCCAATACAGATAAATAAACCACCACCCCCAATACAGATAAATAAACCACCACCCCCAATACAGTTAAATAAACCACCACCCCCAATACAGTTAAATAAACCACCACCCTCAATACAGATAAATAAACCACCACCCCCAATGCAGTTAAATAAACCACCACCCTCAATACAGTTAAATAAACCACCACCCCCTACAGATAAATAAACCACCACCCCCAATACAGTTAAATAAACCACCACCCCCAATACAGATAAATAAACCACCACCCCCAATGCAGATAAATAAACCACCACCCCCAATACAGATAAATAAACCACCACCCCCAATGCAGATAAATAAACCACCACCCCCAATACAGATAAATAAACCACCACCCCCAATACAGTTAAATAAATCACCACCCCCAATACAGATAAATAAACCACCACCCCCAATACAGATAAATAAACCACCACCCTCAATACAGATAAATAAACCACCACCCCCAATACAGTTAAATAAACCACCACCCCCAATACAGATAAATAAACCACCACCCTCAATACAGATAAATAAACCACCACCCCCAATACAGTTAAATAAACCACCACCCCCAATACAGTTAAATAAACCACCACCCTCAATGCAGATAAATAAACCACCACCCTCAATACAGTTAAATAAACCACCACCCCCAATACAGTTAAATAAACCACCACCCTCAATACAGATAAATAAACCACCACCCCCAATACAGTTAAATAAACCACCACCCCCAATACAGTTAAATAAACCACCACCCTCAATACAGTTAAATAAACCACCACCCACAATACAGATAAATAAACCACCACCCCCAATACAGTTAAATAAACCACCACCCCCAATACAGTTAAATAAACCACCACCCCCAATACAGATAAATAAACCACCACCCCCAATACAGTTAAATAAACCACCACCCCCAATGCAGATAAATAAACCACCACCCCCAATACAGATAAATAAACCACCACCCCCAATACAGATCAATAAACCACCACCCCCAATACAGTTAAATAAACCACCACCCCCAATACAGATAAATAAACCACCACCCCCAACACAGTTAAATAAACCACCACCCCCAATACAGATAAATAAACCACCACCCCCAACACAGTTAAATAAACCACCACCCCCAATACAGATAAATAAACCACCACCCCCAATACAGTTAAATAAACCACCACCCCCAATACAGATAAATAAACCACCACCCCCAATGCAGATAAATAAACCACCACCCCCAATACAGATCAATAAACCACCACCCCCAATACAGTTAAATAAACCACCACCCCCAATGCAGATAAATAAACCACCACCCCCAATACAGATCAATAAACCACCACCCCCAATACAGTTAAATAAACCACCACCCCCAATACAGATAAATAAACCACCACCCCCAATACAGATAAATAAACCACCACCCCCAATGCAGATAAATAAACCACCACCCCCAATGCAGATAAATAAACCACCACCCCCAATGCAGATAAATAAACCACCACCCCCAATACAGATAAATAAACCACCACCCCCAATACAGTTAAATAAACCACCACCCCCAATACAGTTAAATAAACCACCACCCTCAATACAGTTAAATAAACCACCACCCTCAATACAGATAAATAAACCACCACCCTCAATACAGTTAAATAAACCACCACCCCCAATGCAGATAAATAAACCACCACCCCCAATGCAGATAAATAAACCACCACCCCCAATACAGATAAATAAACCACCACCCCCAATACAGTTAAATAAACCACCACCCCCAATACAGTTAAATAAACCACCACCCTCAATACAGTTAAATAAACCACCACCCTCAATACAGATAAATAAACCACCACCCCCAATACAGTTAAATAAACCACCACCCCCAATACAGTTAAATAAACCACCACCCCCAATGCAGATAAATAAACCACCACCCCCAATGCAGATAAATAAACCACCACCCCCAATACAGTTAAATAAACCACCACCCCCAATACAGTTAAATAAACCACCACCCCCAATACAGATAAATAAACCACCACCCCCAATACAGTTAAATAAACCACCACCCCCAATACAGATAAATAAACCACCACCCCCAATACAGTTAAATAAACCACCACCCCCAATACAGATAAATAAACCACCACCCCCAATACAGTTAAATAAACCACCACCCCCAATGCAGATAAATAAACCACCACCCCCAATGCAGATAAATAAACCACCACCCCCAATACAGTTAAATAAACCACCACCCCCAATACAGTTAAATAAACCACCACCCTCAATACAGTTAAATAAACCACCACCCTCAATACAGATAAATAAACCACCACCCTCAATACAGTTAAATAAACCACCACCCCCAATGCAGATAAATAAACCACCACCCCCAATACAGATAAATAAAACAACACCCCCAATACAGTTAAATAAAACAACACCCCCAATACAGTTAAATAAACCACCACCCCCAATGCAGATAAATAAACCACCACCCCCAATACAGATAAATAAAACAACACCCCCAATACAGTTAAATAAACCACCACCCCCAATGCAGATAAATAAACCACCACCCCCAATACAGATAAATAAACCACCACCCCCAATGCAGATAAATAAACCACCACCCCCAATGCAGTTAAATAAACCACCACCCTCAATACAGTTAAATAAACCACCACCCCCAATACAGTAAAATAAACCACCACCCCCAATACAGTTAAATAAACCACCACCCCCAATACAGATAAATAAACCACCACCCTCAATACAGTTAAATAAACCACCACCCCCAATACAGATAAATAAACCACCACCCCCAATACAGTTAAATAAACCACCACCCCCAATGCAGATAAATAAACCACCACCCCCAATACAGATAAATAAACCACCACCCCCAATGCAGATAAATAAACCACCACCCTCAGTACAGTTAAATAAACCACCACCCTCAATACAGATAAATAAACCACCACCCCCAATACAGATAAATAAATCACCACCCCCAATACAGTTAAATAAACCACCACCCCCAATACAGATAAATAAACCACCACCCCCAATACAGATAAATAAATCACCACCCCCAATACAGTTAAATAAACCACCACCCCCAATGCAGATAAATAAACCACCACCCCCAATACAGATAAATAAACCACCACCCTCAATACAGTTAAATAAACCACCACCCCCAATACAGTTAAATAAACCACCACCCTCAGTACAGTTAAATAAACCACCACCCTCAATACAGATAAATAAACCACCACCCCCAATACAGATAAATAAATCACCACCCCCAATACAGTTAAATAAACCACCACCCCCAATACAGATAAATAAACCACCACCCCCAATACAGATAAATAAATCACCACCCCCAATACAGTTAAATAAACCACCACCCCCAATGCAGATAAATAAACCACCACCCCCAATGCAGATAAATAAACCACCACCCCCAATACAGATAAATAAACCACCACCCACAATGCAGTTAAATAAACCACCACCCCCAATGCAGATAAATAAACCACCACCCCCAATACAGTTAAATAAACCACCACCCCCAATGCAGTTAAATAAACCACCACCCCCAATGCAGATAAATAAACCACCACCCCCAATACAGTTAAATAAACCACCACCCTCAATACAGTTAAATAAACCACCACCCCCAATACAGATAAATAAACCACCACCCCCAATACAGTTAAATAAACCACCACCCTCAATACAGTTAAATAAACCACCACCCCCAATGCAGATAAATAAACCACCACCCCCAATACAGTTAAATAAACCACCACCCTCAATACAGTTAAATAAACCACCACCCACAATGCAGATAAATAAACCACCACCCCCAATACAGTTAAATAAACCACCACCCTCAATACAGTTAAATAAACCACCACCCCCAATGCAGATAAATAAACCACCACCCCCAATGCAGATAAATAAACCACCACCCCCAATACAGTTAAATAAACCACCACCCTCAATACAGTTAAATAAATCACCACCCCCAATACAGTTAAATAAACCACCACCCTCAATACAGATAAATAAACCACCACCCCCAATACAGATAAATAAACCACCACCCCCAATACAGTTAAATAAACCACCACCCCCAATGCAGATAAATAAACCACCACCCTCAATACAGATAAATAAACCACCACCCCCAATACAGATAAATAAACCACCACCCCCAATACAGTTAAATAAACCACCACCCTCAATACAGATAAATAAACCACCACCCCCAATACAGATAAATAAACCACCACCCCCAATACAGATAAATAAATCACCACCCCCAATACAGTTAAATAAACCACCACCCCCAATACAGATAAATAAACCACCACCCCCAATACAGATAAATAAACCACCACCCCCAATACAGTTAAATAAACCACCACCCTCAATACAGATAAATAAACCACCACCCCCAATACAGTTAAATAAACCACCACCCCCAATACAGTTAAATAAACCACCACCCTCAATACAGTTAAATAAATCACCACCCCCAATACAGTTAAATAAACCACCACCCTCAATACAGATAAATAAACCACCACCCCCAATACAGATAAATAAACCACCACCCCCAATACAGTTAAATAAACCACCACCCCCAATGCAGATAAATAAACCACCACCCTCAATACAGATAAATAAACCACCACCCCCAATACAGTTAAATAAACCACCACCCTCAATACAGTAAAATAAACCACCACCCCCAATGCAGATAAATAAACCACCACCCTCAATACAGATAAATAAACCACCACCCCCAATACAGATAAATAAACCACCACCCCCAATGCAGATAAATAAACCACCACCCCCAATACAGATAAATAAACCACCACCCTCAATACAGTTAAATAAACCACCACCCCCAATGCAGATAAATAAACCACCACCCCCAATACAGATAAATAAACCACCACCCTCAATACAGATAAATAAACCACCACCCTCAATACAGTTAAATAAACCACCACCCCCAATACAGATAAATAAACCACCACCCTCAATACAGTTAAATAAACCACCACCCCCAATGCAGATAAATAAACCACCACCCTCAATACAGATAAATAAACCACCACCCCCAATACAGATAAATAAACCACCACCCCCAATGCAGATAAATAAACCACCACCCCCAATGCAGATAAATAAACCACCACCCTCAATACAGTTAAATAAACCACCACCCCCAATATAGTTAAATAAACCACCACCCTCAATACAGATAAATAAACCACCACCCCCAATACAGATAAATAAATCACCACCCTCAATACAGATAAATAAACCACCACCCCCAATACAGATAAATAAATCACCACCCCCAATACAGATAAATAAACCACCACCCCCAATACAGTTAAATAAACCACCACCCCCAATACAGATAAATAAACCACCACCCTCAATACAGATAAATAAACCACCACCCCCAATACAGATAAATAAATCACCACCCTCAATACAGATAAATAAACCACCACCCCCAATACAGTTAAATAAACCACCACCCCCAATACAGATAAATAAACCACCACCCTCAATACAGATAAATAAACCACCACCCCCAATACAGATAAATAAATCACCACCCCCAATACAGATAAATAAATCACCACCCTCAATACAGATAAATAAACCACCACCCCCAATGCAGATAAATAAACCACCACCCCCAATACAGATAAATAAACCACCACCCCCAATGCAGATAAATAAATCACCACCCCCAATACAGATAAATAAATCACCACCCTCAATACAGATAAATAAACCACCACCCCCAATGCAGATAAATAAACCACCACCCCCAATACAGATAAATAAACCACCACCCCCAATGCAGATAAATAAACCACCACCCCCAATACAGTTAAATAAACCACCACCCCCAATACAGATAAATAAACCACCACCCCCAATGCAGATAAATAAATCACCACCCACAATGCAGTTAAATAAACCACCACCCCCAATGCAGGTAAATAAACCACCACCCACAATGCAGTTAAATAAACCACCACCCCCAATGCAGATAAATAAACCACCACCCACAATGCAGTTAAATAAACCACCACCCCCAATGCAGATAAATAAATCACCACCCACAATGCAGTTAAATAAACCACCACCCACAATACAGATAAATAAACCACCACCCCCAATGCAGATAAATAAATCACCACCCACAATGCAGTTAAATAAACCACCACCCCCAATACAGATAAATAAACCACCACCCCCAATGCAGATAAATAAACCACCACCCACAATGCAGTTAAATAAACCACCACCCCCAATGCAGATAAATAAATCACCACCCACAATGCAGTTAAATAAACCACCACCCACAATACAGATAAATAAACCACCACCCCCAATGCAGATAAATAAATCACCACCCACAATGCAGATAAATAAAGCACCACCCACAATGCAGTTAAATAAACCACCACCCCCAATGCAGATAAATAAACCACCACCCACAATGCAGTTAAATAAACCACCACCCCCAATGCAGATAAATAAATCACCACCCACAATGCAGTTAAATAAACCACCACCCACAATACAGATAAATAAACCACCACCCCCAATGCAGATAAATAAATCACCACCCACAATGCAGTTAAATAAACCACCACCCCCAATGCAGATAAATAAACCACCACCCACAATGCAGTTAAATAAACCACCACCCCCAATGCAGATAAATAAACCACCACCCCCAATGCAGATAAATAAACCACCACCCACAATGCAGTTAAATAAACCACCACCCCCAATGCAGTTAAATAAACCACCACCCCCAATGCAGATAAATAAACCACCACCCCCAATGCAGATAAATAAACCACCACCCACAATGCAGTTAAATAAACCACCACCCCCAATACAGTTAAATAAACCACCACCCCCAATGCAGATAAATAAACCACCACCCCCAATACAGTTAAATATACCACCACCCCCAATGCAGATAAATAAACCACCACCCCCAATACAGTTAAATAAACCACCACCCCCAATACAGATAAATAAACCACCACCCCCAATGCAGATAAATAAACCACCACCCCCAATACAGTTAAATAAACCACCACCCCCAATGCAGATAAATAAAGCACCACCCCCAATACAGTTAAATAAACCACCACCCCCAATACAGTTAAATAAACCACCACCCCCAATGCAGATAAATAAACCACCACCCCCAATACAGTTAAATAAACCACCACCCCCAATGCAGATAAATAAACCACCACCCCCAATACAGTTAAATAAACCACCACCCCCAATGCAGATAAATAAACCACCACCCCCAATACAGTTAAATAAACCACCACCCCCAATACAGATAAATAAACCACCACCCCCAATGCAGATAAATAAACCACCACCCCCAATACAGTTAAATAAACCACCACCCCCAATACAGATAAATAAACCACCACCCCCAATACAGTTAAATAAACCACCACCCCCAATACAGTTAAATAAACCACCACCCCCAATACAGATAAATAAACCACCACCCCCAATACAGTTAAATAAACCACCACCCCCAATACAGTTAAATAAACCACCACCCCCAATGCAGATAAATAAACCACCACCCCCAATACAGTTAAATAAACCACCACCCCCAATACAGATAAATAAACCACCACCCCCAATGCAGATAAATAAACCACCACCCTCAATACAGTTAAATAAACCACCACCCCCAATACAGTTAAATAAACCACCACCCCCAATGCAGATAAATAAACCACCACCCCAATACAGTTAAATAAACCACCACCCCCAATGCAGATAAATAAACCACCACCCCCAATACAGATAAATAAACCACCACCCCCAATGCAGATAAATAAACCACCACCCCCAATACAGTTAAATAAACCACCACCCCCAATACAGTTAAATAAACCACCACCCCCAATGCAGATAAATAAACCACCACCCCCAATACAGTTAAATAAACCACCACCCCCAATGCAGATAAATAAACCACCACCCCCAATACAGATAAATAAATCACCACCCTCAATACAGATAAATAAACCACCACCCCCAATACAGATAAATAAATCACCACCCTCAATACAGTTAAATAAACCACCACCCCCAATACAGTTAAATAAACCACCACCCCCAATGCAGATAAATAAACCACCACCCCCAATACAGTTAAATAAACCACCACCCCCAATGCAGATAAATAAACCACCACCCCCAATACAGATAAATAAATCACCACCCCCAATACAGATAAATAAATCACCACCCTCAATACAGATAAATAAACCACCACCCCCAATACAGATAAATAAATCACCACCCCCAATACAGATAAATAAACCACCACCCCCAATACAGTTAAATAAATCACCACCCTCAATACAGTTAAATAAACCACCACCCCCAATACAGATAAATAAATCACCACCCTCAATACAGATAAATAAACCACCACCCCCAATACAGATAAATAAATCACCACCCCCAATACAGATAAATAAACCACCACCCCCAATACAGTTAAATAAATCACCACCCTCAATACAGATAAATAAACCACCACCCCCAATACAGATAAATAAATCACCACCCCCAATACAGATAAATAAACCACCACCCCCAATACAGATAAATAAATCACCACCCTCAATACAGATAAATAAACCACCACCCCCAATACAGATAAATAAATCACCACCCCCAATACAGATAAATAAACCACCACCCCCAATACAGTTAAATAAATCACCACCCTCAATACAGTTAAATAAATCACCAACCTCAATACAGATAAATAAACCACCACCCCCAATACAGATAAATAAATCACCACCCCCAATACAGATAAATAAACCACCACCCCCAATACAGATAAATAAATCACCACCCTCAATACAGTTAAATAAATCACCAACCTCAATACAGATAAATAAACCACCACCCCCAATACAGATAAATAAACCACCACCCCCAATACAGATAAATAAATCACCACCCCCAATACAGATAAATAAACCACCACCCCCAATACAGATAAATAAATCACCACCCCCAATACAGATAAATAAACCACCACCCTCAATACAGATAAATAAACCACCACCCCCAATGCAGATAAATAAACCACCACCCCCAATACAGATAAATAAATCACCACCCCCAATACAGATAAATAAACCACCACCCCCAATGCAGATAAATAAATCACCACCCCCAATACAGATAAATAAACCACCACCCCCAATGCAGATAAATAAACCACCACCCCCAATACAGTTAAATAAACCACCACCCCCAATGCAGATAAATAAACCACCACCCCCAATACAGTTAAATAAACCACCACCCTCAATACAGTTAAATAAACCACCACCCCCAATGCAGATAAATAAACCACCACCCCCAATACAGTTAAATAAACCACCACCCCCAATACAGTTAAATAAACCACCACCCCCAATGCAGATAAATAAACCACCACCCCCAATGCAGATAAATAAACCACCACCCCCAATACAGTTAAATAAACCACCACCCCCAATACAGTTAAATAAACCACCACCCCCAATGCAGATAAATAAACCACCACCCCCAATACAGTTAAATAAACCACCACCCTCAATACAGTTAAATAAACCACCACCCCCAATACAGATAAGTAAACCACCACCCCCAATACAGATAAATAAATCACCACCCCCAATACAGATAAATAAACCACCACCCTCAATACAGTTAAATAAACCACCACCCCCAATACAGATAAGTAAACCACCACCCCCAATACAGTTAAATAAACCACCACCCCCAATGCAGATAAATAAACCACCACCCTCAATACAGTTAAATAAACCACCACCCCCAATGCAGATAAATAAACCACCACCCTCAATGCAGATAAATAAACCACCACCCTCAATACAGTTAAATAAACCACCACCCCCAATGCAGATAAATAAACCACCACCCTCAATGCAGATAAATAAACCACCACCCTCAATACAGTTAAA
The DNA here is from genome assembly GCF_036365525.1 of Heterodontus francisci. Taxonomy (NCBI): domain Eukaryota; kingdom Metazoa; phylum Chordata; class Chondrichthyes; order Heterodontiformes; family Heterodontidae; genus Heterodontus; species Heterodontus francisci. Next base: position 44,106,828 of record NC_090371.1, read on the forward strand.
TAAACCACCACCCCCAATACAGATAAATAAATCACCACCCACAATGCAGTTAAATAAACCACCACCCTCAATACAGTTAAATAAACCACCACCCTCAATACAGATAAATAAACCACCACCCCCAATACAGTTAAATAAACCACCACCCTCAATACAGTTAAATAAACCACCACCCTCAATACAGATAAATAAACCACCACCCCCAATACAGTTAAATAAACCACCACCCCCAATACAGATAAATAAACCACCACCCTCAATACAGATAAATAAACCACCACCCTCAATACAGTTAAATAAACCACCACCCTCAATACAGATAAATAAACCACCACCCCCAATACAGATAAATAAACCACCACCCCCAATACAGTTAAATAAACCACCACCCCCAATACAGATAAATAAACCACCACCCTCAATACAGATAAATAAACCACCACCCTCAATATAGTTAAATAAACCACCACCCTCAATACAGATAAATAAACCACCACCCTCAATACAGTTAAATAAACCACCACCCTCAATACAGATAAATAAACCACCACCCTCAATACAGTTAAATAAACCACCACCCTCAATACAGATAAATAAACCACCACCCCCAATACAGATAAATAAACCACCACCCCCAATACAGTTAAATAAACCACCACCCTCAATACAGATAAATAAACCACCACCCTCAATACAGTTAAATAAACCACCACCCTCAATACAGATAAATAAACCACCACCCCCAATACAGATAAATAAACCACCACCCCCAATACAGTTAAATAAACCACCACCCTCAATACAGTTAAATAAACCACCACCCTCAATACAGATAAATAAACCACCACCCCCAATACAGTTAAATAAACCACCACCCCCAATACAGATAAATAAACCACCACCCTCAATACAGATAAATAAACCACCACCCCCAATACAGTTAAATAAACCACCACCCCCAATACAGATAAATAAACCACCACCCTCAATACAGATAAATAAACCACCACCCCCAATACAGATAAATAAACCACCACCCTCAATACAGATAAATAAACCACCACCCTCAATACAGTTAAATAAACCACCACCCTCAATACAGTTAAATAAACCACCACCCTCAATACAGATAAATAAACCACCACCCTCAATACAGATAAATAAACCACCACCCCCAATACAGTTAAATAAACCACCACCCCCAATACAGATAAATAAACCACCACCCACAATGCAGTTAAATAAACCACCACCCTCAATACAGTTAAATAAACCACCACCCTCAATACAGATAAATAAACCACCACCCCCAATACAGATAAATAAACCACCACCCCCAATACAGTTAAATAAACCACCACCCTCAATACAGTTAAATAAACCACCACCCTCAATACAGATAAATAAACCACCACCCCCAATACAGTTAAATAAACCACCACCCCCAATACAGATAAATAAACCACCACCCTCAATACAGATAAATAAACCACCACCCTCAATACAGTTAAATAAACCACCACCCCCAATACAGATGAATAAACCACCACCCTCAATACAGATAAATAAACCACCACCCCCAATACAGTTAAATAAACCACCACCGCCAATGCAGTTAAATAAACCACCACCCTCAATACAGTTAAATAAACCACCACCCCCAATGCAGTTAAATAAACCACCACCCTCAATACAGTTAAATAAATCACCACCCTCAATACAGATAAATAAACCACCACCCCCAATACAGTTAAATAAACCACCACCCTCAATACAGTTAAATAAACCACCACCCTCAATACAGATAAATAAACCACCACCCCCAATGCAGATAAATAAACCACCACCCCCAATGCAGTTAAATAAACCACCACCCCCAATACAGATAAATAAACCACCACCCTCAATACAGTTAAATAAACCACCACCCCCAATACAGTTAAATAAACCACCACCCTCAATACAGATAAATAAACCACCACCCCCAATACAGTTAAATAAACCACCACCCCCAATGCAGTTAAATAAACCACCACCCCCAATACAGATAAATAAACCACCACCCTCAATACAGTTAAATAAACCACCACCCCCAATACAGATAAATAAACCACCACCCCCAATACAGATAAATAAACCACCACCCCCAATACAGTTAAATAAACCACCACCCTCAATACAGTTAAATAAACCACCACCCCCAATACAGTTAAATAAACCACCACCCTCAATACAGTTAAATAAACCACCACCCCCAATACAGATAAATAAACCACCACCCCCAATACAGTTAAATAAACCACCACCCTCAATACAGTTAAATAAACCACCACCCTCAATACAGATAAATAAACCACCACCCCCAATACAGTTAAATAAACCACCACCCCCAATGCAGTTAAATAAACCACCACCCCCAATACAGATAAATAAACCACCACCCTCAATACAGTTAAATAAACCACCACCCCCAATACAGATAAATAAACCACCACCCCCAATACAGATAAATAAACCACCACCCCCAATGCAGTTAAATAAACCACCACCCCCAATGCAGTTAAATAAACCACCACCCCCAATACAGATAAATAAACCACCACCCCCAATACAGTTAAATAAACCACCACCCCCAATGCAGTTAAATAAACCACCACCCCCAATACAGATAAATAAACCACCACCCCCAATGCAGATAAATAAACCACCACCCCCAATACAGTTAAATAAACCACCACCCCCAATACAGATAAATAAACCACCACCCCCAATGCAGATAAATAAACCACCACCCCCAATACAGTTAAATAAACCACCACCCCCAATGCAGATAAATAAACCACCACCCCCAATACAGTTAAATAAACCACCACCCCCAATACAGTTAAATAAACCACCACCCCCAATACAGTTAAATAAACCACCACCCCCAATACAGATAAATAAACCACCACCCCCAATACAGATAAATAAACCACCACCCCCAATACAGTTAAATAAACCACCACCCCCAATACAGATAAATAAACCACCACCCCCAATACAGTTAAATAAACCACCACCCCCAATACAGTTAAATAAACCACCACCCTCAATACAGTTAAATAAACCACCACCCCCAATACAGATAAATAAACCACCACCCCCAATACAGTTAAATAAACCACCACCCCCAATACAGTTAAATAAACCACCACCCTCAATACAGTTAAATAAACCACCACCCCCAATACAGTTAAATAAACCACCACCCTCAATACAGTTAAATAAACCACCACCCCCAATACAGATAAATAAAGCACCACCCCCAATACAGATAAATAAACCACCACCCCCAATGCAGTTAAATAAACCACCACCCCCAATACAGTTAAATAAACCACCACCCCCAATACAGATAAATAAACCACCACCCCCAATACAGTTAAATAAACCACCACCCCCAATGCAGTTAAATAAACCACCACCCCCAATACAGATAAATAAACCACCACCCCCAATGCAGATAAATAAACCACCACCCCCAATACAGTTAAATAAACCACCACCCCCAATACAGATAAATAAACCACCACCCCCAATGCAGATAAATAAACCACCACCCCCAATACAGTTAAATAAACCACCACCCCCAATGCAGATAAATAAACCACCACCCCCAATACAGTTAAATAAACCACCACCCCCAATACAGTTAAATAAACCACCACCCCCAATACAGATAAATAAACCACCACCCCCAATACAGTTAAATAAACCACCACCCCCAATGCAGTTAAATAAACCACCACCCCCAATACAGATAAATAAACCACCACCCCCAATACAGTTAAATAAACCACCACCCCCAATGCAGTTAAATAAACCACCACCCCCAATACAGATAAATAAACCACCACCCCCAATACAGTTAAATAAACCACCACCCCCAATGCAGTTAAATAAACCACCACCCCCAATACAGATAAATAAACCACCACCCCCAATACAGTTAAATAAACCACCACCCCCAATGCAGTTAAATAAACCACCACCCCCAATACAGATAAATAAACCACCACCCCCAATACAGTTAAATAAACCACCACCCCCAATACAGTTAAATAAACCACCACCCCCAATACAGATAAATAAACCACCACCCCCAATACAGTTAAATAAACCACCACCCCCAATGCAGTTAAATAAACCACCACCCCCAATACAGATAAATAAATCACCACCCTCAATACAGTTAAATAAACCACCACCCCCAATACAGTTAAATAAACCACCACCCCCAATACAGATAAATAAATCACCACCCTCAATACAGTTAAATAAACCACCACCCCCAATACAGTTAAATAAACCACCACCCCCAATGCAGTTAAATAAACCACCACCCTCAATACAGTTAAATAAATCACCACCCTCAATACAGATAAATAAACCACCACCCCCAATACAGTTAAATAAACCACCACCCCCAATGCAGTTAAATAAACCACCACCCCCAATACAGATAAATAAACCACCACCCTCAATACAGTTAAATAAACCACCACCCCCATTACAGATAAATAAACCACCACCCCCAATGCAGATAAATAAACCACCACCCCCATTACAGATAAATAAACCACCACCCCCAATGCAGATAAATAAACCACCACCCCCATTACAGATAAATAAACCACCACCCTCAATACAGATAAATAAACCACCACCCCCAATACAGTTAAATAAACCACCACCCTCAATACAGATAAATAAACCACCACCCCCAATACAGTTAAATAAACCACCACCCCCAATGCAGTTAAATAAACCACCACCCCCAATACAGATAAATAAACCACCACCCTCAATACAGTTAAATAAACCACCACCCCCAATACAGTTAAATAAACCACCACCCCCAATGCAGTTAAATAAACCACCACCCCCAATACAGATAAATAAACCACCACCCTCAATACAGATAAATAAACCACCACCCTCAATACAGATAAATAAACCACCACCCCCATTACAGATAAATAAACCACCACCCTCAATACAGATAAATAAACCACCACCCCCAATACAGATAAATAAACCACCACCCTCAATACAGATAAATAAACCACCACCCCCATTACAGATAAATAAACCACCACCCTCAATACAGATAAATAAACCACCACCCCCAATACAGTTAAATAAACCACCACCCCCAATGCAGTTAAATAAACCACCACCCCCAATACAGATAAATAAACCACCACCCTCAATACAGTTAAATAAACCACCACCCCCAATACAGTTAAATAAACCACCACCCCCAATGCAGTTAAATAAACCACCACCCCCAATACAGATAAATAAACCACCACCCTCAATACAGTTAAATAAACCACCACCCCCATTACAGATAAATAAACCACCACCCCCAATGCAGATAAATAAACCACCACCCCCATTACAGATAAATAAACCACCACCCCCAATGCAGATAAATAAACCACCACCCCCATTACAGATAAATAAACCACCACCCCCAATGCAGATAAATAAACCACCACCCCCAATGCAGATAAATAAACCACCACCCTCAATACAGATAAATAAACCACCACCCTCAATACAGTTAAATAAACCACCACCCCCAATGCAGATAAATAAACCACCACCCCCAATACAGATAAATAAACCACCACCCCCAATGCAGATAAATAAACCACCACCCCCATTACAGATAAATAAACCACCACCCCCAAAGCAGATAAATAAACCACCACCCTCAATACAGTTAAATAAACCACCACCCCCAATACAGATAAATAAACCACCAACCCCAATGCAGATAAATAAACCACCACCCCCAATGCAGATAAATAAACCACCACCCTCAATACAGTTAAATAAACCACCACCCCCAATGCAGATAAATAAACCACCACCCCCAATACAGATAAATAAACCACCACCCCCAATGCAGATAAATAAACCACCACCCTCAATACAGTTAAATAAACCACCACCCCCAATACAGATAAATAAACCACCACCCCCAATGCAGATAAATAAACCACCACCCCCAATGCAGATAAATAAACCACCACCCTCAATACAGATAAATAAACCACCACCCTCAATACAGTTAAATAAACCACCACCCCCAATGCAGATAAATAAACCACCACCCCCAATACAGATAAATAAACCACCACCCCCAATGCAGATAAATAAACCACCACCCCCAATGCAGATAAATAAACCACCACCCTCAATACAGTTAAATAAACCACCACCCCCAATACAGATAAATAAACCACCACCCTCAATGCAGATAAATAAACCACCACCCTCAATACAGTTAAATAAACCACCACCCCCAATGCAGATAAATAAACCACCACCCCCAATACAGATAAATAAACCACCACCCCCAATGCAGATAAATAAACCACCACCCTCAATACAGATAAATAAACCACCACCCTCAATACAGTTAAATAAACCACCACCCCCAATACAGATAAATAAACCACCACCCTCAACACAGTTAAATAAACCACCACCCCCAATACAGTTAAATAAACCACCACCCTCAATACAGATAAATAAACCACCACCCTCAATACAGTTAAATAAACCACCACCCTCAATACAGATAAATAAACCACCACCCCCAATACAGATAAATAAACCACCACCCCCAATACAGTTAAATAAACCACCACCCTCAATACAGTTAAATAAACCACCACCCTCAATACAGATAAATAAACCACCACCCCCAATACAGTTAAATAAACCACCACCCCCAATACAGATAAATAAACCACCACCCTCAATACAGATAAATAAACCACCACCCCCAATACAGTTAAATAAACCACCACCCCCAATACAGATAAATAAACCACCACCCTCAATACAGATAAATAAACCACCACCCCCAATACAGATAAATAAACCACCACCCTCAATACAGATAAATAAACCACCACCCTCAATACAGTTAAATAAACCACCACCCTCAATACAGTTAAATAAACCACCACCCTCAATACAGATAAATAAACCACCACCCTCAATACAGATAAATAAACCACCACCCCCAATACAGTTAAATAAACCACCACCCCCAATACAGATAAATAAACCACCACCCACAATGCAGTTAAATAAACCACCACCCTCAATACAGTTAAATAAACCACCACCCTCAATACAGATAAATAAACCACCACCCCCAATACAGATAAATAAACCACCACCCCCAATACAGTTAAATAAACCACCACCCTCAATACAGTTAAATAAACCACCACCCTCAATACAGATAAATAAACCACCACCCCCAATACAGTTAAATAAACCACCACCCCCAATACAGATAAATAAACCACCACCCTCAATACAGATAAATAAACCACCACCCTCAATACAGTTAAATAAACCACCACCCCCAATACAGATGAATAAACCACCACCCTCAATACAGATAAATAAACCACCACCCCCAATACAGTTAAATAAACCACCACCCCCAATGCAGTTAAATAAACCACCACCCTCAATACAGTTAAATAAACCACCACCCCCAATGCAGTTAAATAAACCACCACCCTCAATACAGATAAATAAACCACCACCCCCAATACAGTTAAATAAACCACCACCCTCAATACAGATAAATAAACCACCACCCCCAATACAGTTAAATAAACCACCACCCTCAATACAGATAAATAAACCACCACCCCCAATACAGTTAAATAAACCACCACCCTCAATACAGTTAAATAAACCACCACCCTCAATACAGATAAATAAACCACCACCCCCAATACAGTTAAATAAACCACCACCCCCAATACAGATAAATAAACCACCACCCTCAATACAGTTAAATAAACCACCACCCTCAATACAGATGAATAAACCACCACCCTCAATACAGTTAAATAAATCACCACCCTCAATACAGATAAATAAACCACCACCCCCAATACAGTTAAATAAACCACCACCCTCAATACAGTTAAATAAACCACCACCCTCAATACAGATAAATAAACCACCACCCCCAATACAGTTAAATAAACCACCACCCCCAATACAGATAAATAAACCACCACCCTCAATACAGTTAAATAAACCACCACCCTCAATACAGATGAATAAACCACCACCCTCAATACAGTTAAATAAATCACCACCCTCAATACAGATAAATAAACCACCACCCCCAATACAGTTAAATAAACCACCACCCTCAATACAGTTAAATAAACCACCACCCTCAATACAGATGAATAAACCACCACCCTCAATACAGTTAAATAAATCACCACCCTCAATACAGATAAATAAACCACCACCCCCAATACAGTTAAATAAACCACCACCCTCAATACAGTTAAATAAACCACCACCCTCAATACAGATGAATAAACCACCACCCTCAATACAGTTAAATAAATCACCACCCTCAATACAGATAAATAAACCACCACCCCCAATACAGTTAAATAAACCACCACCCTCAATACAGTTAAATAAACCACCACCCTCAATACAGATAAATAAACCACCACCCCCAATACAGTTAAATAAACCACCACCCCCAATACAGATAAATAAACCACCACCCTCAATACAGTTAAATAAACCACCACCCCCAATACAGATAAATAAACCACCACCCCCAATACAGTTAAATAAACCACCACCCCCAATACAGATAAATAAACCACCACCCTCAATACAGTTAAATAAATCACCACCCTCAATACAGATAAATAAACCACCACCCCCAATACAGTTAAATAAACCACCACCCTCAATACAGTTAAATAAACCACCACCCTCAATACAGATAAATAAACCACCACCCCCAATACAGTTAAATAAACCACCACCCCCAATACAGATAAATAAACCACCACCCTCAATACAGTTAAATAAACCACCACCCCCAATACAGATAAATAAACCACCACCCTCAATACAGATAAATAAACCACCACCCCCAATACAGTTAAATAAACCACCACCCCCAATGCAGTTAAATAAACCACCACCCTCAATACAGTTAAATAAACCACCACCCCCAATGCAGTTAAATAAACCACCACCCCCAATACAGATAAATAAACCACCACCCCCAATGCAGTTAAATAAACCACCACCCCCAATGCAGTTAAATAAACCACCACCCCCAATGCAGATAAATAAACCACCACCCCCAATACAGTTAAATAAACCACCACCCCCAATGCAGTTAAATAAACCACCACCCCCAATACAGATAAATAAACCACCACCCCCAATACAGATAAATAAACCACCACCCCCAATACAGTTAAATAAACCACCACCCCCAATGCAGTTAAATAAACCACCACCCCCAATACAGATAAATAAACCACCACCCCCAATACAGTTAAATAAACCACCACCCCCAATACAGTTAAATAAACCACCACCCCCAATACAGATAAATAAACCACCACCCCCAATACAGTTAAATAAACCACCACCCCCAATGCAGTTAAATAAACCACCACCCCCAATACAGATAAATAAACCACCACCCCCAATACAGTTAAATAAACCACCACCCCCAATGCAGTTAAATAAACCACCACCCCCAATACAGATAAATAAACCACCACCCCCAATACAGTTAAATAAACCACCACCCCCAATGCAGTTAAATAAACCACCACCCCCAATACAGATAAATAAACCACCACCCCCAATACAGTTAAATAAACCACCACCCCCAATGCAGTTAAATAAACCACCACCCCCAATACAGATAAATAAACCACCACCCCCAATACAGTTAAATAAACCACCACCCCCAATACAGTTAAATAAACCACCACCCCCAATACAGATAAATAAACCACCACCCCCAATACAGTTAAATAAACCACCACCCCCAATACAGTTAAATAAACCACCACCCCCAATGCAGTTAAATAAACCACCACCCTCAATACAGATAAATAAACCACCACCCCCAATACAGTTAAATAAACCACCACCCTCAATACAGATAAATAAACCACCACCCCCAATACAGTTAAATAAACCACCACCCCCAATGCAGTTAAATAAACCACCACCCCCAATACAGATAAATAAATCACCACCCTCAATACAGTTAAATAAACCACCACCCCCAATACAGTTAAATAAACCACCACCCCCAATACAGATAAATAAATCACCACCCTCAATACAGTTAAATAAACCACCACCCCCAATACAGTTAAATAAACCACCACCCCCAATGCAGTTAAATAAACCACCACCCTCAATACAGTTAAATAAACCACCACCCTCAATACAGATAAATAAACCACCACCCCCAATACAGTTAAATAAACCACCACCCCCAATGCAGTTAAATAAACCACCACCCCCAATACAGATAAATAAACCACCACCCTCAATACAGTTAAATAAACCACCACCCCCAATGCAGATAAATAAACCACCACCCCCATTACAGATAAATAAACCACCACCCCCAATGCAGATAAATAAACCACCACCCCCATTACAGATAAATAAACCACCACCCCCAATGCAGATAAATAAACCACCACCCTCAATACAGATAAATAAACCACCACCCTCAATACAGTTAAATAAACCACCACCCCCAATGCAGATAAATAAACCACCACCCCCATTACAGATAAATAAACCACCACCCCCAATGCAGATAAATAAACCACCACCCCCATTACAGATAAATAAACCACCACCCCCAATGCAGATAAATAAACCACCACCCCCAATGCAGATAAATAAACCACCACCCCCATTACAGATAAATAAACCACCACCCCCAATGCAGATAAATAAACCACCACCCTCAATACAGTTAAATAAACCACCACCCCCAATACAGATAAATAAACCACCACCCCCAATGCAGATAAATAAACCACCACCCTCAATACAGTTAAATAAACCACCACCCCCAATACAGATAAATAAACCACCACCCCCAATGCAGATAAATAAACCACCACCCCCAATGCAGATAAATAAACCACCACCCTCAATACAGATAAATAAACCACCACCCTCAATACAGTTAAATAAACCACCACCCCCAATGCAGATAAATAAACCACCACCCCCAATACAGTTAAATAAACCACCACCCCCAATACAGATAAATAAACCACCACCCTCAATGCAGATAAATAAACCACCACCCTCAATACAGTTAAATAAACCACCACCCCCAATACAGATAAATAAACCACCACCCCCAATACAGTTAAATAAACCACCACCCTCAATACAGTTAAATAAACCACCACCCCCAATACAGTTAAATAAACCACCACCCTCAATACAGTTAAATAAACCACCACCCCCAATACAGTTAAATAAACCACCACCCCCAATACAGATAAATAAACCACCACCCTCAATGCAGATAAATAAACCACCACCCTCAATACAGTTAAATAAACCACCACCCCCAATACAGATAAATAAACCACCACCCCCAATGCAGATAAATAAACCACCACCCCCAATGCAGATAAATAAACCACCACCCTCAATACAGATAAATAAACCACCACCCTCAATACAGTTAAATAAACCACCACCCCCAATGCAGATAAATAAACCACCACCCCCAATACAGTTAAATAAACCACCACCCCCAATACAGATAAATAAACCACCACCCTCAATGCAGATAAATAAACCACCACCCTCAATACAGTTAAATAAACCACCACCCCCAATGCAGATAAATAAACCACCACCCCCAATACAGATAAATAAACCACCACCCCCAATGCAGATAAATAAACCACCACCCTCAATACAGATAAATAAACCACCACCCTCAATACAGTTAAATAAACCACCACCCCCAATACAGATAAATAAACCACCACCCTCAACACAGTTAAATAAACCACCACCCCCAATACAGTTAAATAAACCACCACCCTCAATACAGATAAATAAACCACCACCCTCAATACAGTTAAATAAACCACCACCCTCAATACAGATAAATAAACCACCACCCCCAATACAGATAAATAAACCACCACCCCCAATACAGTTAAATAAACCACCACCCTCAATACAGTTAAATAAACCACCACCCTCAATACAGATAAATAAACCACCACCCCCAATACAGTTAAATAAACCACCACCCCCAATACAGATAAATAAACCACCACCCTCAATACAGATAAATAAACCACCACCCCCAATACAGTTAAATAAACCACCACCCCCAATACAGATAAATAAACCACCACCCTCAATACAGATAAATAAACCACCACCCCCAATACAGATAAATAAACCACCACCCTCAATACAGATAAATAAACCACCACCCTCAATACAGTTAAATAAACCACCACCCTCAATACAGTTAAATAAACCACCACCCTCAATACAGATAAATAAACCACCACCCTCAATACAGATAAATAAACCACCACCCCCAATACAGTTAAATAAACCACCACCCCCAATACAGATAAATAAACCACCACCCACAATGCAGTTAAATAAACCACCACCCTCAATACAGTTAAATAAACCACCACCCTCAATACAGATAAATAAACCACCACCCCCAATACAGATAAATAAACCACCACCCCCAATACAGTTAAATAAACCACCACCCTCAATACAGTTAAATAAACCACCACCCTCAATACAGATAAATAAACCACCACCCCCAATACAGTTAAATAAACCACCACCCCCAATACAGATAAATAAACCACCACCCTCAATACAGATAAATAAACCACCACCCTCAATACAGTTAAATAAACCACCACCCCCAATACAGATGAATAAACCACCACCCTCAATACAGATAAATAAACCACCACCCCCAATACAGTTAAATAAACCACCACCCCCAATGCAGTTAAATAAACCACCACCCTCAATGCAGTTAAATAAACCACCACCCCCAATGCAGTTAAATAAACCACCACCCTCAATACAGTTAAATAAATCACCACCCTCAATACAGATAAATAAACCACCACCCCCAATACAGTTAAATAAACCACCACCCTCAATACAGTTAAATAAACCACCACCCTCAGTACAGATAAATAAACCACCACCCCCAATACAGTTAAATAAACCACCACCCTCAATGCAGTTAAATAAACCACCACCCCCAATACAGATAAATAAACCACCACCCTCAATACAGATAAATAAACCACCACCCCCAATACAGATAAATAAACCACCACCCTCAATGCAGTTAAATAAACCACCACCCCCAATGCAGATAAATAAACCACCACCCCCAATACAGTTAAATAAACCACCACCCCCAATACAGATAAATAAACCACCACCCCCAATACAGATAAATAAACCACCACCCCCAATGCAGTTAAATAAACCACCACCCCCAATACAGATAAATAAACCACCACCCCCAATGCAGTTAAATAAACCACCACCCCCAATGCAGTTAAATAAACCACCACCCCCAATACAGATAAATAAACCACCACCCCCAATACAGATAAATAAACCACCACCCCCAATACAGTTAAATAAACCACCACCCCCAATGCAGTTAAATAAACCACCACCCCCAATACAGATAAATAAACCACCACCCCCAATACAGTTAAATAAACCACCACCCCCAATACAGTTAAATAAACCACCACCCCCAATGCAGTTAAATAAACCACCACCCCCAATACAGATAAATAAACCACCACCCCCAATACAGTTAAATAAACCACCACCCCCAATGCAGTTAAATAAACCACCACCCCCAATACAGATAAATAAACCACCACCCCCAATACAGTTAAATAAACCACCACCCCCAATGCAGTTAAATAAACCACCACCCCCAATACAGATAAATAAACCACCACCCCCAATACAGTTAAATAAACCACCACCCCCAATGCAGTTAAATAAACCACCACCCCCAATACAGATAAATAAACCACCACCCCCAATACAGTTAAATAAACCACCACCCCCAATACAGTTAAATAAACCACCACCCCCAATACAGATAAATAAACCACCACCCCCAATGCAGTTAAATAAACCACCACCCCCAATACAGATAAATAAATCACCACCCCCAATACAGTTAAATAAACCACCACCCCCAATGCAGTTAAATAAACCACCACCCCCAATACAGATAAATAAATCACCACCCTCAATACAGTTAAATAAACCACCACCCCCAATACAGTTAAATAAACCACCACCCCCAATACAGATAAATAAATCACCACCCTCAATACAGTTAAATAAACCACCACCCCCAATACAGTTAAATAAACCACCACCCCCAATGCAGTTAAATAAACCACCACCCTCAATACAGTTAAATAAACCACCACCCTCAATACAGATAAATAAACCACCACCCCCAATACAGTTAAATAAACCACCACCCCCAATGCAGTTAAATAAACCACCACCCCCAATACAGATAAATAAACCACCACCCTCAATACAGTTAAATAAACCACCACCCCCAATGCAGATAAATAAACCACCACCCCCATTACAGATAAATAAACCACCACCCCCAATGCAGATAAATAAACCACCACCCCCATTACAGATAAATAAACCACCACCCCCAATGCAGATAAATAAACCACCACCCCCATTACAGATAAATAAACCACCACCCCCAATGCAGATAAATAAACCACCACCCCCAATGCAGATAAATAAACCACCACCCCCAATGCAGATAAATAAACCACCACCCTCAATACAGATAAATAAACCACCACCCTCAATACAGTTAAATAAACCACCACCCCCAATGCAGATAAATAAACCACCACCCCCAATACAGATAAATAAACCACCACCCCCAATGCAGATAAATAAACCACCACCCCCATTACAGATAAATAAACCACCACCCCCAATGCAGATAAATAAACCACCACCCTCAATACAGTTAAATAAACCACCACCCCCAATACAGATAAATAAACCACCAACCCCAATGCAGATAAATAAACCACCACCCCCAATGCAGATAAATAAACCACCACCCTCAATACAGTTAAATAAACCACCACCCCCAATGCAGATAAATAAACCACCACCCCCAATACAGATAAATAAACCACCACCCCCAATGCAGATAAATAAACCACCACCCTCAATACAGTTAAATAAACCACCACCCCCAATACAGATAAATAAACCACCACCCCCAATGCAGATAAATAAACCACCACCCCCAATGCAGATAAATAAACCACCACCCTCAATACAGATAAATAAACCACCACCCCCAATGCAGATAAATAAACCACCACCCCCAATGCAGATAAATAAACCACCACCCTCAATACAGTTAAATAAACCACCACCCCCAATACAGATAAATAAACCACCACCCTCAATGCAGATAAATAAACCACCACCCTCAATACAGTTAAATAAACCACCACCCCCAATGCAGATAAATAAACCACCACCCCCAATACAGATAAATAAACCACCACCCCCAATGCAGATAAATAAACCACCACCCTCAATACAGATAAATAAACCACCACCCTCAATACAGTTAAATAAACCACCACCCCCAATACAGATAAATAAACCACCACCCTCAATACAGTTAAATAAACCACCACCCCAATACAGATAAATAAACCACCACCCTCAATACAGTTAAATAAACCACCACCCCCAATACAGATAAATAAACCACCACCCCCAATACAGTTAAATAAACCACCACCCCCAATACAGTTAAATAAACCACCACCCCCAATACAGATAAATAAACCACCACCCCCAATACAGTTAAATAAACCACCACCCCCAATGCAGTTAAATAAACCACCACCCCCAATACAGATAAATAAACCACCACCCCCAATACAGTTAAATAAACCACCACCCCCAATGCAGTTAAATAAACCACCACCCCCAATACAGATAAATAAACCACCACCCCCAATACAGTTAAATAAACCACCACCCCCAATGCAGTTAAATAAACCACCACCCCCAATACAGATAAATAAACCACCACCCCCAATACAGTTAAATAAACCACCACCCCCAATGCAGTTAAATAAACCACCACCCCCAATACAGATAAATAAACCACCACCCCCAATACAGTTAAATAAACCACCACCCCCAATACAGTTAAATAAACCACCACCCCCAATACAGATAAATAAACCACCACCCCCAATACAGTTAAATAAACCACCACCCCCAATACAGTTAAATAAACCACCACCCCCAATGCAGTTAAATAAACCACCACCCTCAATACAGATAAATAAACCACCACCCCCAATACAGTTAAATAAACCACCACCCTCAATACAGATAAATAAACCACCACCCCCAATACAGTTAAATAAACCACCACCCCCAATGCAGTTAAATAAACCACCACCCCCAATACAGATAAATAAATCACCACCCTCAATACAGTTAAATAAACCACCACCCCCAATACAGTTAAATAAACCACCACCCCCAATACAGATAAATAAATCACCACCCTCAATACAGTTAAATAAACCACCACCCCCAATACAGTTAAATAAACCACCACCCCCAATGCAGTTAAATAAACCACCACCCTCAATACAGTTAAATAAACCACCACCCTCAATACAGATAAATAAACCACCACCCCCAATACAGTTAAATAAACCACCACCCCCAATGCAGTTAAATAAACCACCACCCCCAATACAGATAAATAAACCACCACCCTCAATACAGTTAAATAAACCACCACCCCCAATGCAGATAAATAAACCACCACCCCCATTACAGATAAATAAACCACCACCCCCAATGCAGATAAATAAACCACCACCCCCATTACAGATAAATAAACCACCACCCCCAATGCAGATAAATAAACCACCACCCTCAATACAGATAAATAAACCACCACCCTCAATACAGTTAAATAAACCACCACCCCCAATGCAGATAAATAAACCACCACCCCCATTACAGATAAATAAACCACCACCCCCAATGCAGATAAATAAACCACCACCCCCATTACAGATAAATAAACCACCACCCCCAATGCAGATAAATAAACCACCACCCCCAATGCAGATAAATAAACCACCACCCCCATTACAGATAAATAAACCACCACCCCCAATGCAGATAAATAAACCACCACCCTCAATACAGTTAAATAAACCACCACCCCCAATACAGATAAATAAACCACCACCCCCAATGCAGATAAATAAACCACCACCCTCAATACAGTTAAATAAACCACCACCCCCAATACAGATAAATAAACCACCACCCCCAATGCAGATAAATAAACCACCACCCCCAATGCAGATAAATAAACCACCACCCTCAATACAGATAAATAAACCACCACCCTCAATACAGTTAAATAAACCACCACCCCCAATGCAGATAAATAAACCACCACCCCCAATACAGTTAAATAAACCACCACCCCCAATACAGATAAATAAACCACCACCCTCAATGCAGATAAATAAACCACCACCCTCAATACAGTTAAATAAACCACCACCCCCAATACAGATAAATAAACCACCACCCCCAATACAGTTAAATAAACCACCACCCTCAATACAGTTAAATAAACCACCACCCCCAATACAGTTAAATAAACCACCACCCTCAATACAGTTAAATAAACCACCACCCCCAATACAGTTAAATAAACCACCACCCCCAATACAGATAAATAAACCACCACCCTCAATGCAGATAAATAAACCACCACCCTCAATACAGTTAAATAAACCACCACCCCCAATACAGATAAATAAACCACCACCCCCAATGCAGATAAATAAACCACCACCCCCAATGCAGATAAATAAACCACCACCCTCAATACAGATAAATAAACCACCACCCTCAATACAGTTAAATAAACCACCACCCCCAATGCAGATAAATAAACCACCACCCCCAATACAGTTAAATAAACCACCACCCCCAATACAGATAAATAAACCACCACCCTCAATGCAGATAAATAAACCACCACCCTCAATACAGTTAAATAAACCACCACCCCCAATGCAGATAAATAAACCACCACCCCCAATACAGATAAATAAACCACCACCCCCAATGCAGATAAATAAACCACCACCCTCAATACAGATAAATAAACCACCACCCTCAATACAGTTAAATAAACCACCACCCCCAATACAGATAAATAAACCACCACCCTCAACACAGTTAAATAAACCACCACCCCCAATACAGTTAAATAAACCACCACCCTCAATACAGATAAATAAACCACCACCCTCAATACAGTTAAATAAACCACCACCCTCAATACAGATAAATAAACCACCACCCCCAATACAGATAAATAAACCACCACCCCCAATACAGTTAAATAAACCACCACCCTCAATACAGTTAAATAAACCACCACCCTCAATACAGATAAATAAACCACCACCCCCAATACAGTTAAATAAACCACCACCCCCAATACAGATAAATAAACCACCACCCTCAATACAGATAAATAAACCACCACCCCCAATACAGTTAAATAAACCACCACCCCCAATACAGATAAATAAACCACCACCCTCAATACAGATAAATAAACCACCACCCCCAATACAGATAAATAAACCACCACCCTCAATACAGATAAATAAACCACCACCCTCAATACAGTTAAATAAACCACCACCCTCAATACAGTTAAATAAACCACCACCCTCAATACAGATAAATAAACCACCACCCTCAATACAGATAAATAAACCACCACCCCCAATACAGTTAAATAAACCACCACCCCCAATACAGATAAATAAACCACCACCCACAATGCAGTTAAATAAACCACCACCCTCAATACAGTTAAATAAACCACCACCCTCAATACAGATAAATAAACCACCACCCCCAATACAGATAAATAAACCACCACCCCCAATACAGTTAAATAAACCACCACCCTCAATACAGTTAAATAAACCACCACCCTCAATACAGATAAATAAACCACCACCCCCAATACAGTTAAATAAACCACCACCCCCAATACAGATAAATAAACCACCACCCTCAATACAGATAAATAAACCACCACCCTCAATACAGTTAAATAAACCACCACCCCCAATACAGATGAATAAACCACCACCCTCAATACAGATAAATAAACCACCACCCCCAATACAGTTAAATAAACCACCACCCCCAATGCAGTTAAATAAACCACCACCCTCAATACAGTTAAATAAACCACCACCCCCAATGCAGTTAAATAAACCACCACCCTCAATACAGTTAAATAAATCACCACCCTCAATACAGATAAATAAACCACCACCCCCAATACAGTTAAATAAACCACCACCCTCAATACAGTTAAATAAACCACCACCCTCAGTACAGATAAATAAACCACCACCCCCAATACAGTTAAATAAACCACCACCCTCAATGCAGTTAAATAAACCACCACCCCCAATACAGATAAATAAACCACCACCCTCAATACAGATAAATAAACCACCACCCCCAATACAGATAAATAAACCACCACCCTCAATGCAGTTAAATAAACCACCACCCCCAATGCAGATAAATAAACCACCACCCCCAATACAGTTAAATAAACCACCACCCCCAATACAGATAAATAAACCACCACCCCCAATACAGATAAATAAACCACCACCCCCAATGCAGTTAAATAAACCACCACCCCCAATACAGATAAATAAACCACCACCCCCAATGCAGTTAAATAAACCACCACCCCCAATGCAGTTAAATAAACCACCACCCCCAATACAGATAAATAAACCACCACCCCCAATACAGATAAATAAACCACCACCCCCAATACAGTTAAATAAACCACCACCCCCAATGCAGTTAAATAAACCACCACCCCCAATACAGATAAATAAACCACCACCCCCAATACAGTTAAATAAACCACCACCCCCAATACAGTTAAATAAACCACCACCCCCAATGCAGTTAAATAAACCACCACCCCCAATACAGATAAATAAACCACCACCCCCAATACAGTTAAATAAACCACCACCCCCAATGCAGTTAAATAAACCACCACCCCCAATACAGATAAATAAACCACCACCCCCAATACAGTTAAATAAACCACCACCCCCAATGCAGTTAAATAAACCACCACCCCCAATACAGATAAATAAACCACCACCCCCAATACAGTTAAATAAACCACCACCCCCAATGCAGTTAAATAAACCACCACCCCCAATACAGATAAATAAACCACCACCCCCAATACAGTTAAATAAACCACCACCCCCAATACAGTTAAATAAACCACCACCCCCAATACAGATAAATAAACCACCACCCCCAATGCAGTTAAATAAACCACCACCCCCAATACAGATAAATAAATCACCACCCCCAATACAGTTAAATAAACCACCACCCCCAATGCAGTTAAATAAACCACCACCCCCAATACAGATAAATAAATCACCACCCTCAATACAGTTAAATAAACCACCACCCCCAATACAGTTAAATAAACCACCACCCCCAATACAGATAAATAAATCACCACCCTCAATACAGTTAAATAAACCACCACCCCCAATACAGTTAAATAAACCACCACCCCCAATGCAGTTAAATAAACCACCACCCTCAATACAGTTAAATAAACCACCACCCTCAATACAGATAAATAAACCACCACCCCCAATACAGTTAAATAAACCACCACCCCCAATGCAGTTAAATAAACCACCACCCCCAATACAGATAAATAAACCACCACCCTCAATACAGTTAAATAAACCACCACCCCCAATGCAGATAAATAAACCACCACCCCCATTACAGATAAATAAACCACCACCCCCAATGCAGATAAATAAACCACCACCCCCATTACAGATAAATAAACCACCACCCCCAATGCAGATAAATAAACCACCACCCCCATTACAGATAAATAAACCACCACCCCCAATGCAGATAAATAAACCACCACCCCCAATGCAGATAAATAAACCACCACCCCCAATGCAGATAAATAAACCACCACCCTCAATACAGATAAATAAACCACCACCCTCAATACAGTTAAATAAACCACCACCCCCAATGCAGATAAATAAACCACCACCCCCAATACAGATAAATAAACCACCACCCCCAATGCAGATAAATAAACCACCACCCCCATTACAGATAAATAAACCACCACCCCCAATGCAGATAAATAAACCACCACCCTCAATACAGTTAAATAAACCACCACCCCCAATACAGATAAATAAACCACCAACCCCAATGCAGATAAATAAACCACCACCCCCAATGCAGATAAATAAACCACCACCCTCAATACAGTTAAATAAACCACCACCCCCAATGCAGATAAATAAACCACCACCCCCAATACAGATAAATAAACCACCACCCCCAATGCAGATAAATAAACCACCACCCTCAATACAGTTAAATAAACCACCACCCCCAATACAGATAAATAAACCACCACCCCCAATGCAGATAAATAAACCACCACCCCCAATGCAGATAAATAAACCACCACCCTCAATACAGATAAATAAACCACCACCCCCAATGCAGATAAATAAACCACCACCCCCAATGCAGATAAATAAACCACCACCCTCAATACAGTTAAATAAACCACCACCCCCAATACAGATAAATAAACCACCACCCTCAATGCAGATAAATAAACCACCACCCTCAATACAGTTAAATAAACCACCACCCCCAATGCAGATAAATAAACCACCACCCCCAATACAGATAAATAAACCACCACCCCCAATGCAGATAAATAAACCACCACCCTCAATACAGATAAATAAACCACCACCCTCAATACAGTTAAATAAACCACCACCCCCAATACAGATAAATAAACCACCACCCTCAATACAGTTAAATAAACCACCACCCCAATACAGATAAATAAACCACCACCCTCAATACAGTTAAATAAACCACCACCCCCAATACAGATAAATAAACCACCACCCTCAATACAGTTAAATAAATCACCACCCCCAATGCAGATAAATAAATCACCACCCCCAATACAGTTAAATAAACCACCACCCTCAATACAGTTAAATAAACCACCACCCACAATACAGTTAAATAAATCACCACCCCCAATACAGTTAAATAAATCACCACCCTCAATACAGATAAATAAACCACCACCCTCAATACAGTTAAATAAACCACCACCCACAATACAGTTAAATAAATCACCACCCCCAATACAGTTAAATAAACCACCACCCCCAATACAGATAAATAAATCACCACCCCCAATACAGTTAAATAAACCACCACCCCCAATACAGATAAATAAATCACCACCCCCAATACAGTTAAATAAACCACCACCCCCAATACAGATAAATAAACCACCACCCTCAATACAGTTAAATAAACCACCACCCTCAATACAGATAAATAAACCACCACCCCCAATGCAGTTAAATAAACCACCACCCCCAATACAGATAAATAAACCACCACCCCCAATACAGATAAATAAATCACCACCCCCAATACAGTTAAATAAACCACCACCCCCAATACAGATAAATAAACCACCACCCTCAATACAGTTAAATAAACCACCACCCTCAATACAGATAAATAAACCACCACCCCCAATGCAGTTAAATAAACCACCACCCCCAATACAGATAAATAAACCACCACCCCCAATACAGATAAATAAATCACCACCCCCAATACAGTTAAATAAACCACCACCCCCAATACAGATAAATAAACCACCACCCTCAATACAGTTAAATAAACCACCACCCTCAATACAGATAAATAAACCACCACCCCCAATGCAGTTAAATAAACCACCACCCCCAATACAGATAAATAAACCACCACCCCCAATACAGATAAATAAACCACCACCCCCAATGCAGTTAAATAAACTACCACCCCCAATACAGATAAATAAACCACCACCCCCAATACAGTTAAATAAACCACCACCCCCAATACAGATAAATAAACCACCACCCCCAATACAGTTAAATAAACCACCACCCCCAATGCAGTTAAATAAACCACCACCCCCAATACAGATAAATAAACCACCACCCCCAATACAGATGAATAAACCACCACCCTCAATACAGATAAATAAACCACCACCCCCAATACAGTTAAATAAACCACCACCCCCAATGCAGTTAAATAAACCACCACCCTCAATACAGTTAAATAAACCACCACCCCCAATGCAGTTAAATAAACCACCACCCTCAATACAGTTAAATAAATCACCACCCTCAATACAGATAAATAAACCACCACCCCCAATACAGTTAAATAAACCACCACCCTCAATACAGTTAAATAAACCACCACCCTCAATACAGATAAATAAACCACCACCCCCAATACAGTTAAATAAACCACCACCCCCAATACAGATAAATAAACCACCACCCTCAATACAGTTAAATAAACCACCACCCCCAATACAGATAAATAAACCACCACCCCCAATACAGATAAATAAACCACCACCCCCAATACAGTTAAATAAACCACCACCCCCAATACAGATAAATAAACCACCACCCTCAATACAGTTAAATAAACCACCACCCCCAATACAGATAAATAAACCACCACCCCCAATACAGATAAATAAACCACCACCCCCAATGCAGTTAAATAAACCACCACCCCCAATACAGTTAAATAAATCACCACCCTCAATACAGTTAAATACATCACCACCCTCAATACAGTTAAATAAACCACCACCCCCAATACAGATAAATAAACCACCACCCCCAATACAGATAAATAAACCACCACCCTCAATACAGATAAATAAATCACCACCCTCAATACAGTTAAATAAATCACCACCCTCAATACAGTTAAATAAATCACCACCCCCAATACAGTTAAATAAATCACCACCCTCAATACAGTTAAATACATCACCACCCTCAATACAGTTAAATAAACCACCACCCCCAATACAGATAAATAAACCACCACCCCCAATACAGATAAATAAACCACCACCCCCAATGCAGTTAAATAAACCACCACCCCCAATGCAGTTAAATAAACCACCACCCCCAATGCAGATAAATAAACCACCACCCCCAATACAGTTAAATAAACCACCACCCCCAATGCAGTTAAATAAACCACCACCCCCAATACAGATAAATAAACCACCACCCCCAATACAGATAAATAAACCACCACCCCCAATACAGTTAAATAAACCACCACCCCCAATGCAGTTAAATAAACCACCACCCCCAATACAGATAAATAAACCACCACCCCCAATACAGTTAAATAAACCACCACCCCCAATACAGTTAAATAAACCACCACCCCCAATACAGATAAATAAACCACCACCCCCAATACAGTTAAATAAACCACCACCCCCAATGCAGTTAAATAAACCACCACCCCCAATACAGATAAATAAACCACCACCCCCAATACAGTTAAATAAACCACCACCCCCAATGCAGTTAAATAAACCACCACCCCCAATACAGATAAATAAACCACCACCCCCAATACAGTTAAATAAACCACCACCCCCAATGCAGTTAAATAAACCACCACCCCCAATACAGATAAATAAACCACCACCCCCAATACAGTTAAATAAACCACCACCCCCAATACAGTTAAATAAACCACCACCCCCAATACAGATAAATAAACCACCACCCCCAATGCAGTTAAATAAACCACCACCCCCAATACAGATAAATAAATCACCACCCCCAATACAGTTAAATAAACCACCACCCCCAATGCAGTTAAATAAACCACCACCCCCAATACAGATAAATAAATCACCACCCTCAATACAGTTAAATAAACCACCACCCCCAATACAGTTAAATAAACCACCACCCCCAATACAGATAAATAAATCACCACCCTCAATACAGTTAAATAAACCACCACCCCCAATACAGTTAAATAAACCACCACCCCCAATGCAGTTAAATAAACCACCACCCTCAATACAGTTAAATAAACCACCACCCTCAATACAGATAAATAAACCACCACCCCCAATACAGATAAATAAACCACCACCCTCAATACAGTTAAATAAACCACCACCCCCAATGCAGATAAATAAACCACCACCCCCATTACAGATAAATAAACCACCACCCCCAATGCAGATAAATAAACCACCACCCCCATTACAGATAAATAAACCACCACCCCCAATGCAGATAAATAAACCACCACCCCCATTACAGATAAATAAACCACCACCCCCAATGCAGATAAATAAACCACCACCCCCAATGCAGATAAATAAACCACCACCCTCAATGCAGATAAATAAACCACCACCCTCAATACAGTTAAATAAACCACCACCCCCAATGCAGATAAATAAACCACCACCCCCAATACAGATAAATAAACCACCACCCCCAATGCAGATAAATAAACCACCACCCCCATTACAGATAAATAAACCACCACCCCCAATGCAGATAAATAAACCACCACCCTCAATACAGTTAAATAAACCACCACCCCCAATACAGATAAATAAACCACCAACCCCAATGCAGATAAATAAACCACCAACCCCAATGCAGATAAATAAACCACCACCCTCAATACAGTTAAATAAACCACCACCCCCAATGCAGATAAATAAACCACCACCCCCAATACAGATAAATAAACCACCACCCCCAATGCAGATAAATAAACCACCACCCTCAATACAGTTAAATAAACCACCACCCCCAATACAGATAAATAAACCACCACCCCCAATGCAGATAAATAAACCACCACCCCCAATGCAGATAAATAAACCACCACCCTCAATACAGATAAATAAACCACCACCCTCAATACAGTTAAATAAACCACCACCCCCAATGCAGATAAATAAACCACCACCCCCAATACAGATAAATAAACCACCACCCCCAATGCAGATAAATAAACCACCACCCCCAATGCAGATAAATAAACCACCACCCTCAATACAGTTAAATAAACCACCACCCCCAATACAGATAAATAAACCACCACCCTCAATGCAGATAAATAAACCACCACCCTCAATACAGTTAAATAAACCACCACCCCCAATGCAGATAAATAAACCACCACCCCCAATACAGATAAATAAACCACCACCCCCAATGCAGATAAATAAACCACCACCCTCAATACAGATAAATAAACCACCACCCTCAATACAGTTAAATAAACCACCACCCCCAATACAGATAAATAAACCACCACCCTCAATACAGTTAAATAAACCACCACCCCAATACAGATAAATAAACCACCACCCTCAATACAGTTAAATAAACCACCACCCCCAATACAGATAAATAAACCACCACCCTCAATACAGTTAAATAAATCACCACCCCCAATGCAGATAAATAAATCACCACCCCCAATACAGTTAAATAAACCACCACCCTCAATACAGTTAAATAAACCACCACCCACAATACAGTTAAATAAATCACCACCCCCAATACAGTTAAATAAATCACCACCCTCAATACAGATAAATAAACCACCACCCTCAATACAGTTAAATAAACCACCACCCACAATACAGTTAAATAAATCACCACCCCCAATACAGTTAAATAAACCACCACCCCCAATACAGATAAATAAATCACCACCCCCAATACAGTTAAATAAACCACCACCCCCAATACAGATAAATAAATCACCACCCCCAATACAGTTAAATAAACCACCACCCCCAATACAGATAAATAAACCACCACCCTCAATACAGTTAAATAAACCACCACCCTCAATACAGATAAATAAACCACCACCCCCAATGCAGTTAAATAAACCAGCACCCCCAATACAGATAAATAAACCACCACCCCCAATACAGATAAATAAATCACCACCCCCAATACAGTTAAATAAACCACCACCCCCAATACAGATAAATAAACCACCACCCCCAATACAGATAAATAAACCACCACCCTCAATACAGTTAAATAAACCACCACCCTCAATACAGATAAATAAACCACCACCCCCAATGCAGTTAAATAAACCACCACCCCCAATACAGATAAATAAACCACCACCCCCAATACAGATAAATAAATCACCACCCCCAATACAGTTAAATAAACCACCACCCCCAATACAGATAAATAAACCACCACCCCCAATACAGATAAATAAACCACCACCCCCAATACAGATAAATAAACCACCACCCTCAATACAGTTAAATAAACCACCACCCTCAATACAGATAAATAAACCACCACCCCCAATACAGATAAATAAACCACCACCCTCAATACAGTTAAATAAACCACCACCCTCAATACAGATAAATAAACCACCACCCCCAATGCAGTTAAATAAACCACCACCCCCAATACAGATAAATAAACCACCACCCCCAATACAGATAAATAAATCACCACCCCCAATACAGTTAAATAAACCACCACCCCCAATACAGATAAATAAACCACCACCCTCAATACAGTTAAATAAACCACCACCCTCAATACAGATAAATAAACCACCACCCCCAATGCAGTTAAATAAACCACCACCCCCAATACAGATAAATAAACCACCACCCCCAATACAGATAAATAAATCACCACCCCCAATACAGTTAAATAAACCACCACCCCCAATACAGATAAATAAACCACCACCCCCAATACAGTTAAATAAACCACCACCCCCAATACAGATAAATAAACCACCACCCCCAATACAGTTAAATAAACCACCACCCCCAATGCAGTTAAATAAACCACCACCCCCAATACAGATAAATAAACCACCACCCCCAATACAGTTAAATAAACCACCACCCCCAATACAGATAAATAAACCACCACCCCCAATACAGTTAAATAAACCACCACCCCCAATACAGTTAAATAAACCACCACCCCCAATGCAGTTAAATAAACCACCACCCTCAATACAGTTAAATAAACCACCACCCCCAATGCAGTTAAATAAACCACCACCCTCAATACAGTTAAATAAACCACCACCCTCAATACAGATAAATAAACCACCACCCCCAATACAGTTAAATAAACCACCACCCCCAATGCAGTTAAATAAACCACCACCCCCAATACAGATGAATAAACCACCACCCTCAATACAGTTAAATAAACCACCACCCCCAATACAGATAAATAAATCACCACCCCCAATACAGTTAAATAAACCACCACCCCCAATACAGATAAATAAACCACCACCCTCAATACAGTTAAATAAACCACCACCCCCAATACAGATAAATAAATCACCACCCCCAATACAGTTAAATAAACCACCACCCTCAATACAGTTAAATAAACCACCACCCCCAATACAGATAAATAAATCACCACCCCCAATACAGTTAAATAAACCACCACCCCCAATACAGATAAATAAACCACCACCCTCAATACAGTTAAATAAACCACCACCCTCAATACAGATAAATAAACCACCACCCCCAATGCAGTTAAATAAACCACCACCCCCAATACAGATAAATAAACCACCACCCCCAATACAGTTAAATAAACCACCACCCCCAATGCAGTTAAATAAACCACCACCCCCAATACAGATAAATAAACCACCACCCCCAATACAGTTAAATAAACCACCACCCCCAATACAGATAAATAAACCACCACCCCCAATACAGTTAAATAAACCACCACCCCCAATACAGTTAAATAAACCACCACCCCCAATGCAGTTAAATAAACCACCACCCCCAATACAGGTAAATAAACCACCACCCCCAATACAGTTAAATAAACCACCACCCCCAATGCAGTTAAATAAACCACCACCCCCAATACAGATAAATAAACCACCACCCCCAATACAGTTAAATAAACCACCACCCCCAATGCAGTTAAATAAACCACCATCCCCAATACAGATAAATAAACCACCACCCCCAATACAGTTAAATAAACCACCACCCCCAATACAGTTAAATAAACCACCACCCTCAATACAGTTAAATAAACCACCACCCCCAATACAGATAAATAAACCACCACCCCCAATACAGTTAAATAAACCACCACCCTCAATACAGTTAAATAAACCACCACCCCCAATGCAGTTAAATAAACCACCACCCCCAATGCAGTTAAATAAACCACCACCCCCAATGCAGATAAATAAACCACCACCCTCAATACAGTTAAATAAACCACCACCCCCAATGCAGATAAATAAACCACCACCCCCAATACAGTTAAATAAACCACCACCCCCAATGCAGTTAAATAAACCACCACCCCCAATACAGATAAATAAACCACCACCCCCAATGCAGTTAAATAAACCACCACCCACAATACAGTTAAATAAACCACCACCCTCAATACAGTTAAATAAACCACCACCCCCAATGCAGTTAAATAAACCACCACCCTCAATACAGTTAAATAAACCACCACCCTCAATACAGATAAATACACCACCACCCCCAATACAGTTAAATAAACCACCACCCCCAATGCAGTTAAATAAACCACCACCCTCAATACAGATAAATAAACCACCACCCTCAATACAGTTAAATAAACCACCACCCCCAATGCAGTTAAATAAACCACCACCCCCAATGCAGTTAAATAAACCACCACCCCCAATGCAGATAAATAAACCACCACCCCCATTACAGATAAATAAACCACCACCCCCAATGCAGATAAATAAACCACCACCCCCATTACAGATAAATAAACCACCACCCCCAATGCAGATAAATAAACCACCACCCCCATTACAGATAAATAAACCACCACCCCCAATGCAGATAAATAAACCACCACCCCCATTACAGATAAATAAACCACCACCCCCAGTGCAGATAAATAAACCACCACCCCCATTACAGATAAATAAACCACCACCCCCAATGCAGATAAATAAACCACCACCCCCATTACAGATAAATAAACCACCACCCCCAATGCAGATAAATAAACCACCACCCCCAATACAGTTAAATAAACCACCACCCCCATTACAGATAAATAAACCACCACCCCCAGTGCAGATAAATAAACCACCACCCCCATTACAGATAAATAAACCACCACCCCCAATGCAGATAAATAAACCACCACCCCCATTACAGATAAATAAACCACCACCCCCAATGCAGATAAATAAACCACCACCCCCAATGCAGTTAAATAAACCACCACCCCCAATGCAGATAAATAAACCACCACCCCCATTACAGATAAATAAACCACCACCCCCAATGCAGATAAATAAACCACCACCCCCATTACAGATAAATAAACCACCACCCCCAATGCAGATAAATAAACCACCACCCCCATTACAGATAAATAAACCACCACCCCCAATGCAGATAAATAAACCACCACCCCCATTACAGATAAATAAACCACCACCCCCAATGCAGATAAATAAACCACCACCCCCAATGCAGATAAATAAACCACCACCCTCAATACAGATAAATAAACCACCACCCTCAATACAGTTAAATAAACCACCACCCCCAATGCAGATAAATAAACCACCACCCCCAATACAGATAAATAAACCACCACCCCCAATGCAGATAAATAAAGCACCACCCCCATTACAGATAAATAAACCACCACCCCCAATGCAGATAAATAAACCACCACCCTCAATACAGTTAAATAAACCACCACCCCCAATACAGATAAATAAACCACCACCCCCAATGCAGATAAATAAACCACCACCCCCAATGCAGATAAATAAACCACCACCCTCAATACAGTTAAATAAACCACCACCCCCAATGCAGATAAATAAACCACCACCCCCAATACAGATAAATAAACCACCACCCCCAATGCAGATAAATAAACCACCACCCTCAATACAGTTAAATAAACCACCACCCCCAATGCAGATAAATAAACCACCACCCTCAATACAGTTAAATAAACCACCACCCCCAATGCAGATAAATAAACCACCACCCCCAATACAGATAAATAAACCACCACCCCCAATGCAGATAAATAAACCACCACCCCCAATGCAGATAAATAAACCACCACCCTCAATACAGATAAATAAACCACCACCCCCAATACAGATAAATAAACCACCACCCCCAATGCAGATAAATAAACCACCACCCCCAATGCAGATAAATAAACCACCACCCTCAATACAGATAAATAAACCACCACCCCCAATACAGATAAATAAACCACCACCCTCAATACAGATAAATAAACCACCACCCTCAATACAGTTAAATAAACCACCACCCCCAATGCAGATAAATAAACCACCACCCTCAATACAGTTAAATAAACCACCACCCCCAATACAGATAAATAAACCACCACCCTCAATACAGATAAATAAACCACCACCCTCAATACAGTTAAATAAACCACCACCCCCAATGCAGATAAATAAACCACCACCCTCAATACAGATAAATAAACCACCACCCTCAATACAGTTAAATAAACCACCACCCCCAATACAGATAAATAAACCACCACCCCCAATGCAGATAAATAAACCACCACCCTCAATACAGTTAAATAAACCACCACCCCCAATACAGATAAATAAACCACCACCCTCAATGCAGATAAATAAACCACCACCCTCAATACAGATAAATAAACCACCACCCCCAATGCAGATAAATAAACCACCACCCTCAATACAGATAAATAAACCACCACCCTCAATACAGTTAAATAAACCACCACCCCCAATGCAGATAAATAAACCACCACCCCCAATGCAGATAAATAAACCACCACCCTCAATACAGTTAAATAAACCACCACCCCCAATGCAGATAAATAAACCACCACCCCCAATGCAGATAAATAAACCACCACCCTCAATACAGTTAAATAAACCACCACCCCCAATGCAGATAAATAAACCACCACCCCCAATGCAGATAAATAAACCACCACCCTCAATACAGTTAAATAAACCACCACCCCCAATACAGATAAATAAACCACCACCCTCAATGCAGATAAATAAACCACCACCCTCAATACAGATAAATAAACCACCACCCTCAATACAGTTAAATAAACCACCACCCCCAATGCAGATAAATAAACCACCACCCTCAATACAGATAAATAAACCACCACCCTCAATACAGTTAAATAAACCACCACCCCCAATGCAGATAAATAAACCACCACCCCCAATGCAGATAAATAAACCACCACCCTCAATACAGATAAATAAACCACCACCCTCAATACAGTTAAATAAACCACCACCCCCAATACAGATAAATAAACCACCACCCCCAATGCAGATAAATAAACCACCACCCTCAATACAGTTAAATAAACCACCACCCCCAATACAGATAAATAAACCACCACCCTCAATGCAGATAAATAAACCACCACCCTCAATACAGTTAAATAAACCACCACCCCCAATGCAGATAAATAAACCACCACCCCCAATACAGATAAATAAACCACCACCCCCAATGCAGATAAATAAACCACCACCCTCAATACAGTTAAATAAACCACCACCCCCAATGCAGATAAATAAACCACCACCCCCAATACAGATAAATAAACCACCACCCTCAATACAGTTAAATAAACCACCACCCCCAATACAGATAAATAAACCACCACCCTCAATACAGTTAAATAAACCACCACCCCCAATACAGATAAATAAACCACCACCCTCAATACAGATAAATAAACCACCACCCCCAATACAGATAAATAAACCACCACCCCCAATACAGATAAATAAACCACCACCCTCAATACAGTTAAATAAACCACCACCCCCAATACAGATAAATAAACCACCACCCTCAATACAGTTAAATAAATCACCACCCCCAATACAGTTAAATAAACCACCACCCACAATACAGTTAAATAAATCACCACCCCCAATACTGTTAAATAAACCACCACCCTCAATACAGTTAAATAAACCACCACCCCCAATACAGTTAAATAAACCACCACCCCCAATACAGATAAATAAATCACCACCCCCAATACAGTTAAATAAACCACCACCCCCAATACAGATAAATAAATCACCACCCCCAATACAGTTAAATAAACCACCACCCCCAATACAGATAAATAAACCACCACCCTCAATACAGTTAAATAAACCACCACCCTCAATACAGATAAATAAATCACCACCCCCAATAAAGTTAAATAAACCACCCCCCCAATACAGATAAATAAACCACCACCCCCAATACAGTAAAATAAACCACCACCCCCAATACAGATAAATAAACCACCACCCCCAATACAGTAAAATAAACCACCACCCTCAATACAGATAAATAAACCACCACCCCCAATACAGTAAAATAAACCACCACCCTCAATACAGATAAATAAACCACCACCCCCAATACAGATAAATAAACCACCACCCCCAATACAGTTAAATAAACCACCACCCCCAATACAGATAAATAAATCACCACCCCCAATACAGTTAAATAAACCACCACCCCCAATACAGATAAATAAACCACCACCCTCAATACAGTTAAATAAACCACCACCCTCAATACAGATAAATAAACCACCACCCCCAATGCAGTTAAATAAACCACCACCCCCAATACAGATAAATAAACCACCACCCCCAATACAGATAAATAAATCACCACCCCCAATACAGTTAAATAAACCACCACCCCCAATACAGATAAATAAACCACCACCCCCAATACAGATAAATAAACCACCACCCTCAATACAGTTAAATAAACCACCACCCCCAATGCAGTTAAATAAACCACCACCCCCAATACAGATAAATAAACCACCACCCCCAATACAGATAAATAAATCACCACCCCCAATACAGTTAAATAAACCACCACCCCCAATACAGATAAATAAACCACCACCCCCAATACAGATAAATAAACCACCACCCCCAATACAGATAAATAAACCACCACCCTCAATACAGTTAAATAAACCACCACCCCCAATGCAGTTAAATAAACCACCACCCCCAATACAGATAAATAAACCACCACCCCCAATACAGATAAATAAATCACCACCCCCAATACAGTTAAATAAACCACCACCCCCAATACAGATAAATAAACCACCACCCTCAATACAGTTAAATAAACCACCACCCTCAATACAGATAAATAAACCACCACCCTCAATACAGTTAAATAAACCACCACCCCCAATACAGATAAATAAACCACCACCCCCAATGCAGATAAATAAACCACCACCCTCAATACAGTTAAATAAACCACCACCCCCAATACAGATAAATAAACCACCACCCTCAATGCAGATAAATAAACCACCACCCTCAATACAGATAAATAAACCACCACCCCCAATGCAGATAAATAAACCACCACCCTCAATACAGATAAATAAACCACCACCCCCAATGCAGTTAAATAAACCACCACCCCCAATACAGATAAATAAACCACCACCCCCAATACAGATAAATAAACCACCACCCCCAATACAGTTAAATAAACCACCACCCCCAATACAGTTAAATAAACCACCACCCCCAATGCAGTTAAATAAACCACCACCCTCAATACAGTTAAATAAACCACCACCCCCAATGCAGTTAAATAAACCACCACCCTCAATACAGTTAAATAAACCACCACCCTCAATACAGATAAATAAACCACCACCCCCAATACAGTTAAATAAACCACCACCCCCAATGCAGTTAAATAAACCACCACCCTCAATACAGATAAATAAACCACCACCCTCAATACAGTTAAATAAACCACCACCCCCAATACAGATAAATAAATCACCACCCCCAATACAGTTAAATAAACCACCACCCCCAATACAGATAAATAAACCACCACCCTCAATACAGTTAAATAAACCACCACCCTCAATACAGATAAATAAACCACCACCCCCAATGCAGTTAAATAAACCACCACCCCCAATACAGATAAATAAACCACCACCCCCAATACAGATAAATAAACCACCACCCCCAATACAGTTAAATAAACCACCACCCCCAATGCAGTTAAATAAACCACCACCCCCAATACAGATAAATAAACCACCACCCCCAATACAGTTAAATAAACCACCACCCCCAATGCAGTTAAATAAACCACCACCCCCAATACAGATAAATAAACCACCACCCCCAATACAGTTAAATAAACCACCACCCCCAATACAGATAAATAAACCACCACCCCCAATACAGTTAAATAAACCACCACCCCCAATACAGTTAAATAAACCACCACCCACAATACAGTTAAATAAACCACCACCCCCAATGCAGTTAAATAAACCACCACCCCCAATACAGATAAATAAACCACCACCCCCAATACAGTTAAATAAACCACCACCCCCAATACAGATAAATAAACCACCACCCCCAATACAGTTAAATAAACCACCACCCCCAATACAGTTAAATAAACCACCACCCTCAATACAGTTAAATAAACCACCACCCTCAATACAGATAAATAAACCACCACCCTCAATACAGTTAAATAAACCACCACCCCCAATGCAGTTAAATAAACCACCACCCCCAATGCAGATAAATAAACCACCACCCCCATTACAGATAAATAAACCACCACCCCCAATGCAGATAAATAAACCACCACCCCCATTACAGATAAATAAACCACCACCCCCAATGCAGATAAATAAACCACCACCCCCATTACAGATAAATAAACCACCACCCCCAATGCAGATAAATAAACCACCACCCCCATTACAGATAAATAAACCACCACCCCCAATGCAGATAAATAAACCACCACCCCCATTACAGATAAATAAACCACCACCCCCAATGCAGATAAATAAACCACCACCCCCATTACAGATAAATAAACCACCACCCCCAATGCAGATAAATAAACCACCACCCCCAATACAGTTAAATAAACCACCACCCCCAATGCAGTTAAATAAACCACCACCCCCAATGCAGATAAATAAACCACCACCCCCATTACAGATAAATAAACCACCACCCCCAATGCAGATAAATAAACCACCACCCCCATTACAGATAAATAAACCACCACCCCCAATGCAGATAAATAAACCACCACCCCCAATGCAGATAAATAAACCACCACCCCCAATGCAGATAAATAAACCACCACCCTCAATACAGTTAAATAAACCACCACCCCCAATGCAGATAAATAAACCACCACCCTCAATACAGTTAAATAAACCACCACCCCCAATACAGATAAATAAACCACCACCCCCAATGCAGATAAATAAACCACCACCCCCAATGCAGATAAATAAACCACCACCCCCAATGCAGATAAATAAACCACCACCCTCAATACAGTTAAATAAACCACCACCCCCAATACAGATAAATAAACCACCACCCCCAATGCAGATAAATAAACCACCACCCCCAATGCAGATAAATAAACCACCACCCCCAATACAGATAAATAAACCACCACCCCCAATGCAGATAAATAAACCACCACCCTCAATACAGTTAAATAAACCACCACCCCCAATGCAGATAAATAAACCACCACCCTCAATACAGTTAAATAAACCACCACCCCCAATGCAGATAAATAAACCACCACCCCCAATACAGATAAATAAACCACCACCCCCAATGCAGATAAATAAACCACCACCCCCAATGCAGATAAATAAACCACCACCCTCAATACAGATAAATAAACCACCACCCCCAATACAGATAAATAAACCACCACCCCCAATGCAGATAAATAAACCACCACCCCCAATGCAGATAAATAAACCACCACCCTCAATACAGATAAATAAACCACCACCCCCAATACAGATAAATAAACCACCACCCTCAATACAGATAAATAAACCACCACCCTCAATACAGTTAAATAAACCACCACCCCCAATGCAGATAAATAAACCACCACCCTCAATACAGTTAAATAAACCACCACCCCCAATACAGATAAATAAACCACCACCCTCAATACAGATAAATAAACCACCACCCTCAATACAGTTAAATAAACCACCACCCCCAATGCAGATAAATAAACCACCACCCTCAATACAGATAAATAAACCACCACCCTCAATACAGTTAAATAAACCACCACCCCCAATACAGATAAATAAACCACCACCCCCAATGCAGATAAATAAACCACCACCCTCAATACAGTTAAATAAACCACCACCCCCAATACAGATAAATAAACCACCACCCTCAATGCAGATAAATAAACCACCACCCTCAATACAGATAAATAAACCACCACCCCCA
The DNA here is from genome assembly GCF_036365525.1 of Heterodontus francisci. Classification (NCBI taxonomy): domain Eukaryota; kingdom Metazoa; phylum Chordata; class Chondrichthyes; order Heterodontiformes; family Heterodontidae; genus Heterodontus; species Heterodontus francisci. The sequence continues at coordinate 44,144,316 of NC_090371.1, forward strand.
ATGCAGATAAATAAACCACCACCCTCAATACAGATAAATAAACCACCACCCTCAATACAGTTAAATAAACCACCACCCCCAATGCAGATAAATAAACCACCACCCCCAATGCAGATAAATAAACCACCACCCTCAATACAGTTAAATAAACCACCACCCCCAATGCAGATAAATAAACCACCACCCCCAATGCAGATAAATAAACCACCACCCTCAATACAGTTAAATAAACCACCACCCCCAATGCAGATAAATAAACCACCACCCCCAATGCAGATAAATAAACCACCACCCTCAATACAGTTAAATAAACCACCACCCCCAATACAGATAAATAAACCACCACCCTCAATGCAGATAAATAAACCACCACCCTCAATACAGATAAATAAACCACCACCCTCAATACAGTTAAATAAACCACCACCCCCAATGCAGATAAATAAACCACCACCCTCAATACAGATAAATAAACCACCACCCTCAATACAGTTAAATAAACCACCACCCCCAATGCAGATAAATAAACCACCACCCCCAATGCAGATAAATAAACCACCACCCTCAATACAGATAAATAAACCACCACCCTCAATACAGTTAAATAAACCACCACCCCCAATACAGATAAATAAACCACCACCCCCAATGCAGATAAATAAACCACCACCCTCAATACAGTTAAATAAACCACCACCCCCAATACAGATAAATAAACCACCACCCTCAATGCAGATAAATAAACCACCACCCTCAATACAGTTAAATAAACCACCACCCCCAATGCAGATAAATAAACCACCACCCCCAATACAGATAAATAAACCACCACCCCCAATGCAGATAAATAAACCACCACCCTCAATACAGTTAAATAAACCACCACCCCCAATGCAGATAAATAAACCACCACCCCCCATACAGATAAATAAACCACCACCCTCAATACAGTTAAATAAACCACCACCCCCAATACAGATAAATAAACCACCACCCTCAATACAGTTAAATAAACCACCACCCCCAATACAGATAAATAAACCACCACCCTCAATACAGATAAATAAACCACCACCCCCAATACAGATAAATAAACCACCACCCCCAATACAGATAAATAAACCACCACCCTCAATACAGTTAAATAAACCACCACCCCCAATACAGATAAATAAACCACCACCCTCAATACAGTTAAATAAATCACCACCCCCAATACAGTTAAATAAACCACCACCCACAATACAGTTAAATAAATCACCACCCCCAATACTGTTAAATAAACCACCACCCTCAATACAGTTAAATAAACCACCACCCCCAATACAGTTAAATAAACCACCACCCCCAATACAGATAAATAAATCACCACCCCCAATACAGTTAAATAAACCACCACCCCCAATACAGATAAATAAATCACCACCCCCAATACAGTTAAATAAACCACCACCCCCATTACAGATAAATAAACCACCACCCTCAATACAGATAAATAAATCACCACCCTCAATACAGATAAATAAATCACCACCCCCAATACAGTTAAATAAACCACCACCCCCAATACAGATAAATAAATCACCACCCCCAATACAGTTAAATAAACCACCACCCCCAATACAGATAAATAAACCACCACCCTCAATACAGTTAAATAAACCACCACCCTCAATACAGATAAATAAATCACCACCCCCAATAAAGTTAAATAAACCACCCCCCCAATACAGATAAATAAACCACCACCCCCAATACAGTAAAATAAACCACCACCCCCAATACAGATAAATAAACCACCACCCCCAATACAGTAAAATAAACCACCACCCTCAATACAGATAAATAAACCACCACCCCCAATACAGTAAAATAAACCACCACCCTCAATACAGATAAATAAACCACCACCCCCAATACAGATAAATAAACCACCACCCCCAATACAGTTAAATAAACCACCACCCCCAATACAGTTAAATAAATCACCACCCCCAATACAGATAAATAAACCACCACCCCCAATACAGTTAAATAAATCACCACCCCCAATACAGTTAAATAAATCACCACCCCCAATACAGATAAATAAACCACCACCCTCAATACAGATAAATAAACCACCACCCCCAATACAGTTAAATAAATCACCACCCCCAATACAGTTAAATAAATCACCACCCCCAATACAGTAAAATAAACCACCACCCCCAATACAGATAAATAAATCACCACCCCCAACACAGTAAAATAAACCACCACCCCCAATACAGATAAATAAACCACCACCCCCAATACAGATAAATAAACAACCACCCTCAATACAGATAAATAAACCACCACCCTCAATACAGTTAAATAAACCACCACCCCCAATACAGATAAATAAACCACCACCCCCAATACAGTAAAATAAACCACCACCCCCAATACAGATAAATAAACCACCACCCCCAATACAGATAAATAAACAACCACCCTCAATACAGATAAATAAACCACCACCCCCAATACAGTTAAATAAATCACCACCCCCAATACAGTTAAATAAATCACCACCCCCAATACAGTAAAATAAACCACCACCCTCAATACAGATAAATAAACCACCACCCCCAATACAGTAAAATAAACCACCACCCTCAATACAGATAAATAAACCACCACCCCCAATACAGATAAATAAACCACCACCCCCAATACAGTTAAATAAATCACCACCCCCAATACAGATAAATAAACCACCACCCCCAATACAGTTAAATAAATCACCACCCCCAATACAGTTAAATAAATCACCACCCCCAATACAGATAAATAAACCACCACCCTCAATACAGTTAAATAAATCACCACCCCCAATACAGTAAAATAAACCACCACCCCCAATACAGATAAATAAATCACCACCCCCAATACAGTAAAATAAACCACCACCCCCAATACAGATAAATAAACCACCACCCCCAATACAGATAAATAAACAACCACCCTCAATACAGATAAATAAACCACCACCCTCAATACAGTTAAATAAACCACCACCCCCAATACAGATAAATAAACCACCACCCCCAATACAGTTAAATAAACCACCACCCCCAATACAGATAAATAAACCACCACCCTCAATACAGATAAATAAACCACCACCCCCAATACAGTTAAATAAACCACCACCCCCAATACAGATAAATAAACCACCACCCTCAATACAGATAAATAAACCACCACCCCCAATACAGTTAAATAAACCACCACCCCCAATACAGTTAAATAAACCACCACCCCCAATACAGTTAAATAAATCACCACCCTCAATACAGTTAAATACATCACCACCCTCAATACAGTTAAATAAACCACCACCCTCAATACAGTTAAATAAACCACCACCCTCAATACAGTTAAATAAATCACCACCCTCAATACAGTTAAATAAACCACCACCCTCAATACAGTTAAATAAATCACCACCCACAATACAGTTAAATAAACCACCACCCTCAATACAGTTAAATAAATCACCACCCACAATACAGTTAAATAAACCACCACCCTCAATACAGTTAAATAAATCACCACCCACAATACAGTTAAATAAACCACCACCCCCAATACAGTTAAATAAACCACCACCCCCAATACAGTTAAATAAACCACCACCCCCAATACAGTTAAATAAATCACCACCCTCAATACAGTTAAATACATCACCACCCTCAATACAGTTAAATAAACCACCACCCTCAATACAGTTAAATAAACCACCACCCTCAATACAGTTAAATAAATCACCACCCTCAATACAGTTAAATAAACCACCACCCTCAATACAGTTAAATAAATCACCACCCACAATACAGTTAAATAAACCACCACCCTCAATACAGTTAAATAAATCACCACCCCCAATACAGTAAAATAAACCACCACCCCCAATACAGATAAATAAATCACCACCCCCAATACAGTAAAATAAACCACCACCCCCAATACAGATAAATAAACCACCACCCCCAATACAGATAAATAAACAACCACCCTCAATACAGATAAATAAACCACCACCCTCAATACAGTTAAATAAACCACCACCCCCAATACAGATAAATAAACCACCACCCCCAATACAGTTAAATAAACCACCACCCCCAATACAGATAAATAAACCACCACCCTCAATACAGATAAATAAACCACCACCCCCAATACAGTTAAATAAACCACCACCCCCAATACAGATAAATAAACCACCACCCTCAATACAGATAAATAAACCACCACCCCCAATACAGTTAAATAAACCACCACCCCCAATACAGTTAAATAAACCACCACCCCCAATACAGTTAAATAAATCACCACCCTCAATACAGTTAAATACATCACCACCCTCAATACAGTTAAATAAACCACCACCCTCAATACAGTTAAATAAACCACCACCCTCAATACAGTTAAATAAATCACCACCCTCAATACAGTTAAATAAACCACCACCCTCAATACAGTTAAATAAATCACCACCCACAATACAGTTAAATAAACCACCACCCTCAATACAGTTAAATAAATCACCACCCTCAATACAGTTAAATAAATCACCACCCTCAATACAGTTAAATAAACCACCACCCTCAATACAGTTAAATAAATCACCACCCTCAATACAGTTAAATAAACCACCACCCCCAATGCAGATAAATAAACCACCACCCTCAATACAGTTAAATAAACCACCACCCTCAATACAGTTAAATAAATCACCACCCTCAATACAGTTAAATAAACCACCACCACCAATGCAGATAAATAAACCACCACCCCCAATACAGATAAATAAAACACCACCCTCAATACAGTTAAATAAACCACCACCCTCAATACAGTTAAATAAATCACCACCCTCAATACAGATAAATAAACCACCACCCCCAATGCAGATAAATAAACCACCACCCTCAATACAGTTAAATAAACCACCACCCTCAATACCGTTAAATAAATCACCACCACCAATGCAGATAAATAAACCACCACCCCCAATGCAGATAAATAAACCACCACCCTCAATACAGTTAAATAAATCACCACCCTCAATACAGTTAAATAAACCACCACCACCAATGCAGATAAATAAACCACCACCCCCAATACAGATAAATAAACCACCACCCTCAATACAGATAAATAAACCACCACCCCCAATACAGATAAATAAACCACCACCCTCAATACAGTTAAATAAACCACCACCCTCAATACAGATAAATAAACCACCACCCTCAATACAGTTAAATAAACCACCACCACCAATGCAGATAAATAAACCACCACCCCCAATACAGATAAATAAACCACCACCCTCAATACAGATAAATAAACCACCACCCTCAATACAGATAAATAAACCACCACCCCCAATACAGATAAATAAACCACCACCCTCAATACAGTTAAATAAACCACCACCCTCAATACAGATAAATAAACCACCACCCTCAATACAGTTAAATAAACCACCACCCCCAATGCAGATAAATAAACCACCACCCTCAATACAGTTAAATAAACCACCACCCCCAATACAGATAAATAAACCACCACCCTCAATACAGTTAAATAAACCACCACCCCCAATACAGATAAATAAACCACCACCCTCAATACAGATAAATAAACCACCACCCCCAATACAGTAAAATAAACCACCACCCCCAATACAGTTAAATAAACCACCACCCTCAATACAGTTAAATAAACCACCACCCCCAATGCAGATAAATAAACCACCACCCCCAATGCAGATAAATAAACCACCACCCTCAATACAGTTAAATAAACCACCACCCCCAATGCAGATAAATAAACCACCACCCCCAATACAGATAAATAAACCACCACCCCCAATGCAGATAAATAAACCACCACCCTCAATACAGTTAAATAAACCACCACCCCCAATGCAGATAAATAAACCACCACCCCCAATACAGATAAATAAACCACCACCCTCAATACAGTTAAATAAACCACCACCCCCAATGCAGATAAATAAACCACCACCCCCAATACAGATAAATAAACCACCACCCTCAATACAGTTAAATAAACCACCACCCCCAATACAGATAAATAAACCACCACCCTCAATACAGTTAAATAAACCACCACCCCCAATGCAGATAAATAAACCACCACCCCCAATACAGATAAATAAACCACCACCCTCAATACAGTTAAATAAACCACCACCCCCAATGCAGATAAATAAACCACCACCCCCAATACAGATAAATAAACCACCACCCTCAATACAGATAAATAAACCACCACCCCCAATACAGATAAATAAACCACCACCCTCAATACAGTTAAATAAACCACCACCCCCAATACAGATAAATAAACCACCACCCCCAATACAGATAAATAAACCACCACCCTCAATACAGTTAAATAAACCACCACCCCCAATACAGATAAATAAACCACCACCCCCAATACAGATAAATAAACCACCACCCTCAATACAGATAAATAAACCACCACCCTCAATACAGATAAATAAACCACCACCCTCAATACAGTTAAATAAACCACCACCCCCAATACAGATAAATAAACCACCACCCCCAATACAGATAAATGAACCACCACCCCCAATACAGATAAATAAACCACCACCCCCAATACAGATAAATAAACCACCACCCTCAATACAGTTAAATAAACCACCACCCTCAATACAGATAAATAAACCACCACCCCCAATACAGATAAATAAACCACCACCCCCAATACAGATAAATAAACCACCACCCCCAATACAGATAAATAAACCACCACCCTCAATACAGTTAAATAAACCACCACCCCCAATACAGATAAATAAACCACCACCCCCAATACAGATAAATAAACCACCACCCTCAATACAGATAAATAAACCACCACCCTCAATACAGTTAAATAAACCACCACCCCCAATGCAGATAAATAAACCACCACCCCCAATGCAGATAAATAAACCACCACCCTCAATACAGTTAAATAAACCACCACCCCCAATGCAGATAAATAAACCACCACCCTCAATACAGTTAAATAAACCACCACCCCCAATGCAGATAAATAAACCACCACCCCCAATGCAGATAAATAAACCACCACCCTCAATACAGTTAAATAAACCACCACCCCCAATGCAGATAAATAAACCACCACCCACAATGCAGATAAATAAACCACCACCCTCAATACAGTTAAATAAACCACCACCCCCAATGCAGATAAATAAACCACCACCCCCAATACAGATAAATAAACCACCACCCTCAATACAGTTAAATAAACCACCACCCCCAATACAGATAAATAAACCACCACCCCCAATGCAGATAAATAAACCACCACCCTCAATACAGTTAAATAAACCACCACCCCCAATACAGATAAATAAACCACCACCCCCAATGCAGATAAATAAACCACCACCCTCAATACAGTTAAATAAACCACCACCCCCAATACAGATAAATAAACCACCACCCCCAATGCAGATAAATAAACCACCACCCTCAATACAGTTAAATAAACCACCACCCCCAATACAGATAAATAAACCACCACCCCCAATGCAGATAAATAAACCACCACCCTCAATACAGTTAAATAAACCACCACCCCCAATGCAGATAAATAAACCACCACCCCCAATACAGATAAATAAACCACCACCCTCAATACAGTTAAATAAACCACCACCCCCAATGCAGATAAATAAACCACCACCCCCAATACAGATAAATAAACCACCACCCTCAATACAGTTAAATAAACCACCACCCCCAATGCAGATAAATAAACCACCACCCCCAATACAGATAAATAAACCACCACCCTCAATACAGATAAATAAACCACCACCCCCAATACAGATAAATAAACCACCACCCCCAATGCAGATAAATAAACCACCACCCTCAATACAGTTAAATAAACCACCACCCCCAATGCAGATAAATAAACCACCACCCCCAATACAGATAAATAAACCACCACCCCCAATGCAGATAAATAAACCACCACCCTCAATACAGTTAAATAAACCACCACCCCCAATGCAGATAAATAAACCACCACCCCCAATGCAGTTAAATAAACCACCACCCCCAATACAGATAAATAAACCACCACCCTCAATACAGTTAAATAAACCACCACCCCCAATGCAGATAAATAAACCACCACCCCCAATGCAGATAAATAAACCACCACCCCCATTACAGATAAATAAACCACCACCCCCAATGCAGATAAATAAACCACCACCCTCAATACAGTTAAATAAACCACCACCCCCAATGCAGATAAATAAACCACCACCCTCAATACAGTTAAATAAACCAGCACCCCCAATGCAGATAAATAAACCACCACCCCCAATACAGATAAATAAACCACCACCCCCAATGCAGATAAATAAACCACCACCCTCAATACAGTTAAATAAACCACCACCCCCAATGCAGATAAATAAACCACCACCCCCAATACAGATAAATAAACCACCACCCTCAATACAGTTAAATAAACCACCACCCCCAATGCAGATAAATAAACCACCACCCCCAATACAGATAAATAAACCACCACCCCCAATGCAGATAAATAAACCACCACCCCCATTACAGATAAATAAACCACCACCCCCAATGCAGATAAATAAACCACCACCCTCAATACAGTTAAATAAACCACCACCCTCAATACAGTTAAATAAATCACCACCCTCAATACAGTTAAATAAACCACCACCCTCAATACAGTTAAATAAATCACCACCCTCAATACAGTTAAATAAACCACCACCCTCAATACAGTTAAATAAATCACCACCCTCAATACAGTTAAATAAACCACCACCCTCAATACAGTTAAATAAATCACCACCCTCAATACAGTTAAATAAATCACCACCCTCAATACAGTTAAATAAACCACCACCCTCAATACAGTTAAATAAATCACCACCCTCAATACAGTTAAATAAACCACCACCCCCAATGCAGATAAATAAACCACCACCCTCAATACAGTTAAATAAACCACCACCCTCAATACAGTTAAATAAATCACCACCCTCAATACAGTTAAATAAACCACCACCACCAATGCAGATAAATAAACCACCACCCCCAATACAGATAAATAAAACACCACCCTCAATACAGTTAAATAAACCACCACCCTCAATACAGTTAAATAAATCACCACCCTCAATACAGTTAAATAAACCACCACCCTCAATACAGTTAAATAAATCACCACCCTCAATACAGATAAATAAACCACCACCCCCAATGCAGATAAATAAACCACCACCCTCAATACAGTTAAATAAACCACCACCCTCAATACAGATAAATAAACCACCACCCTCAATACAGTTAAATAAACCACCACCCCCAATACAGTTAAATAAACCACCACCCCCAATACAGATAAATAAACCACCACCCTCAATACAGTTAAATAAACCACCACCCCCAATACAGTTAAATAAATCACCACCCCCAATACAGATAAATAAACCACCACCCCCAATACAGATAAATAAACCACCACCCCCAATACAGTAAAATAAACCACCACCCCCAATACAGATAAATAAACCACCACCCTCAATACAGATAAATAAACCACCACCCCCAATACAGTTAAATAAATCACCACCCCCAATACAGTTAAATAAATCACCACCCCCAATACAGTAAAATAAACCACCACCCCCAATACAGATAAATAAATCACCACCCCCAATACAGTAAAATAAACCACCACCCCCAATACAGATAAATAAACCACCACCCTCAATACAGATAAATAAACCACCACCCTCAATACAGTTAAATAAACCACCACCCCCAATACAGATAAATATACCAACACCCTCAATACAGATAAATAAACCACCACCCCCAATACAGTTAAATAAACCACCACCCCCAATACAGATAAATAAACCACCACCCTCAATACAGATAAATAAACCACCACCCCCAATACAGTTAAATAAACCACCACCCCCAATACAGATAAATAAACCACCACCCTCAATACAGATAAATAAACCACCAACCCCAATACAGTTAAATAAACCACCACCCCCAATACAGTTAAATAAACCACCACCCCCAATACAGTTAAATAAATCACCACCCTCAATACAGTTAAATACATCACCACCCTCAATACAGTTAAATAAACCACCACCCTCAATACAGTTAAATAAATCACCACCCTCAATACAGTTAAATAAACCACCACCCTCAATACAGTTAAATAAATCACCACCCTCAATACAGTTAAATAAACCACCACCCTCAATACAGTTAAATAAATCACCACCCTCAATACAGTTAAATAAACCACCACCCTCAATACAGTTAAATAAATCACCACCCTCAATACAGTTAAATAAATCACCACCCTCAATACAGTTAAATAAACCACCACCCTCAATACAGTTAAATAAATCACCACCCTCAATACAGTTAAATAAACCACCACCCCCAATGCAGATAAATAAACCACCACCCTCAATACAGTTAAATAAACCACCACCCTCAATACAGTTAAATAAATCACCACCACCAATGCAGATAAATAAACCACCACCCCCAATACAGATAAATAAAACACCACCCTCAATACAGTTAAATAAACCACCACCCTCAATACAGTTAAATAAACCACCACCCTCAATACAGTTAAATAAATCACCACCCTCAATACAGTTAAATAAACCACCACCACCAATGCAGATAAATAAACCACCACCCCCAATACAGATAAATAAAACACCACCCTCAATACAGTTAAATAAACCACCACCCTCAATACAGTTAAATAAACCACCACCCTCAATACAGTTAAATAAATCACCACCCTCAATACAGTTAAATAAACCACCACCACCAATGCAGATAAATAAACCACCACCCCCAATACAGATAAATAAAACACCACCCTCAATACAGTTAAATAAACCACCACCCTCAATACAGTTAAATAAATCACCACCCTCAATACAGTTAAATAAACCACCACCCTCAATACAGTTAAATAAACCACCACCCCCAATACAGATAAATAAACCACCACCCTCAATACAGTTAAATAAACCACCCCCCCCAATACAGTTAAATAAACCACCACCCCCAATACAGATAAATAAACCACCACCCTCAATACAGTTAAATAAACCACCACCCCCAATACAGTTAAATAAATCACCACCCCCAATACAGATAAATAAACCACCACCCCCAATACAGTTAAATAAATCACCACCCCCAATACAGTTAAATAAATCACCACCCCCAATACAGTAAAATAAACCACCACCCCCAATACAGATAAATAAACCACCACCCTCAATACAGATAAATAAACCACCACCCCCAATACAGTTAAATAAATCACCACCCCCAATACAGTTAAATAAATCACCACCCCCAATACAGTAAAATAAACCACCACCCCCAATACAGATAAATAAACCACCACCCCCAATACAGTAAAATAAACCACCACCCCCAATACAGATAAATAAATCACCACCCCCAATACAGTAAAATAAACCACCACCCCCAATACAGATAAATAAACCACCACCCCCAATACAGATAAATAAACCACCACCCTCAATACAGATAAATAAACCACCACCCTCAATACAGTTAAATAAACCACCACCCCCAATACAGATAAATAAACCACCACCCTCACTACAGATAAATAAACCACCACCCCCAATACAGTTAAATAAACCACCACCCCCAATACAGATAAATAAACCACCACCCTCAATACAGATAAATAAACCACCACCCCCAATACAGTTAAATAAACCACCACCCCCAATACAGATAAATAAACCACCACCCTCAATACAGATAAATAAACCACCACCCCCAATACAGTTAAATAAACCACCACCCCCAATACAGTTAAATAAACCACCACCCCCAATACAGTTAAATAAATCACCACCCTCAATACAGTTAAATACATCACCACCCTCAATACAGTTAAATAAACCACCACCCTCAATACAGTTAAATAAATCACCACCCTCAATACAGTTAAATAAACCACCACCCTCAATACAGTTAAATAAATCACCACCCTCAATACAGTTAAATAAACCACCACCCTCAATACAGTTAAATAAATCACCACCCTCAATACAGTTAAATAAACCACCACCCTCAATACAGTTAAATAAATCACCACCCTCAATACAGTTAAATAAATCACCACCCTCAATACAGTTAAATAAACCACCACCCTCAATACAGTTAAATAAATCACCAACCTCAATACAGTTAAATAAACCACCACCCCCAATGCAGATAAATAAACCACCACCCTCAATACAGTTAAATAAACCACCACCCTCAATACAGTTAAATAAATCACCACCCTCAATACAGTTAAATAAACCACCACCACCAATGCAGATAAATAAACCACCATCCCCAATACAGATAAATAAAACACCACCCTCAATACAGTTAAATAAACCACCACCCTCAATACAGTTAAATAAATCACCACCCTCAATACAGTTAAATAAACCACCACCCTCAATACAGTTAAATAAATCACCACCCTCAATACAGATAAATAAACCACCACCCCCAATGCAGATAAATAAACCACCACCCTCAATACAGTTAAATAAACCACCACCCCCAATACAGATAAATAAACCACCACCCTCAATACAGTTAAATAAACCACCACCCCCAATACAGTTAAATAAACCACCACCCCCAATACAGATAAATAAACCACCACCCTCAATACAGTTAAATAAACCACCACCCCCAATACAGTTAAATAAATCACCACCCCCAATACAGATAAATAAACCACCACCCCCAATACAGTTAAATAAATCAGCACCCCCAATACAGTAAAATAAACCACCACCCCCAATACAGATAAATAAACCACCACCCTCAATACAGATAAATAAACCACCACCCCCAATACAGTTAAATAAATCACCACCCCCAATACAGTAAAATAAACCACCACCCCCAATACAGATAAATAAATCACCACCCCCAATACAGTAAAATAAACCACCACCCCCAATACAGATAAATAAACCACCACCCCCAATACAGATAAATAAACCACCACCCTCAATACAGATAAATAAACCACCACCCTCAATACAGTTAAATAAACCACCACCCCCAATACAGATAAATAAACCACCACCCTCAATACAGATAAATAAACCACCACCCCCAATACAGTTAAATAAACCACCACCCCCAATACAGATAAATAAACCACCACCCTCAATACAGATAAATAAACCACCACCCCCAATACAGTTAAATAAACCACCACCCCCAATACAGATAAATAAACCACCACCCTCAATACAGATAAATAAACCACCACCCCCAATACAGTTAAATAAACCACCACCCCCAATACAGTTAAATAAATCACCACCCTCAATACAGTTAAATACATCACCACCCTCAATACAGTTAAATAAACCACCACCCTCAATACAGTTAAATAAATCACCACCCTCAATACAGTTAAATAAACCACCACCCTCAATACAGTTAAATAAATCACCACCCTCAATACAGTTAAATAAACCACCACCCTCAATACAGTTAAATAAATCACCACCCTCAATACAGTTAAATAAACCACCACCCCCAATGCAGATAAATAAACCACCACCCTCAATACAGTTAAATAAACCACCACCCTCAATACAGTAAAATAAATCACCACCCTCAATACAGTTAAATAAACCACCACCACCAATGCAGATAAATAAACCACCACCCCCAATACAGATAAATAAACCACCACCCTCAATACAGTTAAATAAACCACCACCCCCAATACAGTTAAAAAAACCACCACCCCCAATACAGTTAAATAAACCACCACCCTCAATACAGATAAATAAACCACCACCCTCAATACAGTTAAATAAACCACCACCCCCAATACAGTTAAATAAACCACCACCCCCAATACAGATAAATAAACCACCACCCTCAATACAGATAAATAAACCACCACCCTCAATACAGATAAATAAACCACCACCCCGAATACAGATAAATAAACCACCACCCTCAATACAGATAAATAAACCACCACCCTCAATACAGATAAATAAACCACCACCCCCAATACAGTTAAATAAACCACCACCCCCAATACAGTTAAATAAACCACCACCCTCAATACAGATAAATAAACCACCACCCTCAATACAGTTAAATAAACCACCACCCCCAACACAGTTAAATAAACCACCACCCCCAATACAGATAAATAAACCACCACCCTCAATACAGTTAAATAAACCACCACCCTCAATACAGTTAAATAAACCACCACCCCCAATACAGTTAAATAAACCACCACCCTCAATACAGTTAAATAAACCACCACCCCCAATACAGTTAAATAAACCACCACCCCCAATACAGATAAATAAACCACCACCCTCAATACAGATAAATAAACCACCACCCTCAATACAGTTAAATAAACCACCACCCCCAATACAGTTAAATAAACCACCACCCCCAATACAGATAAATAAACCACCACCCTCAATACAGTTAAATAAACCACCACCCTCAATACAGTTAAATAAACCACCACCCCCAATACAGATAAATAAACCACCACCCTCAATACAGATAAATAAACCTCCACCCTCAATACAGTTAAATAAACCACCACCCCCAATACAGTTAAATAAACCACCACCCCCAATACAGATAAATAAACCACCACCCTCAATACAGTTAAATAAACCACCACCCCCAATACAGATAAATAAACCACCACCCTCAATACAGATAAATAAACCACCACCCTCAATACAGTTAAATAAACCACCACCCCCAATACAGTTAAATAAACCACCACCCCCAATACAGATAAATAAACCACCACCCTCAATACAGTTAAATAAACCACCACCCCCAATACAGTTAAATAAATCACCACCCCCAATACAGATAAATAAACCACCACCCCCAATACAGTTAAATAAATCACCACCCCCAATACAGTTAAATAAATCACCACCCCCAATACAGTAAAATAAACCACCACCCCCAATACAGATAAATAAACCACCACCCCCAATACAGTTAAATAAATCACCACCCCCAATACAGTTAAATAAATCACCACCCCCAATACAGTAAAATAAACCACCACCCCCAATACAGATAAATAAACCACCACCCTCAATACAGATAAATAAACCACCACCCCCAATACAGTTAAATAAATCACCACCCCCAATACAGTTAAATAAATCACCACCCCCAATACAGTAAAATAAACCACCACCCCCAATACAGTTAAATAAATCACCACCCCCAATACAGTTAAATAAATCACCACCCCCAATACAGTAAAATAAACCACCACCCCCAATACAGATAAATAAACCACCACCCCCAATACTGATAAATAAACCACCACCCTCAATACAGATAAATAAACCACCACCCTCAATACAGTTAAATAAACCACCACCCCCAATACAGATAAATAAACCACCACCCTCAATACAGATAAATAAACCACCACCCCCAATACAGTTAAATAAACCACCACCCCCAATACAGATAAATAAACCACCACCCTCAATACAGATAAATAAACCACCACCCCCAATACAGTTAAATAAACCACCACCCCCAATACAGATAAATAAACCACCACCCTCAATACAGATAAATAAACCACCACCCCCAATACAGTTAAATAAACCACCACCCCCAATACAGTTAAATAAATCACCACCCTCAATACAGTTAAATACATCACCACCCTCAATACAGTTAAATAAACCACCACCCTCAATACAGTTAAATAAACCACCACCCTCAATACAGTTAAATAAATCACCACCCTCAATACAGTTAAATAAACCACCACCCTCAATACAGTTAAATAAATCACCACCCTCAATACAGTTAAATAAACCACCACCCCCAATACAGTTAAATAAATCACCACCCTCAATACAGTTAAATAAACCACCACCCTCAATACAGTTAAATAAATCACCACCCTCAATACAGTTAAATAAACCACCACCCTCAATACAGTTAAATAAATCACCACCCTCAATACAGTTAAATTAGCCACCACCCCCAATGCAGATAAATAAACCACCACCCTCAATACAGTTAAATAAACCACCACCCTCAATACAGTTAAATAAATCACCACCCTCAATACAGTTAAATAAACCACCACCACCAATGCAGATAAATAAACCACCACCCCCAATACAGATAAATAAAACACCACCCTCAATACAGTTAAATAAACCACCACCCTCAATACAGTTAAATAAATCACCACCCTCAATACAGTTAAATAAACCACCACCCTCAATACAGTTAAATAAATCACCACCCTCAATACAGATAAATAAACCACCACCCCCAATGCAGATAAATAAACCACCACCCTCAATACAGTTAAATAAACCACCACCCCCAATACAGTTAAATAAACCACCACCCCCAATACAGATAAATAAACCACCACCCTCAATACAGATAAATAAACCACCACCCCGAATACAGATAAATAAACCACCACCCTCAATACAGATAAATAAACCACCACCCTCAATACAGATAAATAAACCACCACCCCCAATACAGTTAAATAAACCACCACCCCCAATACAGTTAAATAAACCACCACCCTCAATACAGATAAATAAACCACCACCCTCAATACAGTTAAATAAACCACCACCCCCAACACAGTTAAATAAACCACCACCCCCAATACAGATAAATAAACCACCACCCTCAATACAGTTAAATAAACCACCACCCTCAATACAGTTAAATAAACCACCACCCCCAATACAGTTAAATAAACCACCACCCTCAATACAGTTAAATAAACCACCACCCCCAATACAGTTAAATAAACCACCACCCCCAATACAGATAAATAAACCACCACCCTCAATACAGATAAATAAACCACCACCCTCAATACAGTTAAATAAACCACCACCCCCAATACAGTTAAATAAACCACCACCCCCAATACAGATAAATAAACCACCACCCTCAATACAGTTAAATAAACCACCACCCTCAATACAGTTAAATAAACCACCACCCCCAATACAGATAAATCAACCACCACCCTCAATACAGATAAATAAACCACCACCCTCAATACAGTTAAATAAACCACCACCCCCAATACAGTTAAATAAACCACCACCCCCAATACAGATAAATAAACCACCACCCTCAATACAGTTAAATAAACCACCACCCCCAATACAGATAAATAAACCACCACCCTCAATACAGATAAATAAACCACCACCCTCAATACAGTTAAATAAACCACCACCCCCAATACAGTTAAATAAACCACCACCCCCAATACAGATAAATAAACCACCACCCTCAATACAGTTAAATAAACCACCACCCCCAATACAGTTAAATAAATCACCACCCCCAATACAGATAAATAAACCACCACCCCCAATACAGTTAAATAAATCACCACCCCCAATACAGTAAAATAAACCACCACCCCCAATACAGATAAATAAACCACCACCCTCAATACAGATAAATAAACCACCCCCCCCAATACAGTTAAATAAATCACCACCCCCAATACAGTTAAATAAATCACCACCCCCAATACAGTAAAATAAACCACCACCCCCAATACAGATAAATAAACCACCACCCTCAATACAGATAAATAAACCACCACCCCCAATACAGTTAAATAAATCACCACCCCCAATACAGTTAAATAAATCACCACCCCCAATACAGTAAAATAAACCACCACCCCCAATACAGTTAAATAAATCACCACCCCCAATACAGTTAAATAAATCACCACCCCCAATACAGTAAAATAAACCACCACCCCCAATACAGATAAATAAACCACCACCCCCAATACTGATAAATAAACCACCACCCTCAATACAGATAAATAAACCACCACCCCCAATACAGATAAATAAACCACCACCCTCAATACAGATAAATAAACCACCACCCCCAATACAGTTAAATAAACCACCACCCCCAATACAGATAAATAAACCACCACCCTCAATACAGATAAATAAACCACCACCCCCAATACAGTTAAATAAACCACCACCCCCAATACAGATAAATAAACCACCACCCTCAATACAGATAAATAAACCACCACCCCCAATACAGTTAAATAAACCACCACCCCCAATACAGTTAAATAAATCACCACCCTCAATACAGTTAAATACATCACCACCCTCAATACAGTTAAATAAACCACCACCCTCAATACAGTTAAATAAACCACCACCCTCAATACAGTTAAATAAATCACCACCCTCAATACAGTTAAATAAACCACCACCCTCAATACAGTTAAATAAATCACCACCCTCAATACAGTTAAATAAACCACCACCCCCAATACAGTTAAATAAATCACCACCCTCAATACAGTTAAATAAACCACCACCCTCAATACAGTTAAATAAATCACCACCCTCAATACAGTTAAATAAACCACCACCCTCAATACAGTTAAATAAATCACCACCCTCAATACAGTTAAATTAGCCACCACCCCCAATGCAGATAAATAAACCACCACCCTCAATACAGTTAAATAAACCACCACCCTCAATACAGTTAAATAAATCACCACCCTCAATACAGTTAAATAAACCACCACCACCAATGCAGATAAATAAACCACCACCCCCAATACAGATAAATAAAACACCACCCTCAATACAGTTAAATAAACCACCACCCTCAATACAGTTAAATAAATCACCACCCTCAATACAGTTAAATAAACCACCACCCTCAATACAGTTAAATAAATCACCACCCTCAATACAGATAAATAAACCACCACCCCCAATGCAGATAAATAAACCACCACCCTCAATACAGTTAAATAAACCACCACCCTCAATACAGTTAAATAAATCACCACCCTCAATACAGTTAAATAAACCACCACCACCAATGCAGATAAATAAACCACCACCCCCAATGCAGATAAATAAACCACCACCCTCAATACAGTTAAATAAATCACCACCCTCAATACAGTTAAATAAACCACCACCACCAATGCAGATAAATAAACCACCACCCTCAATACAGATAAATAAACCACCACCCTCAATACAGTTAAATAAACCACCACCCCCAATACAGATAAATAAACCACCACCCCCAATACAGATAAATAAACCACCACCCCCAATACAGATAAATAAACCACCACCCCCAATACAGATAAATAAACCACCACCCTCAATACAGATAAATAAATCACCACCCTCAATACAGTTAAATAAACCACCACCCCCAATACAGATAAATAAACCACCACCCTCAATACAGATAAATAAATCACCACCCTCAATACAGATAAATAAACCACCACCCTCAATACAGTTAAATAAACCACCACCCTCAATACAGATAAATAAACCACCACCCTCAATACAGTTAAATAAACCACCACCCCCAATACAGATAAATAAACCACCACCCTCAATACAGTTAAATAAACCACCACCCCCAATGCAGATAAATAAACCACCACCCTCAATACAGTTAAATAAACCACCACCCTCAATACAGTTAAATAAACCACCACCCTCAATACAGTTAAATAAATGACCACCCTCAATACAGTTAAATAAACCACCACCCCCAATGCAGATAAATAAACCACCACCCCCAATACAGTTAAATAAACCACCACCCTCAATACAGTTAAATAAATCACCACCCCCAATACAGATAAATAAACCACCACCCTCAATACAGTTAAATAAACCACCACCCCCAATACAGTTAAATAAACCACCACCCTCAATACAGATAAATAAACCACCACCCCCAATACAGTTAAATAAACCACCACCCTCAATACAGTTAAATAAATCACCACCCCCAATACAGATAAATAAACCACCACCCCCAATACAGTTAAATAAACCACCACCCCCAATATAGTTAAATAAACCACCACCCCCAATACAGTTAAATAAACCACCACCCCCAATACAGATAAATAAATCACCACCCCCAATACAGTTAAATAAACCACCACCCCCAATACAGATAAATAAATCACCACCCCCAATACAGTTAAATAAACCACCACCCCCAATACAGTTAAATAAACCACCACCCCCAATACAGATAAATAAATCACCACCCCCAATACAGTTAAATAAACCACCACCCCCAATACAGATAAATAAATCACCACCCCCAATACAGTTAAATAAACCACCACCCCCAATACAGATAAATAAATCACCACCCCCAATACAGTTAAATAAACCACCACCCCCAATACAGATAAATAAATCACCACACCCAATACAGATAAATAAACCACCACCCTCAATACAGTTAAATAAACCACCACCCCCAATATAGTTAAATAAATCACCACCCTCAATACAGATAAATAAATCACCACCCCCAATACAGTTAAATAAACCACCACCCCCAAAACAGTTAAATAAACCACCACCCTCAAGACAGATAAATAAACCACCACCCCCAATACAGATAAATAAATCACCACCCTCAATACAGATAAATAAATCACCACCCCCAATACAGTTAAATAAACCACCACCCCCAAAACAGTTAAATAAACCACCACCCCCAATACAGATAAATAAATCACCACCCTCAATACAGATAAATAAACCACCACCCCCAATACAGTTAAATAAACCACCACCCTCAAGACAGATAAATAAACCACCACCCCCAATACAGATAAATAAACCACCACCCCCAATACAGATAAATAAACCACCACCCCCAATACAGTTAAATAAACCACCACCCCCAATACAGATAAATAAACCACCACCCTCAATACAGATAAATAAATCGCCACCCCCAATACAGATAAATAAATCACCACCCTCAATACAGATAAATAAATCACCACCCTCAATACAGATAAATAAACCACCACCCCCAATACAGTTAAATAAACCACCACCCTCAAGACAGATAAATAAACCACCACCCCCAATACAGATAAATAAACCACCACCCCCAATACAGATAAATAAACCACCACCCCCAATACAGATAAATAAACCACCACCCTCAATACAGATAAATAAATCGCCACCCCCAATACAGATAAATAAATCACCACCCTCAATACAGATAAATAAATCGCCACCCCCAATACAGTTAAATAAACCACCACCCCCTACAGATAAATAAATCACCACCCTCAATACAGATAAATAAATCGCCACCCCCAATACAGATAAATAAACCACCACCCTCAATACAGATAAATAAACCACCACCCTCAATACAGATAAATAAACCACCACCCCCAATACAGATAAATAAACCACCACCCTCAATACAGATAAATAAATCACCACCCCCAATACAGTTAAATAAACCACCACCCCCAATACAGATAAATAAACCACCACCCTCAATACAGTTAAATAAACCACCACCCCCGATACAGATAAATAAATCACCACCCCCAATACAGATAAATAAATCACCACCCTCAATACAGATAAATAAATCACCACCCCCAATACAGTTAAATAAACCACCACCCCCAAAACAGTTAAATAAACCACCACCCTCAATACAGTTAAATAAATCACCACCCTCAATACAGATAAATAAATCACCACCCCCAATACAGATAAATAAACCACCACCCCCAATACAGATAAATAAATCACCACCCCCAATACAGTTAAATAAACCACACCCCCAAAACAGTTAAATAAACCACCACCCTCAATACAGTTAAATAAATCACCACCCTCAATACAGATAAATAAATCACCACCCCCAATACAGATAAATAAATCACCACCCCCAATACAGTTAAATAAACCACCACCCCCAAAACAGTTAAATAAACCACCACCCTCAATACAGTTAAATAAATCACCACCCTCAATACAGATAAATAAATCACCACCCCCAATACAGTTAAATAAATCACCACCCCCAATACAGATAAATAAACCACCACCCCCAATACAGTTAAATAAACCACCACCCCCAATACAGATAAATAAACCACCACCCTCAATACAGATAAATAAATCACCACCCCCAATACAGATAAATAAACCAACACCCCCAATACAGATAAATAAACCACCACCCCCAGTACAGTTAAATAAACCACCACCCCCAATACAGATAAATAAACCACCACCCCCATTACAGATAAATAAACCACCACCCTCAAGACAGATAAATAAACCACCACCCCCAATACAGATAAATAAACCACCACCCCCAATACAGTTAAATAAACCACCACCCCCAATACAGATAAATAAACCACCACCCCCAATACAGTTAAATAAATCACCACCCTCAATACAGATAAATAAACCACCACCCTCAATACAGTTAAATAAACCACCACCCCCAATACAGATAAATAAACCACCACCCTCAATACAGTTAAATAAACCACCACCCTCGATACAGTTAAATAAACCACCACCCCCGATACAGATAAATAAATCACCACCCCCAATACAGATAAATAAACCACCACCCTCAATACAGATAAATAAACCACCACCCCCAATACAGATAAATAAACCACCACCCTCAATACAGATAAATAAACCACCACCCTCAATACAGTTAAATAAATCACCACCCTCAATACAGATAAATAAACCACCACCCTCAATACAGTTAAATAAATCACCACCCTCAATACAGATAAATAAACCACCACCCTCAATACAGTTAAATAAATCACCACCCTCAATACAGATAAATAAACCACCACCCTCAATACAGTTAAATAAACCACCACCCCCAATACAGATAAATAAACCACCACCCTCAATACAGTTAAATAAACCACCACCCTCAATACAGATAAATAAACCACCACCCTCAATACAGTTAAATAAACCACCACCCTCAATACAGATAAATAAACCACCACCCTCAATACAGTTAAATAAACCACCACCCCCAATACAGATAAATAAACCACCACCCTCAATACAGATAAATAAACCACCACCCTCAATACAGTTAAATAAACCACCACCCCCAATACAGATAAATAAACCACCACCCTCAATACAGTTAAATAAACCACCACCCTCAATACAGTTCAAAAAACCACCACCCTCAATACAGTTAAATAAATCACCACCCTCAATACAGATAAATAAACCACCACCCTCAATACAGTTAAATAAACCACCACCCCCAATACAGTTAAATAAACCACCACCCCCAATACAGTTAAATAAATCACCACCCTCAATACAGATAAATAAACCACCACCCTCAATACAGTTAAATAAACCACCACCCCCAATACAGATAAATAAACCACCACCCTCAATACAGATATATAAACCACCACCCCCAATACAGTTAAATAAATCACCACCCTCAATACAGATAAATAAACCACCACCCTCAATACAGTTAAATAAACCACCACCCCCAATACAGATAAATAAACCACCACCCTCAATACAGATAAATAAACCACCACCCCCAATACAGTTAAATAAATCACCACCCTCAATACAGTTAAATAAACCACCACCCTCAATACAGATAAATAAACCACCACCCTCAATACAGTTAAATAAACCACCACCCCCAATACAGATAAATAAACCACTACCCCCAATACAGTTAAATAAACCACCACCCTCAATACAGATAAATAAACCACCACCCCCAATACAGTTAAATAAACCACCACCCCCAATACAGATAAATAAACCACCACCCCCAATACAGATAAATAAACCACCACCCTCAATACAGATAAATAAATCACCACCCCCAATACAGATAAATAAACCACCACCCTCAATACAGATAAATAAACCACCACCCCCAATACAGTTAAATAAACCACCACCCCCAATACAGATAAATAAACCACCACCCCCAATACAGTTAAATAAACCACCACCCTCAATACAGATAAATAAACCACCACCCCCAATACAGATAAATAAATCACCACCCCCAATACAGATAAATAAATCACCACCCCCAATACAGATAAATAAACCACCACCCTCAATACAGATAAATAAACCACCACCCCCAATACAGTTAAATAAATCACCACCCTCAATACAGATAAATAAACCACCACCCTCAATACAGTTAAATAAACCACCACCCCCAATACAGATAAATAAACCACCACCCTCAATACAGTTAAATAAACCACCACCCCCAATACAGATAAATAAACCACCACCCTCAATACAGATAAATAAATCACCACCCCCACTACAGATAAATAAACCACCACCCCCATTACAGATAAATAAACCACCACCCTCAATACAGATAAATAAATCACCACCCCCAATACAGATAAATAAACCACCACCCTCAATACAGATAAATAAACCACCACCCTCAATACAGTTAAATAAACCACCACCCCCAATACAGATAAATAAACCACCACCCTCAATACAGATAAATAAACCACCACCCTCAATACAGATAAATAAACCACCACCCTCAATACAGTTAAATAAATCACCACCCCCAATACAGATAAATAAACCACCACCCTCAATACAGATAAATAAACCACCACCCTCAATACAGTTAAATAAACCACCACCCCCAATACAGATAAATAAACCACCACCCTCAATACAGATAAATAAACCACCACCCTCAATACAGTTAAATAAACCACCACCCCCAATACAGATAAATAAACCACCACCCTCAATACAGTTAAATAAACCACCACCCTCAATACAGTTCAAAAAACCACCACCCTCAATACAGTTAAATAAATCACCACCCTCAATACAGATAAATAAACCACCACCCTCAATACAGTTAAATAAACCACCACCCCCAATACAGTTAAATAAACCACCACCCCCAATACAGTTAAATAAATCACCACCCTCAATACAGATAAATAAACCACCACCCTCAATACAGTTAAATAAACCACCACCCCCAATACAGATAAATAAACCACCACCCTCAATACAGATATATAAACCACCACCCCCAATACAGTTAAATAAATCACCACCCTCAATACAGATAAATAAACCACCACCCTCAATACAGTTAAATAAACCACCACCCCCAATACAGATAAATAAACCACCACCCTCAATACAGATAAATAAACCACCACCCCCAATACAGTTAAATAAATCACCACCCTCAATACAGTTAAATAAACCACCACCCTCAATACAGATAAATAAACCACCACCCTCAATACAGTTAAATAAACCACCACCCCCAATACAGATAAATAAACCACCACCCCCAATACAGTTAAATAAACCACCACCCTCAATACAGATAAATAAACCACCACCCCCAATACAGTTAAATAAACCACCACCCCCAATACAGATAAATAAACCACCACCCCCAATACAGTTAAATAAACCACCACCCCCAATACAGTTAAATAAACCACCACCCCCAATACAGATAAATAAACCACCACCCCCAATACAGTTAAATAATCCACCACCCCCAATATAGTTAAATAAACCACCACCCCCAATACAGTTAAATAAACCACCACCCCCAATACAGATAAATAAATCACCACCCCCAATACAGTTAAATAAACCACCACCCCCAATACAGATAAATAAATCACCACCCCCAATACAGTTAAATAAACCACCACCCCCAATACAGTTAAATAAACCACCACCCCCAATACAGATAAATAAATCACCACCCCCAATACAGTTAAATAAACCACCACCCCCAATACAGATAAATAAATCACCACCCCCAATACAGTTAAATAAACCACCACCCCCAATACAGATAAATAAATCACCACCCCCAATACAGTTAAATAAACCACCACCCCCAATACAGATAAATAAATCACCACACCCAATACAGATAAATAAACCACCACCCTCAATACAGTTAAATAAACCACCACCCCCAATATAGTTAAATAAATCACCACCCTCAATACAGATAAATAAATCACCACCCCCAATACAGTTAAATAAACCACCACCCCCAAAACAGTTAAATAAACCACCACCCTCAAGACAGATAAATAAACCACCACCCCCAATACAGATAAATAAATCACCACCCTCAATACAGATAAATAAATCACCACCCCCAATACAGTTAAATAAACCACCACCCCCAAAACAGTTAAATAAACCACCACCCCCAATACAGATAAATAAATCACCACCCTCAATACAGATAAATAAACCACCACCCCCAATACAGTTAAATAAACCACCACCCTCAAGACAGATAAATAAACCACCACCCCCAATACAGATAAATAAACCACCACCCCCAATACAGATAAATAAACCACCACCCCCAATACAGTTAAATAAACCACCACCCTCAATACAGATAAATAAATCACCACCCCCAATACAGATAAATAAATCACCACCCCCAATACAGATAAATAAACCACCACCCTCAATACAGATAAATAAACCACCACCCCCAATACAGATAAATAAACCACCACCCTCAATACAGATAAATAAACCACCACCCCCAATACAGATAAATAAACCACCACCCCCAATACAGTTAAATAAACCACCACCCCCTACAGATAAATAAATCACCACCCTCAATACAGATAAATAAATCGCCACCCCCAATACAGATAAATAAACCACCACCCTCAATACAGATAAATAAACCACCACCCTCAATACAGATAAATAAACCACCACCCCCAATACAGATAAATAAACCACCACCCTCAATACAGATAAATAAATCACCACCCCCAATACAGATAAATAAACCACCACCCCCAATACAGTTAAATAAACCACCACCCCCAATACAGATAAATAAACCACCACCCTCAATACAGTTAAATAAACCACCACCCCCGATACAGATAAATAAATCACCACCCCCAATACAGATAAATAAATCACCACCCTCAATACAGATAAATAAATCACCACCCCCAATACAGTTAAATAAACCACCACCCTCAATACAGTTAAATAAATCACCACCCTCAATACAGATAAATAAATCACCACCCCCAATACAGATAAATAAACCACACCCCCAAAACAGTTAAATAAACCACCACCCTCAATACAGTTAAATAAATCACCACCCTCAATACAGATAAATAAATCACCACCCCCAATACAGATAAATAAATCACCACCCCCAATACAGTTAAATAAACCACCACCCCCAAAACAGTTAAATAAACCACCACCCTCAATACAGTTAAATAAATCACCACCCTCAATACAGATAAATAAATCACCACCCCCAATACAGTTAAATAAATCACCACCCCCAATACAGATAAATAAACCACCACCCCCAATACAGTTAAATAAACCACCACCCCCAATACAGATAAATAAACCACCACCCTCAATACAGATAAATAAATCACCACCCCCAATACAGATAAATAAACCAACACCCCCAATACAGATAAATAAACCACCACCCCCAGTACAGTTAAATAAACCACCACCCCCAATACAGATAAATAAACCACCACCCCCATTACAGATAAATAAACCACCACCCTCAAGACAGATAAATAAACCACCACCCCCAATACAGATAAATAAACCACCACCCCCAATACAGTTAAATAAACCACCACCCCCAATACAGATAAATAAACCACCACCCCCAATACAGTTAAATAAATCACCACCCTCAATACAGATAAATAAACCACCACCCTCAATACAGTTAAATAAACCACCACCCCCAATACAGATAAATAAACCACCACCCTCAATACAGTTAAATAAACCACCACCCTCGATACAGTTAAATAAACCACCACCCCCGATACAGATAAATAAATCACCACCCCCAATACAGATAAATAAACCACCACCCTCAATACAGATAAATAAACCACCACCCCCAATACAGATAAATAAACCACCACCCTCAATACAGATAAATAAACCACCACCCTCAATACAGTTAAATAAATCACCACCCTCAATACAGATAAATAAACCACCACCCTCAATACAGTTAAATAAATCACCACCCTCAATACAGATAAATAAACCACCACCCTCAATACAGTTAAATAAATCACCACCCTCAATACAGATAAATAAACCACCACCCTCAATACAGTTAAATAAACCACCACCCCCAATACAGATAAATAAACCACCACCCTCAATACAGTTAAATAAACCACCACCCTCAATACAGATAAATAAACCACCACCCTCAATACAGTTAAATAAACCACCACCCTCAATACAGATAAATAAACCACCACCCTCAATACAGTTAAATAAACCACCACCCCCAATACAGATAAATAAACCACCACCCTCAATACAGATAAATAAACCACCACCCTCAATACAGTTAAATAAACCACCACCCCCAATACAGATAAATAAACCACCACCCTCAATACAGTTAAATAAACCACCACCCTCAATACAGTTCAAAAAACCACCACCCTCAATACCGTTAAATAAATCACCACCCTCAATACAGATATATAAACCACCACCCCCAATACAGTTAAATAAATCACCACCCTCAATACAGATAAATAAACCACCACCCTCAATACAGTTAAATAAACCACCACCCCCAATACAGATAAATAAACCACCACCCTCAATACAGATAAATAAACCACCACCCCCAATACAGTTAAATAAATCACCACCCTCAATACAGTTAAATAAACCACCACCCTCAATACAGATAAATAAACCACCACCCTCAATACAGTTAAATAAACCACCACCCCCAATACAGATAAATAAACCACCACCCCCAATACAGTTAAATAAACCACCACCCTCAATACAGATAAATAAACCACCACCCCCAATACAGTTAAATAAACCACCACCCCCAATACAGATAAATAAACCACCACCCCCAATACAGATAAATAAACCACCACCCTCAATACAGATAAATAAATCACCACCCCCAATACAGATAAATAAACCACCACCCTCAATACAGTTAAATAAACCACCACCCCCAATACAGTTAAATAAACCACCACCCCCAATACAGATAAATAAACCACCACCCCCAATACAGTTAAATAAACCACCACCCTCAATACAGATAAATAAACCACCACCCCCAATACAGATAAATAAATCACCACCCCCAATACAGATAAATAAATCACCACCCCCAATACAGATAAATAAACCACCACCCTCAATACAGATAAATAAACCACCACCCCCAATACAGTTAAATAAATCACCACCCTCAATACAGATAAATAAACCACCACCCTCAATACAGTTAAATAAACCACCACCCCCAATACAGATAAATAAACCACCACCCTCAATACAGTTAAATAAACCACCACCCCCAATACAGATAAATAAACCACCACCCTCAATACAGATAAATAAATCACCACCCCCACTACAGATAAATAAACCACCACCCCCATTACAGATAAATAAACCACCACCCTCAATACAGATAAATAAATCACCACCCCCAATACAGATAAATAAACCACCACCCTCAATACAGATAAATAAATCACCACCCCCAATACAGATAAATAAACCACCACCCCCAATACAGATAAATAAACCACCACCCTCAATACAGATAAATAAATCACCACCCCCAATACAGATAAATAAACCACCACCCCCATTACAGATAAATAAACCACCACCCTCAATACAGATAAATAAATCACCACCCCCAATACAGATAAATAAACCACCACCCTCAATACAGATAAATAAATCACCACCCCCAATACAGATAAATAAACCACCACCCCCATTACAGATAAATAAACCACCACCCTCAATACAGATAAATAAATCACCACCCCCAATACAGATAAATAAACCACCACCCTCAATACAGATAAATAAATCACCACCCCCAATACAGATAAATAAACCACCACCCCCATTACAGATAAATAAACCACCACCCTCAATACAGATAAATAAATCACCACCCCCAATACAGATAAATAAACCACCACCCTCAATACAGATAAATAAACCAGCACCCCCAATACAGTTAAATAAATCACCACCCTCAATACAGATAAATAAACCACCACCCTCAATACAGTTAAATAAACCACCACCCCCAATACAGATAAATAAACCACCACCCTCAATACAGTTAAATAAACCACCACCCCCAATACAGATAAATAAACCACCACCCTCAATACAGATAAATAAATCACCACCCCCAATACAGATAAATAAACCACCACCCCCATTACAGATAAATAAACCACCACCCTCAATACAGATAAATAAATCACCACCCCCATTACAGTTAAATGAACCACCACCCTCAATACAGATAAATAAACCACCACC
The DNA here is from genome assembly GCF_036365525.1 of Heterodontus francisci. Classification (NCBI taxonomy): domain Eukaryota; kingdom Metazoa; phylum Chordata; class Chondrichthyes; order Heterodontiformes; family Heterodontidae; genus Heterodontus; species Heterodontus francisci. The sequence continues at coordinate 44,174,869 of NC_090371.1, forward strand.
CCCAATACAGATAAATAAACCACCACCCTCAATACAGTTAAATAAACCACCACCCACAATACAGTTAAATAAATCACCACCCCCATTACAGATAAATAAACCACCACCCTCAATACAGATAAATAAATCACCACCCCCATTACAGTTAAATGAACCACCACCCCCAATACAGTTAAATAAACCACCACCCTCAATACAGTTAAATAAATCACCACCCCCATTACAGTTAAATGAACCACCACCCTCAATACAGATAAATAAACCACCACCCACAATACAGTTAAATAAACCACCACCCTCAATACAGTTAAATAAACCACCACCCCCAATACAGATAAATAAACCACCACCCTCAATACAGATAAATAAATCACCACCCCCAATACAGTTAAATAAACCACCACCCTCAATACAGATAAATAAATCACCACCCCCATTACAGTTAAATGAACCACCACCCTCAATACAGATAAATAAACCACCACCCCCAATACAGATAAATAAACCACCACCCTCAATACAGTTAAATAAACCACCACCCACAATACAGTTAAATAAATCACCACCCCCATTACAGATAAATAAACCACCACCCTCAATACAGATAAATAAATCACCACCCCCATTACAGTTAAATGAACCACCACCCCCAATACAGTTAAATAAACCACCACCCTCAATACAGTTAAATAAATCACCACCCCCATTACAGTTAAATGAACCACCACCCTCAATACAGATAAATAAACCACCACCCACAATACAGTTAAATAAACCACCACCCTCAATACAGTTAAATAAACCACCACCCCCAATACAGATAAATAAACCACCACCCTCAATACAGATAAATAAATCACCACCCCCAATACAGTTAAATAAACCACCACCCTCAATACAGATAAATAAATCACCACCCTCAATACAGATAAATAAACCACCACCCCCAATACAGATAAATAAATCACCACCCACAATACAGTTAAATAAACCACCACTCCCAATACAGATAAATAAATCACCACCCTCAATACAGTTAAATAAACCACCACCCCCAATACAGATAAATAAATCACCACCCTCAATACAGATAAATAAACCACCACCCTCAATACAGTTAAATAAACCACCACCCCCAATACAGATAAATAAATCACCACCCTCAATACAGATAAATAAATCACCACCCACAATACAGTTAAATAAACCACCACCCCCAATACAGATAAATAAATCACCACCCTCAATACAGTTAAATAAACCACCACCCCCAATACAGATAAATAAACCACCACCCCCAATACAGTTAAATAAACCACCACCCCCAATACAGATAAATAAACCACCACCCTCAATACAGATAAATAAATCACCACCCTCAATACAGTTAAATAAACCACCACCCTCAATACAGATAAATAAACCACCACCCCCAATACAGTTAAATAAACCACCACCCCCAATACAGATAAATAAACCACCACCCCCAATACAGATAAATAAACCACCACCCTCAATACAGATAAATAAACCACCACCCCCAATACAGATAAATAAACCACCACCCCCAATACAGATAAATAAACCACCACCCCCAATACAGATAAATAAATCACCACCCCAATACAGATAAATAAATCACCACCCTCAATACAGATAAATAAAACACCACCCTCAATACAGATAAATAAACCACCACCCCCAATACAGATAAATAAATCACCACCCCAATACAGATAAATAAATCACCACCCTCAATACAGATAAATAAACCACCACCCCCAATACAGTTAAATAAATCACCACCCCCAATACAGTTAAATAAACCACCACCCTCAATACAGATAAATAAACCACCACTCTCAATACAGTTAAATAAATCACCACCCCCAATACAGTTAAATAAATCACCACCCCAATACAGATAAATAAATCACCACCCTCAATACAGATAAATAAATCACCACCCCCAATACAGTTAAATAAATCACCACCCCAATACAGATAAATAAATCACCACCCTCAATACAGATAAATAAATCACCACCCCAATACAGATAAATAAATCACCACCCTCAATACAGATAAATAAACCACCACCCCCAATACAGTTAAATAAATCACCACCCCCAATACAGTTAAATAAATCACCACCCTCAATACAGTTAAATAAACCACCACCCCCAATACAGTTAAATAAATCACCACCCTCAATACAGTTAAATAAACCACCACCCCCAATACAGATAAATAAATCACCACCCTCAATACAGATAAATAAACCACCACCCCCAATACAGTTAAATAAATCACCACCCCCAATACAGTTAAATAAACCACCACCCTCAATACAGATAAATAAACCACCACCCCCAATACAGATAAATAAATCACCACCCTCAATACAGTTAAATAAACCACCACCCCCAATACAGATAAATAAACCACCACCCTCAATACAGATAAATAAATCACCACCCTCAATACAGATAAATAAATCACCCACCCTCAATACAGATAAATAAACCACCACCCTCAATACAGTTAAATAAACCACCACCCTCAATACAGATAAATAAACCACCACCCCCAATACAGATAAATAAACCACCACCCCCAATACAGATAAATAAACCACCACGCTCAATACAGTTAAATAAACCACCACCCCCAATACAGATAAATAAACCACCACCCCCAATACAGATAAATAAACCACCACCCTCAATACAGTTAAATAAACCACCACCCCCAATACAGATAAATAAACCACCACCCTCAATACAGATAAGTAAATCACCACCCTCAATACAGTTAAATAAACCACCACCCCCAATACAGATAAATAAACCACCACCCTCAATACAGATAAATAAACCACCACCCTCAATACAGTTAAATAAACCACCACCCCCAATACAGTTAAATAAACCACCACCCCCAATACAGATAAATAAACCACCACCCTCAATACAGTTAAATAAATCACCACCCTCAATACAGATAAATAAACCACCACCCTCAATACTGATAAATAAATCACCACCCTCAATACAGATAAATAAACCACCACCCTCAAAACAGTTAAATAAACCACCACCCCCAATACAGATAAATAAACCACCACCCTCAATACAGATAAGTAAATCACCACCCTCAATACAGTTAAATAAACCACCACCCCCAATACAGATAAATAAACCACCACCCTCAATACAGATAAATAAATCACCACCCTCAATACAGATAAATAAACCACCACCCTCAATACAGTTAAATAAACCACCACCCTCAATACAGATTAATAAATCACCACCCTCAATACAGATAAATAAACCACCACCCCCAATACAGATAAATAAATCACCACCCTCAATACAGATAAATAAACCACCACCCCCAATACAGATAAATAAATCACCACCCTCAATACAGTTAAATAAACCACCACCCTCAATACAGATTAATAAATCACCACCCTCAATACAGATAAATAAACCACCACCCCCAATACAGATAAATAAATCACCACCCTCAATACAGATAAATAAACCACCACCCCCAATACAGATAAATAAATCACCACCCTCAATACAGATAAATAAACCACCACCCCCAATACAGATAAATAAACCACCACCCTCAATACAGATAAATAAACCACCACCCTCAATACAGTTAAATAAACCACCACCCTCAATACAGATAAATAAATCACCACCCTCAATACAGATAAATAAACCACCACCCCCAATACAGATAAATAAATCACCACCCTCAATACAGATAAATAAACCACCACCCCCAATACAGATAAATAAATCACCACCCTCAATACAGATAAATAAACCACCACCCTCAATACAGATAAATAAATCACCACCCTCAATACAGATAAATAAACCACCACCCCCAATACAGATAAATAAACCACCACCCCCAATACAGATAAATAAATCACCACCCTCAATACAGATAAATAAACCACCACCCCCAATACAGATAAATAAATCACCACCCTCAATACAGATAAATAAACCACCACCCTCAATACAGATAAATAAATCACCACCCTCAATACAGATAAATAAACCACCACCCCCAATACAGTTAAATAAACCACCACCCCCATTACAGTTAAATGAACCACCACCCACAATACAGATAAATAAATCACCACCCCCAATACAGATAAATAAACCACCACCCACAATACAGTTAAATAAACCACCACCCCCAATACAGATAAATAAACCACCACCCACAATACAGATAAATAAACCACCACCCACAATACAGTTAAATAAACCACCACCCCCAATACAGATAAATAAACCACCACCCACAATACAGTTAAATAAACCACCACCCCCAATACAGTTAAATGAACCACCACCCACAATACAGATAAATAAATCACCACCCCCAATACAGATAAATAAACCACCACCCACAATACAGTTAAATAAACCACCACCCCCAATACAGATAAATAAACCACCACCCACAATACAGATAAATAAACCACCACCCACAATACAGTTAAATAAACCACCACCCCCAATACAGATAAATAAATCACCACCCCCATTACAGTTAAATGAACCACCACCCCCAATACAGATAAATAAACCACCACCCACAATACAGTTAAATAAACCACCACCCTCAATACAGTTAAATAAACCACCACCCCCATTACAGTTAAATGAACCACCACCCTCAATACAGATAAATAAACCACCACCCTCAATACAGATAAATAAACCACCACCCACAATACAGATAAATAAACCACCACCCCCATTACAGTTAAATGAACCACCACCCCCAATACAGATAAATAAACCACCACCACCAATACAGATAAATAAACCACCACCCCCATTACAGTTAAATGAACCACCACCCTCAATACAGATAAATAAACCACCACCCTCAATACAGATAAATAAACCACCACCCACAATACAGATAAATAAACCACCACCCCCATTACAGTTAAATGAACCACCACCCTCAATACAGATAAATAAACCACCACCCTCAATACAGATAAATAAACCACCACCCACAATACAGATAAATAAACCACCACCCCCATTACAGTTAAATGAACCACCACCCCCAATACAGATAAATAAATCACCACCCCCAATACAGATAAATAAACCACCACCCCCAATACAGATAAATAAACCACCACCCACAATACAGTTAAATAAATCACCACCCCCAATACAGTTAAATAAACCACCACCCACAATACAGATAAATAAACCACCACCCCCAATACAGATAAATAAACCACCACTCTCAATACAGTTAAATAAACCACCACCCCCAATACAGATAAATAAACCACCACCCTCAATACAGTTAAATAAATCACCACCCCCATTACAGTTAAATAAACCACCACCCCCAATACAGATAAATAAACCACCACCCACAATACAGATAAATAAATCACCACCCCCATTACAGTTAAATAAATCACCACCCCCAATACAGATAAATAAACCACCACCCACAATACAGTTAAATAAATCACCACCCCCAATACAGTTAAATAAACCACCACCCACAATACAGATAAATAAACCACCACCCCCAATACAGATAAATAAACCACCACTCTCAATACAGTTAAATAAACCACCACCCCCAATACAGATAAATAAACCACCACCCTCAATACAGTTAAATAAACCACCACCCCCAATACAGATAAATAAACCACCACCCACAATACAGTTAAATAAATCACCACCCCCATTACAGTTAAATAAACACCACCCCCAATACAGATAAATAAACCACCACCCTCAATACAGTTAAATAAACCACCACCCACAATACAGTTAAATAAATCACCACCCCCAATACAGATAAATAAACCACCACCCCCAATACAGTTAAATAAACCACCACCCACAATACAGTTAAATAAATCACCACCCCCAATACAGTTAAATAAACCACCACCCTCAATACAGTTAAATAAACCACCACCCACAATACAGTTAAATAAATCACCACCCCCAATACAGTTAAATGAACCACCACCCACAATACAGTTAAATAAACCACCACCCCCAATACAGTTAAATAAATCACCATCCCCAATACAGATAAATAAACCACCACCCACAATACAGTTAAATAAATCACCACCCCCAATACAGATAAATAAATCACCACCCCCAATACAGTTAAATAAATCACCACCCCCAATACAGATAAATAAACCACCACCCACAATACAGTTAAATAAATCACCACCCCCAATACAGATAAATAAATCACCACCCCCAATACAGTTAAATAAATCACCACCCCCAATACAGATAAATAAACCACCACCCACAATACAGTTAAATAAATCACCACCCCCAATACAGTTAAATGAACCACCACCCACAATACAGTTAAATAAATCACCACCCCCAATACAGATAAATAAACCACCACCCCCAATACAGTTAAATAAACCACTACCCCCAATACAGATAAATAAATCACCACCCCCAATACAGATAAATAAACCACCACCCCCAATACAGATAAATAAATCACCACCCCCAATACAGATAAATAAACCACCACCCCCAATACAGTTAAATAAACCACCACCCCCAATACAGATAAATAAATCACCACCCCCAATACAGTTAAATAAACCACCACCCTCAATACAGTTAAATAAACCACCACCCCCATTACAGTTAAATAAACCACCACCCTCAATACAGTTAAATAAACCACCACCCCCATTACAGTTAAATAAACCACCACCCTCAATACAGTTAAATAAGCCACCACCCCCAATACAGATAAATAAACCACCACCCCCATTACAGTTAAATAAACCACCACCCTCAATACAGTTAAATAAGCCACCACCCCCAATACAGATAAATAAACCACCACCCCCATTACAGTTAAATAAACCACCACCCCCAATACAGATAAATAAGCCACCACCCTCAATACAGTTAAATAAACCACCACCCTCAATACAGTTAAATAAATCACCACCCTCAATACAGTTAAATAAACTCCCACCCCCAATACAGTTAAATAAACCACCTCCCACAATACAGATAAATAAACCACCACCCTCAATACAGTTAAATAAACCACCACCCTCAATACAGATAAATAAACCACCACCCACAATACAGATAAATAAACCACCACCCCCAATACAGATAAATAAACCACCACCCCCAATACAGTTAAATAAACCACCACCCTCAATACAGATAAATAAACCACCACCCTCAATACAGATAAATAAACCACCACACCCATTACAGTTAAATAAACCACCACCCTCAATACAGTTAAATAAACCACCACCCCCATTACAGTTAAATAAACCACCACCCCCATTACAGTTAAATAAACCACCACCCTCAATACAGTTAAATAAACCACCACCCTCAATACAGTTAAATAAGCCACCACCCCCAATACAGATAAATAAACCACCACCCCCATTACAGTTAAATAAACCACCACCCTCAATACAGTTAAATAAGCCACCACCCCCAATACAGATAAATAAACCACCACCCCCATTACAGTTAAATAAACCACCACACCCAATACAGTTAAATAAACCACCACCCACAATACAGATAAATAAACCACCACCCTCAATACAGTTAAATAAACTCCCACCCCCATTACAGTTAAATAAACCACCACCCACAATACAGATAAATAAACCACCACCCTCAATACAGTTAAATAAACCACCACCCTCAATACAGTTAAATAAACTCCCACCCCCATTACAGATAAATAAACCACCACCCTCAATACAGATAAATAAACCACCACACCCAATACAGTTAAATAAACCACCACCCACAATACAGATAAATAAACCACCACCCTCAATACAGTTAAATAAACTCCCACCCCCATTACAGTTAAATAAACCACCACCCTCAATACAGTTAAATAAACCACCACCCCCAATACAGTTAAATAAACTCCCACCCCCATTACAGTTAAATAAACCACCACCCACAATACAGATAAATAAACCACCACCCTCAATACAGTTAAATAAACCACCACCCTCAATACAGTTAAATAAACTCCCACCCCCATTACAGATAAATAAACCACCACCCTCAATACAGATAAATAAACCACCACCCTCAATACAGTTAAATAAACTCCCACCCCCATTACAGTTAAATAAACCACCACCCACAATACAGATAAATAAACCACCACCCTCAATACAGTTAAATAAACTCCCACCCCCATTACAGTTAAATAAACCACCACCCACAATACAGATAAATAAACCACCACCCTCAATACAGTTAAATAAACCACCACCCTCAATACAGTTAAATAAACTCCCACCCCCATTACAGATAAATAAACCACCACCCTCAATACAGATAAATAAACCACCACCCTCAATACAGTTAAATAAACTCCCACCCCCATTACAGTTAAATAAACCACCACCCACAATACAGATAAATAAACCACCACCCTCAATACAGTTAAATAAACTCCCACCCCCATTACAGATAAATAAACCAGCACCCTCAATACAGATAAATAAACCACCACACCCAATACAGTTAAATAAACCACCACCCACAATACAGATAAATAAACCACCACCCTCAATACAGTTAAATAAACTCCCACCCCCATTACAGTTAAATAAACCACCACCCACATTACAGATAAATAAACCACCACCCTCAATACAGTTAAATAAACCACCACCCTCAATACAGTTAAATAAACTCCCACCCCCATTACAGATAAATAAACCACCACCCTCAATACAGATAAATAAACCACCACACCCAATACATTTAAATAAACCACCACCCACAATACAGATAAATAAACCACCACCCTCAATACAGTTAAATAAACTCCCACCCCCATTACAGATAAATAAACCACCACCCTCAATACAGATAAATAAACCACCACACCCAATACATTTAAATAAACCACCACCCACAATACAGATAAATAAACCACCACCCTCAATACAGTTAAATAAACTCCCACCCCCATTACAGTTAAATAAACCACCACCCACAATACAGATAAATAAACCACCACCCCCAGTACAGTTAAATAAACCACCACCCTCAATACAGTTAAATAAACTCCCACCCCCATTACAGATAAATAAACCACCACCCTCAATACAGTTAAATAAACTCCCACCCCCATTACAGATAAATAAACCACCACCCTCAATACAGTTAAATAAACCACCACCCTCAATACAGTTAAATAAACTCCCACCCCCATTACAGATAAATAAACCACCACCCTCAATACAGTTAAATAAACCACCACCCTCAATACAGATAAATAAACCACCACCCTCAATACAGTTAAATAAACTCCCACCCCCATTACAGATAAATAAACCACCACCCTCAATACAGTTAAATAAACCACCACCCCCAATACAGATAAATAAACTCCCACCCCCATTACAGTTAAATAAACCACCACCCCCATTACAGTTAAATAAACCACCACCCACAATACAGTTAAATAAACCACCACCCCCAATACATTTAAATAAACTCCCACCCTCAATGCAGATAAATAAACCACCACCCCCAATACATTTAAATAAACTCCCACCCCCACTACAGTTAAATAAACTCCCACCCCCATTCCAGTTAAATAAACCACCACCCCCATTACATTTAAATAAACTCCCACCCCCACTACAGTTAAATAAACTCCCACCCCCATTACAGTTAAATAAACCACCATCCTCAATACAGTTAAATAAACTCCCACCCCCATTACAGATAAATAAACCACCACCCTCAATACAGATAAATAAACCACCACACCCAATACAGATAAATAAACCACCACCCTCAATACAGTTAAATAAACTCCCACCCCCATTACAGTTAAATAAACCACCACCCACAATACAGATAAATAAACCACCACCCTCAATGCAGTTAAATAAACCACCACCCTCAATACAGTTTAATAAACTCCCACCCCCATTACAGATAAATAAACCACCACCCTCAATACAGATAAATAAACCACCACACCCAATACATTTAAATAAACCACCACCCACAATACAGATAAATAAACCACCACCCTCAATACAGTTATATAAACTCCCACCCCCATTACAGTTAAATAAACCACCACCCACAATACAGATAAATAAACCACCACCCCCAATACAGTTAAATAAACCACCACCCTCAATACAGTTAAATAAACTCCCACCCCCATTACAGATAAATAAACCACCACCCTCAATACAGTTAAATAAACTCCCACCCCCATTACAGATAAATAAACCACCACCCTCAATACAGTGAAATAAACCACCACCCTCAATACAGTTAAATAAACTCCCACCCCCATTACAGATAAATAAACCACCACCCTCAATACAGTTAAATAAACCACCACCCTCAATACAGTTAAATAAACCACCACCCTCAATACAGTTAAATAAACTCCCACCCCCATTACAGATAAATAAACCACCACCCTCAATACAGTTAAATAAACCACCACCCCCAATACAGATAAATAAACTCCCACCCCCATTACAGTTAAATAAACCACCACCCCCATTACAGTTAAATAAACCACCACCCACAATACAGTTAAATAAACCACCACCCCCAATACATTTAAATAAACTCCCACCCTCAATGCAGATAAATAAACCACCACCCCCAATACATTTAAATAAACTCCCACCCCCACTACAGTTAAATAAACTCCCACCCCCATTACAGTTAAATAAACCACCACCCCCATTACATTTAAATAAACTCCCACCCCCACTACAGTTAAATAAACTCCCACCCCCATTACAGTTAAATACACCCCCCCCAACTACAATTAAATAACCCCCCCCCCATTTCAGTTAAATAAACCCCCCCACCCCCCACTACCGTTAAATAAACCACCCCCCCCCAACTACAGTTAAATAAACCACCACCCCCCACTATAGTTACGTAAACCCCCACACCCCCACTGCAGTTAAATAAAACCCCACCCCCACTGAACTCTACTCTTATCCGCCTTTCCACTTCACTTTCCTCCTGTAAAACACTCCTTAAAACCTCCCTCTTTGACCGAGCTTTTGATCATTTGCCCTAATGGCTCCTTCTGTGGCTCAGCCTCATATTTTATTTCAGAACACTGCTGTGAAACACTTTGAAGTTGCTGTATAAATACAGGTTGTTGTTGTTGTTTTTTAGGCCCTAAACTCTGGAATTCTATCCTTAAGTCTTTCTGCCTCTCTACTCTGTTTCTTTCTTGAAGACGCTTTTTGAAACCTATCTCTTGGACCAAGCTTTTGGTCATTTGTCCTCATATCTCTTTATGTGGCTCGGTATGAGTTTTTGCTTGAATATGCTCCTTTGAAGGAGCTAGCGATATTTTACTACATTAAAGGTAGTACATAAATACAAGTTGTTGTTGTCACTCTTGTTATCAGGAGTCAGATGGAAGTGAATTGTGTCCTACACATTTCTGTCATCTGCCGACTATTTATTTGTATTTTGCCGTTGTTCCTTTTGGAGTTGTTTAGTGGCACTGACCTTACACCACTGGGGCGCTTATTCACAGGCCTCTGTCAGTGGTAGTCGACCTATAGTGCGTCCAGGAATGCCTTGAGTGGCATGATCCTCCCTCTCTCTAGGAAGTATCTGGGCTCCACACAGCTGAAATAAGATGACTGCTATCTGTGGTCTTATTGAGCCTCCTCTGTGGTATTTTGGCCTTCTCACTGCGATGTATTGGGCCTTTTGCTGTGGTGTATTGGGCTTCCATAGCAGTCCTCAAATAGAATCATGAAGATATGTGTTGTGTTTAGTTTAACTGTAACCCTGTGTCTTTCTCCTAGGTATATGATAATGAGAGAATGCTGGCATGCAATCCCATCACAGAGGCCAACGTTCAAACAGCTAGTCGAGGATCTTGACAGGGTCCTGACGGTGACGTCAACTGAGGTCAGTCTTTTAATTCAAATAAATACTCAGAGAAAGGATTAAGAGGTTAATTAAAGTGAATTTAAATTAAACAATTAATAACACTTAAAATTGCTCAAGAATGCTACTATTTCTTTGTTTCATTGATTTATGTGCAATTCCCGAAAAAGTTATCAGACTTCTTCTTCTTTGGTCTCCTTGTCTTGAGAGACAATGGGTAAGCGCCTGGAGGTGGTCAGTGGTGTGTGGAGCAGCGCCTGGAGTGGATATAAAGGCCAATTCTAGAGTGACAGGATCTTCCACAGGTGCTACAGATAAAATTGGTTGTCGGGGCTGTTACACAGTTGGCTCTCCCCTTGCGCTTTTGTCTTTTTTCCTGCCAACTGCTAAGTCTCTTCGACTCGCCACACTTTAGCCCCGCCTTTATGGCTGCCCGCCAGCTCTGGCGAATGCTGGCAACTGACTCCCACGACTTGTGATCAATGTCACAGGACTTCATGTCGCGTTTGCAGACGTCTTTAAAGCGGAGACATGGACGGCCGGTGGGTCTGATACCAGTGGCGAGCTCGCTGTACAATGTGTCTTTGGGGATCCTGCCATCTTCCATGTGGCTCACATGGCCAAGCCATCTCAAGTGCCACTGACTCAGTAGTGTGTATAAGCTGGGGATGTTGGCCGCCTCGAGGACTTCTGTGTTAGAGATACGGTCCTGCCACCTGATGCAAAGGAGGCAGCGAAGATGGAATGAATTGAGACGTCACACTTGGCTGACATACGTTGTCCAGGCCTGAAGACTCTTAAATGTTAAGGTGTTTTGTGCTACTTCATGTTTATTTGCTGCAAACTGAGTGTTGTTGAAGCAGCAAAGAAATCTTTGCCCAGTTAGTAAATTGATCGCCACCCCCTCCAACCCCGCCAAACTCAGCAGAAAATACAACCGTGGACATGCCTGATTTTGTCATCAACACCCACATACGCTTTGCCTGGCAGAGATCACCAGATACCATTCAGGAGCAGAAACCATGGCCAACTTTTGCTTTGCAACACCCAAGAGACCGAATTTAGTTGTAAGAAAAACAAGAAGGATTTGTATTAATGTAGTGCTTATCACACTGTCCCAAAGCACTTTACAGCCAGTCAAGTACTTTTTGGAAGTATAGTCCTTGTTGTAATGCAAGATCCCACAAACAGCATAAGAAATAGGAGCAGGAGTACTGTACAGCCCCACAAGCCTGTTCTGCCATTCAATACGATCAGGGCTGAATTTCTGCCTCAACTCCACTTTCCCGCTCACCCCCCTATCCCTTCATTCCCTGAGAGACCAAAAATCTGTCTATCTCAGTCTTAAATATACTCAATGATGGAGCATCCACAACTCTCTGAGGTAGAGAATTCCAAACATTCACAACCCTCTGATTGAAGAAATTTCTCCTCATCTCAATCCGAAATGAAAGACCTCTTGTCCTGAGACTGTGCCCCCATGTTCTAGATTCCCCAGCCATGGGGGAAGCAACCTCTCCATGTCTAACCTTTCAAGCTTCTTCTAAATCCCAGAGAGTGCAGGCCCAATTTACTCAGCATCTCATCATGGGACAACCCTGTCATCCCAGAAAGCAATCTGGTGAACTTTTGCTCTAACAACTCCAAAGCAAGTATATCCTTCCTTAGATATAGAAGCCAAGGGTGACATTTTATGCTCCCCTCCATGGTGAGTTTGAAGGCGGGGAGAGCATCAAATCGGGTGGGATGGTGGCGGGAGAGGGACCCTGCCACCATCCTGCCTCCACCAAAATTTGGTCCCAGGCGGGAAAGCCTATGAACAGCCTTCCCACCCTTCCGCCAATTGAGGCTCTTAACTGGGTAATTAATCTCTAATTAAGGGCCTGTTCCTCTCGCAGCCGCAATTACTCATGCAGCGGGCGGCCCTGTCGCATGATAAACCATGTGGGCTGCTTCCCAGCTGTTGGGTTGGGGGGGGAGGGGGGCACGTAGTGCCTGAGGAGGCACCCGACATCGGGAAGGAGAGACCCACTGAGCCACCCACCAGCCCTTGTTGCCAACGCACCCTCCTCCCCTGCAACCCCCATCCCGCGAGACTGCTCCCAACCTGACCTACCTTAAGCCTGCTCTGACCTACCTTGAGCCTGGTTCCAGTGCCACTCGATGGTGTCTGGTCGCTGCAGCTACAGCAGCAGCCACTACCCCCACGGTGGCGCTGCAGTTGCTGACCTCTGATTGGCCGGCAGGTCTGCAAGGCCGGGACTTCTGGTGACAGAGTCCTAAATCCTACGGAAGGCCCGCCGCTGTCCAGTTAAGTGTCTGATTGGCACTAAATTCAGTGGGCCTTCCTTACAAGGGGCAACACAGGGATCTTGGCATTGGTTTCCCCCGACGTCAAGACCCTTGCTACCAAAATAAAATTCCACCCCAAAACTGTACATATTACTCCAAGTGTGGTTTCACAGCCTTATACCATTGTAGCAATACTTCCCTATTCTTATACTCCAGTCCCCTTGCAATAAAGGCCAACATGCTATTTACCTTCTTAATTGCTTTCTGTACCTGCATGCTGACTTTCTGTGTTCCTTATACAAGTACACCCAAGTTTCTCTGAACATCAACATTTAGAAGTTACATGCCTTTCAAAAGATACTGTGCTTTTCTGTTCTTAACCTCACACTTCCCCACATTACATTCCATCTGCCACCTTGTTGCCCATTCACTTAACCTGTCTATATCTCTTTGCAATCTCTTTGTTCTCCTCACATCTTACATTCCCACCTAGCTTTGTATCATCAGCAAACATGGATACTTTTCTCTTGGTCTCTTCATCTAAGTTATGAATATAGATTGTAAATAACTGAGGCCCCAGTGCTGATCCTTGCAGCACTTCGCTAGTTAAAGCCTGCCAACTAGAAAATGCCCCGTTCATCCCTACTCTCTGCATCCTGTCCGTTAACCAATACTCGATCCATGCTGATATATTATCCCCAACTACAGGAGCCTTTATCTTTCCTATTAACCTTTTGAGTGACGACAGCTGCCGAGACATCATTATGGAGGGGGAATGGCAGCTGTAGCCTTCTGGCAATTTTGGCTCAGGTAGGGTGGGGGCTGTGGGAATTAAAGGAGGCCTCACTGCTCCCGCCCCCCCTCTTTAATGACTTTAAGTTCTTCACTCTTATTAGCCTCTTGGTTACTGTCTATTTCTGGTATGTAATTTAAATCTTCTACTGTGAAGACAGACACAAGGACACCTCCGTGACAAACTGGAATTTTTAAAGGTGGTGGAGGGATGGGAGCCAGCAACCTGCACACCTCCAATTACTGTTCTGCTTGTTGATGAGCTTTATTACAGGCTGGAGAGGGACAGAATCAAATTTTCATTGGTGATAATGGGAAGAGCAAACAGTCTGGGACACGTTTATACATAGCTGTCGGGAGCAAAGTGGCAAGCCATTGTTGATTGTGGCTGCTGATGAAAAATCTTGTATAAAAAATTACACTCAAACTAAGGTGCTGATGCAGTGGGGCGAAGGTGCCATCGCTTGAGCAGAGCAGCTTGAGTAATTGAGGAGTGAGAATTTGGGCACTTGTGTGGACGATGAGGCTGCTGGTCCTCTGCTGTCCTGCCTGCACCATTCCTCCAGGCAACGGCAAGCCCGGTAATGGCTGCCATCTGCCTTTTAAAAGCACCCTCCAGAACTAGTTCCTGCCTCCTCCCTGCACACACCGAACCCGCCTCCTGGCCAATTAGGGCCTTTCCCTTTAAAAATCGCGTCACCTTACAGACGCGGTGCAGGTTCGGGACCCGTAAATGATCCGACCATCAGGTTCCCAACCCCGGATTGAAAATCCCGCCCAAGATATTTGTTCAAAGTCTCTAGCATTTCCTCATTCCCCATGATAATTTCTCCTGTCTCTGCCTCTAAGTGACCAACATTTACTTCAGCTACTCTCCTCATCTTTATATACTCGTAAATGTTCTTACAATCCATTATTATATTCCTGGCTAGTTTACTGTCATTCTATTTTTCCCCTTTTATCAGCTTTTTGGTCTCCCTCTGCTAGTTTCTAAAACTCTGCCAATTCTCAGGCTTACTACTATTCTTTGCAACATTATAAGCCTCCTCTTTTAATCAACTTCTATCCTTAACTTCCCGGGTGAGCCACGGATGGATCTTTCTTGGCTTGGCTAAGGGATTGGCTAGTTCTGGAGTACAAGCCTTCACTGCTACAGCCAGGATGTTCTCAGGGCACATAGGCTTTGCTCTATCCAGTGCCTTCAGCTGTTTTTTGATATCATGTGGAATGTATCAAATTGTCTGAAGACTGGCATCTATAATGGTGGGGACTTCAGGAGGAGGCCGAGATGGATCATCCACTCGGCACTTCTGGCTTCTGAAGCAAACGCTTCAGCCTTGTCTTTTACGCTGATGTGTTAGTCTGCCCCATCATTGAAGATGGGGATATTTTTGAAGCCTCCCCCTCCAGCTAATTGTTTAATTGTCCACCACCATTTGTGACTGGATGTGGCAGGACTGCAGAGCTTTGATCTGATCCATTAATTGCAGGATCGCTTAGCTGCCACATTTCTACCCACAGAGTAATTTCACAGGCTGAAACTGCAGTCTTTACATTCAGGCTTGTAAGATTGACTTAGCCTCATCTATGAAGTGATGACACCATTTTCCTTTTCCTTTTTACAAGCCAGTTTTGTCACCACTCTGTTCTCTCTCTTCCCATGAAGGCTTTGACTCCATACTTGGGATATGGTTTCATGGCTGCTAGGCACTTCCTGGATAATCACCCATAGGAACAGGAGGAGGCCATTCAGCCTCTTGAACCCCCTTCTGCCATTCAATTAGATCATAGCTGATCTGTATCTCAACTCCATCTACCCACCCTGGGTCCCTAAACCTTAATACCCTTGTGGAACAGAAATCTACCAATCTGATAGTTTTACATTATCTCCACCCTCGCTGATTCCAGAAACACCCAGGCCAGTAAACATCAAGCGCAGGAAACTGGGTAAAAACAGTAAACAAACCAGTATTCTTCACGATTACGTTGCAAATCGGAATGATACTGTTACCCTTTAAGCAATGTACAGCTGTATCAGTCGGCTGCTGAACTGCTTGCTTTGCAAGCTTTATGTATAATGACATCTGATATTTAACAGTATTGATCAAAAATTGTATAGGGTGTATTTTTAACTCTGGCAGAAACAGGAAATGCTGGAAGTGCACGGCAAGTACTGTGAAGCGTCAGCCTGTGAAAAGAGAAGATAGGTTGACGTCTGATGGTGTATATTGATTGGCTCGATGGCCACACTGAGCAACACAGTGGCACTCAATTATGTGCTCTCTTAATTAGATTCCAGTGAAGGATCTGTATTCGAAATGTTAATTTTTCTTTCCTCTTTTTAGCTGCTTTGGACTTGCCGCAGAGTTCCAGCATTTTCTATTACTGATTTCCAGCATTTACAGTTTTTAAATCTGTGTGCAGACTTTCCCTTCACTACACTAAGCACATTGTTTAATGTAATTCGGAATAAAAAATTGTTTTAAATGCACACGAGGGGCATTCAGCCCGGCTAACTGATCTAGTGTGCTGTTTAAACTCTTGACAGATAATAATTGAAAATGATCGACAGCCCTAATCTCCAACATGTGATCGTAAAACATTATTGCCAGGATTTATGTAGCATTCCTCCTGCCCAATAACCTGCCCCAACCAGACAGTTAACCTCTGACCTGAGAAACTGAGATGGAATGTTGCCAGGAGTGTAGTTTAAAGTCGGTCAGGATTTCACTCTGATCCTGCTGAATGGGAAGGAAAGGAACAGTGATCACATTAGCTGTAATCAGCACCGCTGTCTTTTTATAATGTCACTGCTCAGCAGCCCCTATTATGTGACATAGGAGAGCTAGGAAAGAGACATACACTTGGCAATAAAATGTCAGCACACTTAACTCTTTAACATTATTTGTTCTCATAAGGAATCCATCAATTGCTATAATTTGGAAAGTAAGTAGTTACCCTGGGGTATTTACTTTAATTTAAAAGAAAGAACAGTTTCCTGATTTCATACAATGCAAAACATTGTAATTGTTCAAACAGCAGTATGTGGAAAATATATTACTTAATCCCATTGAATGGTCTTCACACAGAGTATTATCACAAAGAGAACATGCACTCTACATACTCTCAGTAGGGAAAGGCTGTTCTCTTATAATTACCATCATTAATCAAAAATTGGTAAGGGTTATATCACTGCATCTGTATTAAAAACAGAAAATGCTGGAAATTCACTGAAGGTCTGTTACACTCTGAAAAGAGAAGGAATGGGGCTGAGAAATTAGGCTGCACAGCGCCCATTTCTTGGGCACTAAATAGCCTCCTAAGTCCCCAATATGACAGGCAGGAAGCACATGCTCATTACAGGCTGAAATTGCGCAGTCCACCATATTGGTAAAGGTCAAAAAAATAATCATTGGCCATGCCTGAAACAGGCCTTCGGCAAATAAAGGGCCTGATGCCTCTTTGAGGCCCCCACTGCAAATTTGGTTTGCACTGAGGCTGCTGGGGTCAGCTACACTCAGGAAAACCAGGCCTTCAAGCAGCCTAACAGGTGGTGATTTAAGGGACTGTCTGTTAGATTACAACCAACAAGGTAAGTTTTTTAAATGTACTTATCTGAATATGGAGCTGAGAGGAGCAGGGAATATGTTCAGACATGGCTCCAACCAACAGCTGAAACACCTTGGCAACAGGCAGAAAAAGCACCTTTTCCAATATATCACCAACCACACCCCACTTTCGCCTTCCCCCCCACTCCCATTTGGGAGTTCTTGGGTAGTTGAAATGAGACAGAAACACAGCAGATTCGGACTCCACTCCATTGCAATAATGCTGGAATTATGTTCCCCCCTCTATCCCCGCCCCCAACTCCACCCCCAGCCCTGTCGCTGGGTGGGGTGGAATTCTATCCTTATTATTGGATGGCACCTCCATGAGTGACAAATGTCATGTTGAACAGATTTTAGTACCAGAATTGTTACAAAGAATCTGATTGCCCTGGCTGTTTAAGGGACTGTGTAGATGTGATGAACCTTCGGCCACCTACTCGTACACTGGGCTAGCTAGTTCAAACATTTCATGCTATAGGCAATTAGAGTGATCACCCATTATCAAGTCTTAAGTAACATACCAGGTTTTGTCACCTCTGGTTTCTGCCTGCTCCCAGTCTGATCTCACATTGCTGTGTAAATACCTGCTTCCAGATTCTCATTACAGTACACTTGGATGGCCAATAAGGTTTCTGGATTGTTGACACCAGGAAAGGGCCCATTTACTTATGTATGGATGGCAGGAGAGGACAAAACTGGAGGCTTGACTGCAATGGCCATGTTATTAAATATCCTGCCATTGCTCATCATCTAAACTGTGAGTTTGCACTCTCACGGAAAGAAAATCCCCTTGGAATGGCCACTGTCCATTGACCTACATTACAGTACCTTCAGGCAGGGAAAACTTCAGGGGATTTTCCAAGGAAAACTGAAATCTTTCAGTCTTGTGTGGTAAAATACATTGTACATTATAAAATATAATCATATTAACAGAACCATAGCCTGGATTCTACCAAATGTTGAATTGATGTTCTTTTGGGAGAGAAGGAAAGACTTGCACTCATAGCATTTTTCGCGACCTTCGGACATCCCAAAGCGCTTTGCTGCCAATTAAGTACTTTTGAAGCGGAGTTATGTTGTAACGTAGGAAACACAGCAAGACCCCACAAACAGCAATATGATAAATGACGAGATAATGTGTTTTTGTGACGTTGTTTGAGGGATAAATATTGGCCAGGACACTGGAGAGCTCCCCTGCTCTTCTTCGAAATAGTGCCAAGGGATCTTTTACGTCCACCCAAGAGGCCAGACAGGGCCTCAGTTTAACATTTCATCCACAAGACAACACCTCCAACCGCGCAGCACACTCTGGATTTTGTGCTCAAGTCTCTGGAGTGGGACAATTTTCTGACTCAGAGGCAAGAGTGCTGCAAACTGAGCCACAGCTTACACCTCATGTATGGAGCCTACGATAAGTGTACTTGCAGTTCATGCCACAGAAGGGTTGTAATGTTTTTTTTCCCCTTTGTATTTCAGGAGTACCTTGACTTGTCGGCACCTTTCGAGCAGTATTCCCCAGCATGCCAAGACACACACAGTACGTGCTCTTCTGGAGACGACTCCGTCTTTGCCCATGATGCTTTGCCTGATGAGACTTGTCTCGCCAAGCACCAGCAGTGCAATGGTGTCATCAGGACATGAGACTGTTTGAGACAAAAGAAACAGGAGTATAGAATGCTGAACCATGGACAACTCACACTGAAGGAAATAGACTGAACCATCTGGGACTCTAGTCCCCATTTTACTTCCCACCATTTTTGAGCCTTACATCTTCAAGTGCTGTACCCATCTAAAAAAAATGCTTGGCATGAAGAAACATTTTTCTTTTGGAAACAAAATCTAGAAACTGAAATGGAACATTTTGCAAAAAAAAAAATCCGAGAGGTAATAACCTTTGACCTCTGGCATTGTGACTGCTAAAGGAACCATTCTGTGCCTAAGTCGACAAGTGTGTGCTAAGAAAGGAAAGTGAAACAAAAGACAATTATTTTTCTTTACAAAAGAGCATCTAAATACTTTTTATTTGTGTGAAGCTGCAGATTCCAGAAGAGTTGTAAATATATAAATATGAATATTGTATGATAATGTTTAAAAAAAAAACAGTTGTATACTTACGATTTACTTGTTTAGGAAAAACACAAAAAAAACATAACTACAAGTATGAGTAAGCAAATCCTAAAATCATTGCAGTCTAGGATATTCAGTATTAATCTGGAAATTATTAAAGGAACACATTGTGTAGTGAGCGAGGGGGTAACATAGTTCAAAAACCATTAATTATTTGCAAACTGATTAGCACATTGTATATTTGTAAAGTTGTTGATAGACTTTAACATATCATTTTGGTTAAGAGATTTATAAGTATATAGCTTATTTACTAATTACTGTACACATCTTTAGTTACCTAGATTCTTAATTTTTGTTTTACATGTTTATAATTTTTAATTTATTACCCGTTTAAAATTGGTTGGACACAAAGGTAGATTGTGGTTCATGAGGAAAAAAATATTAGAATCAAGTTTTCGAATGTCATGTAAAATGAACATTATCAGTTTTTATTTTAGATTGCAATGATTTTTCTGTTAGTTAGAAATCCGATCCTAGAAATGTATTGACTTTTCATAACATATGAAGGTTTGTGCTTTGTGGTTGATTTTTGATCAAGACACAACAGAGCTGAAGTGCTGACTGTGAATGATAACTATGTGCCTGTTGCATGGATGTGGTACCTTCCTGGAAGCTGCCCTGACACTATTGGCCCTGCGAAAGATTGCTGGTATTGTCGCTAGGACAAGGGTGTGCATTTGAAGTTCTTATACCGAGTGCCCATTTGGACAGGATAGATTTTGGCCTACCAGAGCTGGGTTGTGTCTGGAGAGAACATTTTCAAATCGAATCATAAGTAGTGTCAGATTCTGGTGCTGGTCATGGTGGAGCAGTTTGAGATCATTAATCAAGTGCGTCACATGCAAGGAGCACATCACACAACATTAAAGCACATTGGCTTGTGTGTGATTTATATTTCTTTTCATTCCCCTCCCTCATAGCGTATTGGTGCCAAAACATTAAATACACCCAGTGACAGCACTGAATGTGCAAGTGAGTAGAAGCGTTGTGCTGGCACTTTGTACTGTTGTAATGAGAGGGTGCAATGAATGTCCATTGCAGACAACTCGTGAGAAAAAGAATTGCCAATCAATCAGTGACATCAGTCATATTTCAGTGACTTTTGAGTCACTCCCTTCTCTTTATGCAGATGGTGCCACAAGCACGACTTATGTGGTGCAATTTAAATGTAACGTGCAATTTTGCAAAGAACTCATTTGAGGTAAACACTTTTTAAAAAAAAAAGAAAAATGACTAGAACAGATGGCCAAATAGGTAACTGGCAGTCACTGAGCAACTGTGTAACCCAGGATAAAAATAAAATTCTCTTTGATTTTAAATAGGAATTCTGCAGGTAAAATACAGAGAAGAATTTAGGTAGGAATCCTATTAAAATCAATTAAAAATTAAATTTGTTTCCTTTAACCTTTATTAGGACCGTGAAGCTCTTACTCTGTAGAAAGGTTAATTTAATAGATTGAAGTTATCTGTTAACTCTTTAATACAAAAGTAGGAGTTCAATAGCTGTGTAATTTTTGTAAAATGAAAAGACACTTCCTTATTTTCTTACCGATCGCTGTTGATGTGTACATTCCAGGTACCTAATGGATAAAAAAGAAACTTTTCCAATATTTGAAATTTGTGCATGATTTACAAGAAAAGAACTTAGATATATATCTAATTTATTGAGTTTTTTACAAAATATATGTATTGTAGCTTTGTCCAAACTTAACATTTGATATCCAGTTCCCTTTGTGTAGATGTAATCGTGTCAAGCATTACTGGCAATAGCTAAGGTTCCCAATTAACGTTCCGTGGTTATTTGGACCATTGTCTATCGTTGATACATTCACACTCGTAGTAGCCAGAGGTAAGCTCAAATAAAAAAGGAAAAATCTCCGTTCAAACCTATTTGTCTGCCTGAAGCCTGTAAAAAGGTCACAGATGGTCTTTCTGGAGTTAAAAAAAAAACTAGCACTGAACAATATCTGTCTGCCTTTACGAAACTTTGTTATTAACATGGAACTGTTCCATTCCACAAAAATAAAAAGATATTGTTTTAAAATGCAAGAGTTTCCATTCCTCATTCTTCATTGCATTATAATTGATGTGATTTATAATGGGCCAGAGTTTCCTGCCATGGTAATATTGCTGACGAGTATGATAAATTAGATCATTGTGACCTCCAATCCTCCAGTGGCAAACTTACGCCAGGAATTACTGGTGAACAGGGTAGCAAGAGAAACAAAAACAGCACAGCCGGTGGCCAAAGGAAAAACCCATTGCAATGCACTTGCTACTCAGTCTCTCTGATAATCCAGAAACACAGACAAGTTAGCATTGTTTATTGGAGCATATTTCTCTTGCGTATGCGCTCACTCAGAGGCCGAGCTTCAAACCCTCGTCGTGCATTCACAGAGGCGTATGAAAGAATGGGCCTAAGCTGAACATCCATTGGTCCTGCTCCTGCAGTGCAACACTGCCCCCTGACTATCAAGATCCACGGTGAACCACTGGCCAATGTGGATCACTTCTCATAACTTGGGAGCCTCCTCTCAGCAAGGTCAGACATCAGCGATGAAACTCAGCATCGCCCCCAGTGTGCCAGCACAGACTTCAGTCGTCTGAGGAAAAGAGTGTTTGACGACAATGACCTCAAACCTGGCACCAAGTTCATGGTCTACAGGGCCACAGTGTTACCTGCCCTCCTGTATGTATCGGAAACATGGACACTGTACAGCAGACATCTCAAAGCCCTAGAGAGATATCACAAGCGGTGCCTCCACAAAGATCCTGCAAATTCAGTGGCCGGACAGGCACTTCAATATCAAAGAACAAAGACAATTACAGCACAGGAACAGGCCCTTCGGCCCTCCAAGCCTACGCCGATCCAAATCCGCTATTAAACATGTCGCCTATTTTCTAAGGGTCTGTATCTCTTTACTTCCTGCCCATTCATGTATCTGTCTAGATACATCTTGAAAGACGCTATCGTGCCCGCGTCTACCACCTCCACTGGCAATGCGTTCCAGGCACCCACCACCCTCTGCGTAAAGAACTTTCCACGCATATCCCCCCTAAACTTCTCCCCTTTCACTCTGAACTCGTGTCCCCTTGTAATTGAATCCCCCACTCTGGGAAAAAGCTTCTTGCTATCCACCCTGTCTATACCTCTCATGATTTTGTACACCTCAATCAGGTCCCCCCTCAACCTCCGTCTTTCTAATGAAAATAATCCTAATCTACTCAACCTCTCTTCATAGCTAGCGCCCTCCATACCAGGCAACATCCTGGTGAACCTCCTCTGCACCCTCTCCAAAGCATCCACATCCTTTTGGTAATGTGGCGACCAGAACTGCACGCAGTATTCCAAATGTGGCCGAACCAAAGTCCTATACAACTGTAACATGACCTGCCAACTCTTGTACTCAATACCCCGTCCGATGAAGGAAAGCATGCCGTATGCCTTCTTGACCACTCTATTGACCTGCGTTGCCACCTTCAGGGAACAATGGACCTGAACACCCAAATCTCTCTGTACATCAATTTTCCCCAGGACTTTTCCATTTACTGTATAGTTCACTCTTGAATTAGATCTTCCAAAATGCATCACCTCGCATTTGCCCTGATTGAACTCCATCTGCCATTTCTCTGCCCAACTCTCCAGACTATCTATATTCTGCTGTATTCTCTGACAGTCCCCTTCACTATCTGCTACTCCACCAATCTTAGTGTCGTCTGCAAACTTGCTAATCAGACCACCTATACTTTCCTCCAAATCATTTATGTATATCACAAACAACAGTGGTCCCAGCACGGATCCCTGTGGAACACCACTGGTCACACGTCTTCATTTTGAGAAACTCCCTTCCACTGCTACACTCTGTCTCCTGTTGCCCAGCCAGTTCTTTATCCATCTAGCTAGTACACCTTGGACCCCATGCGCCTTCACTTTCTCCATCAGCCTACCATGGGGAACCTTATCAAACGCCTTACTGAAGTCCATGTATACGACATCTACAGCCCTTCCCTCATCAATCAACTTTGTCACTTCCTCAAAGAATTCTATTAAGTTGGTAAGACATGACCTTCCCTGCACAAAACCATGTTGCCTATCACTGATAAGCCCATTTTCCTCCAAATGGGAATAGATCCTATCCCTCAGCAGCTTCCCTACCACTGACGTCAGGCTCACCGGTCTATAATTACCTGGATTATCCCTGCTACCCTTCTTAAACAAGGGGACAACATTAGCAATTCTCCAGTCCTCCGGGACCTCACCCGTGTTTAAGGATGTTGCAAAGATATCTGTTAAGGCCCCAGCTATTTCCTCTCTCGCTTCCCTCAGTAACCTGGGATAGATCCCATCCGGACCTGGGGACTTGTCCACCTTAATGCCTTTTAGAATACCCAACACTTCCTCCCTCCTTATGCCGACTTGACCTAGAGTAATCAAACATCTGTTCATAACCTCAACATCCGTCATTCTCCTCGGTGAATACCGATGCAAAGTACTCGTTTAGAATCTCACCCATTTTCTCTGACTCCACACATAACTTTCCTCCTTTGTCCTTGAGTGGGCCAATCCTTTCTCTAGTTACCCTCTTGCTCCTTATATATGAATAAAAGGCTTTGGGATTTTCCTTAACCCTGTTTGCTAAAGATATTTCATGACCCCTTTTAGCCCTCTTAATTCCTCGTTTCAGATTGCGCCTACCATCCCGATATTCTTTCAAAGTTTCGTCTTTCTTCAGCCGCCTAGACCTTATGTATGCTTCCTCTCTCAGGCCAACATCCCCAGTATCGAGACACTGGTCATGGCTAGTCAGTTACGTTGGGCGGGCCACATCATCTGCATGCCTGACACAAGAGAGACAGGATAAATTGTCACTTAGAAAGGCACAGGTTAATCAAGGACAGTCAGCATGGATTTGTTAAGGGAAGATCTTGTTTGACCAGTTTGATTGAAATTTTTGAAGAAGTAACAAGGAAGATAGATGAGGGGAGTGCAGTTAATGTGGTCTACATGATTTTAGCAAGGCTTTTGACAAAGTCCCACACGGCAGACTGGTTAAAAAAATAAAATCCCATGGGATCCAGAGAAATGCAGCAAGGTGGATATAAAATTGGCTCAGTGGCAGGAAACAAAGGGTGATTGTTGATGGCTATTTTAGCGATGGAGGGCTGTTTCCAGGGTTCTGCAGGGCTCCGTACTTGGTCTCCTGCTTTTTGTGGTGCATATTAACGATTTGGACGTAAATGTAGGGGGCAAGATCAAGAAGTTTGCGGATGACACAAAGATTGGCCGTGTGGCCATAAGCTGCAGGGCTACGGACCAAATGCTGAAAGGTGGGATTAGAATAGGTGGGTCGTTTTTCAGCTGGCACAGACACAATGGGCCAAGTGGCCTCTTTCTGTGCCTTAAACCTTCTCTGATTCTAAGACTCCCAAAACAAGCTTTTTACTCTGAGCTCCATCATGGCAAGAGGCTACCAGGTGAGCAGAGGAAACGCTACAAGGATGTCCTTATAGCCTTCCTGAAAAAAATGTGACATCTCCACTGATTCGTTGGGAATCTCTTGCCCGAGACCACCCAAAATGGAGAAGAAGAATCCACGAATGTGCCAGCCAGTTTGAACAATGTCGACATTGCAACTAAGTGCAAACAGTGGAAGGAGTGTTCAGAAATTTAAGCATCCCATTCACTTGCCTCATCAAACACCACCTGCCCCACCTGTGGC
The DNA here is from genome assembly GCF_036365525.1 of Heterodontus francisci. Lineage (NCBI taxonomy): Eukaryota > Metazoa > Chordata > Chondrichthyes > Heterodontiformes > Heterodontidae > Heterodontus > Heterodontus francisci. The sequence goes on from NC_090371.1 coordinate 44,201,413, forward strand.
AGAGTGTACTGATCCAGAATTGGACTATTCAGTCACCTAAGGACCCACAGCCCTGGAGTGAAAGAAAGTCATCCTCGTTCCTGATGGACTGCCTAAGAAGATATTTCTCTGCTGGCTTGCCTTTTGCATCCAGCAGTGCTTAAAATAGATGCTTAAAGGTTGAACTGATAGGTAGAAACAAGTAAATTATACGGAGTTAATCGCTGAATTTTCCCAGCCCTGTGGAGGTGATTTTGGAATCGGGGTGGGGGGTGGTTTGGGAAAGCAGTGGAAACCCCATTGGAAGAGCTTCTTGATGCTGTCGCCCAGGCCAACTGCCACGGGAATCGACAGCCTTCTTCATAGAGGTGGGCAGGCAATGAAGCCAATTAAGGCCTCAACCAGGGGCCATTTTCCCCCCAATGCTGCAACTTTCCCGGCATCACACAAGTCCCCGTTGTGTCACAAGCCCGGCAAAACTACAGAGACAGCCTCTCACCAGAAGGCCAGCAGGATATGGGCGGCTGAATGAATTGGCAGCATCAGGGGGCTGTAGTGATCACAGGGGTCCGGAAACAGCCGCAGGCACTCTTCTGGAGGGCCCATTCCTTCACCCTGAGGCTCCTCATAGTACTTTGTTATCTTTTTCACCATTGAAGAGGAGGCCTTTGTGAGCGCTCTCTAAGTCTCCCTCCTCTCCAGCAGCCCTCACTTCCTATGATCGTGTTGCCATCTGAACATTGCTGCAAGCCCTCCTATTGGGCCTCCTACTTCCCAGTTGCACCCATCGTCCTTAACTAGACAGTGAACATGGAGGCGGCCAATTAGGAAGCGGCCTCACGTAAAGTTGCTTTGTCAGATGTGCTGAGGTCATGTGCAAGTGGGTCCCAACATCAGCAGTCACGACTCCTGCAGGAAAATTCAGCCCAATGTATCTTGAGGGCTGTTTTTAATACCTGTCTGGTCATTATATAAAATAGTGATCACAGTCCTCACCATCGATCTTGGACACACAATATGGAGATTTTGGGGGTAATTTTGACCCTCGCCCCACAAAACAAGTAAGTTTGTGTTGGGTGGCAAGTTAAACAGTTAAAAATTTTAAATCCGAACCCAAAGGCCACCTCGAACCCACCCATTTTCGGTGTTAACAGCAGTGGGATGGAGAGGGTGGGGATGATATGAATTAGAAGCAGGAGTAGGCCACTCAGCCCCTCGAGCCTGCTCTGCCATTCAATAAAATCATGGCTGATCTGATTGTAACCTCAACTCCACGTTCCCGCCTACCCCCGATAACCTTTCACCCCCTTGCTTATCAAGAATCTATCTACCTCTGCCTTAAAAATATTGAAAAGCTCTGTTTCCACTGCCTTTTGAGGAAGAGAGTTCCAAAGACTCATGACCCTCTGACAGAAAATATTTCTCCTCATCTCTGCTTATATGGGCGAACCCTTATTTTTAAACAGTGACCCCAAGTTCTAGATTCTCCCACTGGAGGAAACTTCCTTTCCACATTCACCCTGTCAAGACCCCTCTGAATCTTATATGTTTCAATCAAGCCGCCTCTTACTCTTCTAAACTCCAGCGGATACAAGCCTAGCCTGTCCAACATTTCCTCAGAAGACGACCTGCCCATTTGCGATTCATGACTAGGACACCCAGATCACTCTGCATCTCAGAGCTCTGCAATCTCTCACCATCTAGATAATATGCTTCTTTTTTATTCTTCCTGCGAAAATGGTCAATTTCACATTTTCCCACATTATGCTCCATTTGCCAGATCTTTGCTCACTCACTGAACCTACCCATATCCCTTTGTAGCTTCCTCTTCACAACTTACTTTCCTACCTATCTTTGTGTCATCAGCAAATTTAGCAACCATACCTTCGGTCCCTTCATCTAAGTCATTTATATAAATTGTAAAAAGTTGAGGCCCCAGCACAGATCCCTGTGGCACACCACCCATTACATCTTGCCAAACAGAAAATGATCCATTTATGCCTATTTTCTACTTTCTGTTAGCTAGCCAATCTTCTATCCATGCCAAAATGTTACCCCATACACGATGAGCTTTTATTTTCCGCAATAACCTTTTATATGACACCTTATCAAATGCCTTCTAGAAATCTAAGTACAGTACATCCACTGGTTCCCCTTTATCCACAGCATGTGTTACCTATTCAAAGAACTCCAATAAATTGCTTAAACATGATTTCCCTTTCACAAAACCATGTTGACTCTGCCTGATTACCTTTAATTTTTCTAAATGCCCTGCTATAACATCTTTAATAATAACGTCTAATATTTTCCCTAAGACAGATGTTAAACTAACTGACCTGTAGTTTCCTGCTTTCTGTCTCCCTCCATTTTTGAATAAAGGAGTTATCTTGGCTATTTTACAATCTAATTGAACCTTCCCCAAACCAGGGAATTTTGGAAAATGAACTATCTCACTAGCCACTTCTTTTAAGAGCCAAAGATTAAGTCCATCAGGACCCGGGGACTTGTCAGCCCACAGCTCCAACAATTTGTTCAGTACCACTTCCCTGGTGATTGTAAATTTTTTGAGTTCCTCCCTCCCTTCCATTTCCTGATTTACAGCTATTTCTGGGATATTACTTGTATTCTCTATGGTGAAGACTGATGCAAAATGCCTGTTCAGTTCATCTGCCATCTCCTTATATTCCTTTATTAATTCCCCAGACTCACTTTCTATAGGACCAACACTCACTTTGTTAACTCTTTTTTTAAAAAATATCTACAGAAACTCTCACTATCTGTCTTTATATTTCTCATCAGCTTTCTCTCGTACTCTAATTTTTCCCTCCTTATTAATCTTTTAGTCGTTTTTTGCTGCTTTTTATATTCTGTCCAATCTTCTGACCTGCCACCCATCTTTCTGCAATTATATGCCTTTTCATTAAGCTTGATACTATCTTTAATTTTTTTAGTTAACCATGGATGGCGGGTCCTCCCCTTGAAATTTTTCATTCTCAATGGAATGTATCTATTCTGTATATTCTGAAATATCCCCTTAAATGTCTGCCACTGCATCTTATTGACCTATGCCTTAACCTACTCTGCCAGTTCACTCTTGCTAGCTCTGCTTTTGTGCCCTCATAATTGCCCTTATTTAAGTTTAAAATACTAGTCTTAGATCCACTCTTCTCTCCCTCAAACTGAATGTAAAATTCAATCATATTATGATCGCTGCTGCCTAGGGGCGCTTTCACTATGAGGTCATTAATTAATCCTATCTCGTTGCACAATCAGCTCTCAGAAGGCTCTAATAATATATGAAAAAACTGATGTTTCACTGGAAATTTCAGCAGCTTTTTGGAAGCTGGAGAAATACTCCAGGGATATTGTTCCTGCACTGTGGATTAAGGTGTAAATGGTCACATTGTAATCACTGACAACCACATTCAAATAGGATTAACAATTTGAGTTATATATTTAAAAATCTCACATTCGGTTGGTAGTTTGAGGCCAGGGGCCCACTAACCCTCTCCCCTCTCCCTGATGTACACATGATTGAGATTTTGGTTATATTGTTATGCATTTAACACCAGTGACCTTAGACACTGTCAGAATGGCACTAGTTAATTCTCAGAAAAAAAGCCTAGTGACGGCAACATAGTTATTAATTCTGCATTTAAACAGTACTCTAAGATTCCCGTGATAGTATACCGAACCCACCAGCACCATTCTGCAGCAGTTTACGCAGTGGTCAGGTAGCATTAATGAAGGAAATTCTCGATCGGCAGAGCCATGATAATGAACTGTGTCAGCAAGGGAAGTGGTGGAGCAGCGCAAAATTCCCAGGAAATTATGGCGTGGGACAATGACGCGAGTCACCTGCACCATAATTTCCAGTGATGTTTGCGCTGTAAAACAAACCCAGTCTCATGGATGTGCCAGTCCAATAGTACGACTACAACTCAACTGCAATGGTAATGATTCCATCCCATGTTTCCCCTTCCCCCTTCCTGAACATGTTGATTTGTCCTGCGTAAGGTTCTACAGATGCCAGGAGCCCCTGGTATCTCCCTCAATGGCTATTCTTCAGATGTAAGCCTAGGCAGTGAGAACTGGCAGGCTATTCAACGATGGGAGCATCATAGCTGAGCCCAATCCGTTTCTTGTTTGATGTCTACACAATCGCACTTTTCAATAAGATTCAATAGTGATCGAGGGAAGACACGTTGCCCGACTTTCTCTTTCCAAACCAAGAAAGCTGAGGCCGATTATTGTCTCCACTGGCTTTCTGCCTGAGTTCAGTTAATTCAGCACAGATGAAGGATACATCCTGGGATCCTTCCAGGTCAGTATGGCTCAGTGGCTCACCTAATATATTCAGTTTTGAATTCTCTCCTTCATTTACAATTTCCTCCACCACCCTACCTCTTCAACCTTGCCCAAATCTACATTCAATGTGCACTGCTCTTCCAATTGTGGCCCCCTTTACAAAGCTCCCTCTCTCCATTCAGAAAGTCAGGCTCTTTAGTCCCACACTCTCAATCTCTCTCCCGGAATCCTTACACCTTTCTGCCTTTCTTCCTTCCTTCAAAGGTTTCCTTGAAATTAGCTCTCTGATCATTGGTTCCGTTCCTTAATCCTTCTTCTCCTGCTCAGCATCTAATTGTCCTCTGAAGCTTTTTCAGATGTATACTGTGATAAAGGTGCTATACCAACGCAGGTTGCTATTATTGGTGCAGTTATCAACCATCAACAACAACAACTTAGATAGCGTTTTTAACGTAATAAAACGTCCCAAGGCACTTCATAGGAGCACTAGAAAACAAAGTATGACACCGAACCGCAAATGGAGATATTAGGGTCAGATGACCAAAAGCGAGGTCAAACAGGTAGGTTTTACGGACTGTCTCAAAGGAGGAAAGCAAGGTGGAGAGGTATAGGGAGGGTATTCCAGAGCCTGGGGCCTAGGTAACTGAAGGTGCAGCCACCAATGGTGGAGCAATTAAAATCGGGAGTGCACAAGAGCCCAGAATTAGATGAGCACAGATATCCTGGAGAGTTGTGGGGCTGGAGGAGATTACAGAGATAGGGGCAAGGCTATGGAGGAATTTGAAAACAAGGAGGAGAATTTTAAAATCAAGACGTTGCTTGACCAGGAGCCAATGTAGGTCAGTGAGCACAGGGGTGACAGAGGAACAGGACATGGTGCGATTTAAGACACGGGCAGCAGGGTTTTCAATGACCTCAGGTTTACGGAGAGTAGAATGTGGTAGACCAGCCAGGTGTGCATTGTAATAGTCACGAAGGCATGAATGAGGGTTTCGGTAGCAGATGAGCTGAGACAGGGTGAAGTAGGGTAATATTACGGAGGTGAAAATAGGTGGTCTTAGTGATCAGGGTTATGTTTCTTTCTCAAAGGGAGAAAAAAACGGGCTGAACTTAGTGAAGAATGGAGGCATGGGGGGTTGCACTGGAGAATGGCATCAGATGTGTCCGCCCGGAAATCTGACGTTATTTTATTTTATTTAGAGATACAGCACTGAAACAGGCCATCCGGCCCACCAAGTCTGTGCCGACCATCAACCACCCATTTATACTAATCCTACACTAATTCCATATTCCTACCACATCCCCACCTGTCCCTATATTTCCCTACCACCTACCTATACTAGGGGCAATTTATAATGGCCAATTTACCTATCAACCTGCAAGTCTTTGGCATGTGGGAGGAAACCGGAGCACCCGGAGGAAACCCATGCAGACACAGAGAGAACTTGCAAACTCCACACAGGCAGTACCCAGAATTGAACCCGGGTCGCTGGAGCTGTGAGGCTGCGGCGCTAACCACTGCGCCACTGTGCCGCCCATGTGATGTCAGTTTTGGATTTTGTCAGCAACGGAAAAGCACCAAGGTGGTGACACCGCCCCGACGTGAAGGGACTGCAATTTAAATTGTACAACAGTTAGTTATAATACATTTGCATGCAATTGAAAGTGATTCAATGCGGGGGCTTGGACAGGCGACCTGCATGTGACTTTGGAATCCCAGCCGCTGTAAGGTGGCGGCACCAAGGCTTCGTCTCGGGTGGCAGTACCATGAGAGCTTGGTGTCAGGTGGCATTACAAGGTGGCCATACTATCAGGTCATCTGCACGGGTGGCCACACTGCTAGGTGAGAGGATTGGGTGGCTTTACTATTGGGTGAGAGGGTTGACGATCAGCAAGAGTGGGCACTGAAGGCCAATAGCGTGGAAGCTGAGAGGAGTAACAGGCAAAGGTGCCAAGGCAATTTTGTCGCTGCAAGGACACCTCTTTGGAGATCTATTGATCACCTGGCATAGGTCTCATGCACCCTGTCTTTGTGGAACCCTGTGGTGCAATGCAGCGCCTGCAATGGAGGGAGGGCCAGGAGGCAGCTGTGCCTGCACATGAAGCTCCACAACTAGAGCAGCAGCAGCTGGTCATGCCAAGAAGGGCCCACCTGCATAGACAGTGTACCGGACTCGTCTCAACTATCTCCAAATGTCTGAGTGGTCATTGTCAATGAAGACTGCGGCTCTCCAAGCAGGCCATCACCGACTTATGCACCATGCTGCACGGCGAGCTGTGACTTATGGGATTTGGGGGTCACCCTATGCCAGTGACCCTGATGATCACAGTGGGACTTAACTTTTACATGTCTAAATCTTTCCAGCGATCTACTGGGGACATGTGTAGGGTCGCCCAAGCAGTGTGTACCATCTACAAGATGCCTGGATTGAACTGATGGAGCCCTGACATATGCTCCAGTGAGGGTCTTGCATATCGTGATGGTCTTCTGTCCTCTGTACAATCTAGCCCTTCAGGCGGGGGGGGGGGGGGGGCTTACTTGGAGGACATGATTGATTGCCACTCCTCAACGAATGAGGAAATCAGGGAAGAGGCTAATGAGCAGACCTCCTCCTGAAGTTCCCAGCATCACAGATGCCAGACTTCAGCCAATTCGATTCACTCCGCGTGATATCAAGAAATGACTGAAGGCACTGGATACTGCAAAAGCTATGGGTCCTGACAATATTCCAGCAATAGTACTTAAGACCTGTGCTCCACAACTTGCCACGCCCCTAGCCAAGCTGTTCCAGTACAGCTACAACACTGGTATCTACCCTGCAATGTGGAAAATTTCCCAGGTATGTCCTGCACACAAAAAGCAGGACAGGTCCAACCCGGCCAATTATCGCCCCATCAGTCTACTCTCAATCATCAGTAAAGTGATGGAAGGTGTCATCAACAGTGCCATCAAGCGGCACTTGCTTAGCAACAACCTGCTCAGTGACGCTCAGTTTGGGTTTCGCCAGGGCCACTCAGCTCCTTACCTCATTACAGTCTTGGTTCAAACATGGACAAAAGAGCTGAACTCCAGAGGTGAGGTGAGGGTGACTGTCCTTGACATCAAGGCAACATTTGACCGAGTATGGCATCAAGGAGCCCTAGCAAAACTGAGATCAATGGGAATCAGGGGGAAAACCCTCCGCAGGCTGGAGTCATACCTAGCACAAAGGAAGATGGTTGTGCTTGTTGGAGGTCAATCATCTGAACTCCAGGACATCACTGTAGGAGTTCCTCAGGGTAGTGTCCTAGGCCCAACCATCTTCAGCTGCTTCATCAATGACCTTCCTTCAATCATAAGGTCAGAAGTGGGGATGTTCGCTGATGATTGCACAATGTTCAGCACCATTCGTGACTCCTCAGATACTGAAGCAGTCCGTGTAGAAATGCAGCAAGACCTGGACAATATCCAGGCTTGGGCTGATAAGTGGCAAGTAACATTCGCGCCACACAAGTGCCAGGCAATGACCATCTCCAACAAGAGAGAATGTAACCATCTCTCCTTGACATTCAACGGCATTACCATCGCTGAATCCCCCACTATCAACATCCGAGGGGCTACCATTGACCAGAAACTGAACTGGAGTAGCCATATAAATACCGTGGTTACCAGAACAGGTCAGAGGCTAGGAATCCTGAGGCGAGTAAATCACCTCCTGACTCCCGAAAGCCTGTCCACCATCTACAAGGCACAAGTCAGGAGTGTGATGGAATACTCTCCACTTGCCTGGATGGGTGCAGCTCCAACAACACTCAAGAAGCTCGACACCATCCAGGACAAAGCAGCCCGCTTGATTGGCACCCCATCTACAAACATTCACTCCCTCCACCACCGACGCACAGTGGCAGCAGTGTGTACCATCTACAAGATGCACTGCAGCAATACACCAAGGCTCCTTAGACAGCACCTTCCAAACCCGCGACCTCTACCAACTAGAAGGACAAGGGCAGCAAATACATGGGAACACCACCACCTGCAAGTTCCCCTGCAAGTCACACACCATCCTGACTTGGAACTATATCACCGTTCCTTCACTGTCGCTGGGTCAAAATCCTGGAACTCCTTTCCTAACAGCACTGTGGGTGTACCTACTCCACATGGACTGCAGCGGTTCCAGAAGGCAGCTCACCACCACCTTCTCAAGGGCAATTAGGGATGGGCAATAAATGCTGGCCCAGCCAGCGATGCCCACATCCCTTGAATGAATAAAAAAAAAGGGCAGCACTGGATGTTGAACCCCTTGCGCCGGAGGCCAGGCATATTGAGTGATGGGCCAAGGAGGCAAGAGGCTTATCGGCTTCCAGCCACCATGATGGCCTCTCAGAGTGGACTCAATAAAGACTCACCTCAATGCATTCAATCTGTCACCTCCTTTCTATTTGGATTCTCTGCCTAGCACCCAGCTTAACCACCTGCTCTGGCCCATCTGAGATGCATAATAATCGAGGGCTGTGCCTACGCTGGCAGCCCATTGAGGGAGAAGGGTGAAGTCAGCATCTCACAATTAAGGCATGAAAGAATAAGCATTTTCCACAATGAATGTTAAATACAATAATGAAAAAGCTTTCTAACAGAAAACAAATGACAAATTTCAAACACCCGTGAAACCCAAAGTGTGCCAATGTGCTTTTCTTTATATGTTTTCGTGTGCTTCTATGAGGTGTGACCCCTGCGCCAGCAGCTGGGATGGATGCAGGCTGCTGACCTCTGGCTGCCTGAGGCCTCGGGGGCCCTGGCTGCCTGACGGTTTCCTGCATAGGTTTAGGACTCTCCTCAGGCATTGCAGCTGCTGAGCTGGGCTCACTGGCGGAGGGGCTGAGGAGCCTTTGTCCATACTCAGAGTCCCCTGAGGGGAACCCCCCGACTGTGGCAGTCAGCCTCTCCTCCTCCCTTTCAAGGCTCACTTAAACCTCCCTGCTGACCAGAGAAGGTGAGGACCTGCAGAAGACTCCAGATGCCTCGTCCTTCTCTTGCCTTGCCACTGCTGATTTGAGCTCATGGCCAAAGCGATCGTGTGCGGGTCCCACGTAGTTGTGGGATCTGGCTCTCCATGAGAGTCACCGACCTATCGATGGAGGAAGCCATGTGCTCACATCCCTGAGACGTGGCAGCACTCATGGCTTGGATATACTCCTCCATCATCTCCATGCATCCACGCATGGCCTGCACCCATCCCAGCTGCTGGCGCAGGGGTCACACTTCATAGAAGCACACGAAAACATATAAAGAAAAGCACATCGGCACACTTTGGATTTCACGGGTGTTTGAAATTTGCCATTTGTTTTCTGTTATAACCTTTCTCTGCAATTCCAGCATTCTCTGTGTTGTCGACACCAGAAGCTCATCATCAGCCTGGGCTCAACACCGGCCTGTTCACCCACATCCGACTCGGATTGATGTCCAGCAATAACGAAGTCTTATTAAATTGTACAGGGATTTGGTGAGACTGCACCTGGAATACTGTCTGCAGTTTCGGTCTCCACATTTAAGAAAGGATATACTTGCCCTGGAGGCAGTGCAGCGAAGATTTACTAAATTGATCCCTAGGATGAGGGGGTTGTACTATGATGAGAGGCTGAGTAAATTGGGCCTGTATTCTCTGGAGTTTAGTTTAGTTTAGTTTAGAGATACAGCACTGAAACAGGCCCTTCGGCCCACCGAGTCTGTGCCGACCATCAACCACCCATTTATACTAATCCTACACTAATTCCATATTCCTACCACATCCCCACCTGTCCCTATATTTTCCCTACCACCTACCTATACTAGAGGCAATTGCTAATGGCCAATTTACCTATCAACCTGCAAGTCTTTGGCTTGTGGGAGGAAACTGGAGCACCCGGAGGAAACCCACGCAGACACAGGGAGAACATGCAAACTCCACACAGGCAGTACCCAGAATTGAACCCGGGTTGCTGGAGCTGTGAGGCTGCGGTGCTAACCACTGCGCCACTGTGCTGCCCTATTAGAAGAATGAGAGGCAACCTAATTGAGACATACAACATTCCGAAAGGGCTTGATAGGATAGAAGCTGTGAGATTGTTTCCACTGGTCAGGGAATCTAGAACACGGGGACACAGTCTCAGGATAAGGGGCCAATCATTCAGGACTGAGATGAGGAGAAATTACTACATTTAAAGGTTGTGAATCTTTGGAATTCTCTACCTCAGAGAGTTGTGGATGCTCCATTGTTGAATATATTTAAGGCTGGGATAGATAGAATTTTGGTCTCGCAGTGAATCAAGGGAAATGGGGAGCAGGCAGGAAAGTGGAATTGAAGCCCAAGATCAACCATGATCATATTGAATGGCAGAGCAGGCTCGATGGGCCATATGCTCTACTCCAGCTCCTATTTCTTGTGTTCTTGTGACTGTCAGAGGCCTCGACTGTCTCATCCTCTGTCAGCTGCTCAGGCGCGTGTGCGGTGCTCTCACCAACTTGTCACCCTGATTCTAAGGCCGAATGCAAATCCACCGAGGTGAAAGTATCTGTACTGGTGGAAGGTGCAGGAGAGTCATCTGGCTGCAGTTCCTCCTCAGAGGTTGACTGTTGTCCAACTTCAGCTGGAGCCTCCTGTGGACGACGACCTGCATGAGAGAACACAAACATGTGTAGGTTAGGTAGTGCAGATCTTGTCATGATATCCATGCATGATGTGGATCTTCAGAAGTGTGGTGGATGTCAAATGAAGACAATCCTCACTCTCTTGTGCGGAGACGCCAGTCTCATCATCTGCTATTGAGCAGCCAACCTGGGCCCCCGCTAGCTCCAGTGCCTCCTCCTTAGCCATGGAAAGAGGCCAGATATCGGCTATTCCTCTGCCAGTCCATGAGGTCTCTCTGGCTTTATGATATGGCTTGTCCTGCAAGTGGAAAGAGGGACATAGTAAGACTTCACTGGAAGAGCAAGAGAACAGCTCTGCTTATGGCAGCCCCTCATCCCCTGATGGGGTTTCCTACATGGTTCCTCCCCATATGTGCTCTGAGGGAACGTCACTGGGCTGAGCTGTGAAAGAAGGCAGCCTGTTGCCGAGATGTATCCATGTATCTGCCAGAATGTGGCAATGCCTACCCTTGCCATCGCCTTTGTGGTGACTCCCTACCCATGTCCTGCTGCCTCCTGTGTAGCCACATGCAAGCCCCAAAGAGGAGAGAGGGATGGAGGACTCATCTTGACGCAGTAGGTCATTGACTCTCTTCCTGCACCAGACCCAGTTGAGTTAGGTGATCCCATGGCTATTGACCTCTCTGCAATCTCCATTCAGGCTTGCTTGGTCAGGCAGGAGGACCTCTTCTTGGCAGGACCTCCTGCCTTTCCCTTGCAGCCTGAAGGCAAATCTACAGGGAGGCGACGCTGAACCATGGGGCCACCTGATGTCTTCTGCCTGACGTGGTCCATCTTGCCTTCCAAAGAGCTCCTGCTCCTTTGACGCCATGGTCAGCAACACAGCTGTACAGGGACTCCAGGCAGGGGGTCAGCAGCACAGCAGCAGAGGATCCCCAGACAGCAGCAAAGGCAAAGCAGCATCAAAGGGAAATCAGCAGCAAAGTCAGTCAGTGAAGCAGTGGTTTTAGCAGGGCTGACAGCACTTTTAAAATGGTGCCAGCACCTGCATCATATCCACTGATGATGCCATCGGCCCCTCGCTGTCCGCCCCCATCCTGTAATTGGAGGGGTTCCCTGTCTTCATTATGATAATTGGCTGCCTGCCACGTGATCATGGTGGGCTGGCCACACACATGATGAGCGATGACTTCCAGGTCCACCACCATGAGCTGCGACAGGTTGACTAAATTCAGCCGAATCTAATGTTCACACATTTTCTTGTTCAGTTTCCAAAGACAGGCTTACAGAAAGGGTCCAGGGTGTTTTAAATAAGTGCCACCTAGGGTTGATCCCAGTTTAGGCATTATCACTTGGAAATAAATCTTGGCCAATTCCTCGCTTTACCAAAACATCTACAGTGGATAATCAGTTCACAACCATTAAAAAGAGAAATGTTGCTCAGGAATCCGTTAAAGGGCAGCTCAAAATTCTATCTGGCTGCATTTTCCTAGACCATGCATAATTGAATTCGATACCATAAGCAACAGAGTGCTTCATTTCACTTACATAATCAATCTGTCTCGCTCCCCTGACGCTCTGTGCATTTATTTTGTGACTTGTTGAGCCTTTATAAATATTAGTCTTTTCTTTCAGAACAAGACTGTCCCAGAATTGATCCCTGGTTTGTATTGAGTTAGCTGAACTTAGTTGAGCAATTAGTAAGGCTGCTACAATTGTCAGCAACTCTTCCCCTACAATTGGAAGGGAAAAATCAGCCAAGGTATCTCTTGCTATCCAATGACCCTTGTTGGGAAGTAAGTGTATGTGTGCTGGTGGATGTGCTGTACTTAGATTTCCAGAAGGCATTTGATAAGGTGCCACATCAAAGGTTATTGCGGAAAATAAAAGCTCATCGTGTAGGGAGTAACATTTTGGCATGGATAGAAGATTGGCTAGCTAACAGGAAACAGAGAGTAGGCATAAATGGGTCATTTTCTGGTTGGCAAGATGTAACGAGTGGTGTGCCACAGGGATCTGTGCTGGGGCCTCAACTTTTTACAATTTAATAAATGACTTAGATGAAGGGACTGAAGATATGGTTACTAAATTTGCTGATGTCACAAAGATAGGTAGGAAAGTAAGTTGTGAAGAGGACATGAGGCTACAAAGGGATATAGATAGGTTAAGTGAGCAGGCAAAGATCTGGCAAATGGAGTATAATGAGGGAAAATGTGAAATTGTCCATTTTCGCAGGAAGAATAAAAAAGCAGCATATTATCTAGATGGTGAGAGATTGCAGAGCTCTGAGATGCAGAGGAATCTGGGTGTCCTATTGCATGAATTGCAGAAGGTTAGTAAGCAAGTCCAGCAAGTAATTAGGAAAGCTAATAGATTGTTATCGTTTATTGCGAGGGGAATTGAATACAGAAGTAGAGAGGTAATGCTTCAGTTATACGGGGAATTGGTGAGACCACATCTGGAGTACTGTGTACAGTACTGGTCTCCTTATTTAAGGAAGGATGCAAATGCATTGGAAGCAGTTCAGAGAAGGTTTACTAGACTAATACCTGGAATGGGCGGGTTGTCTTATGAGGAAAGGTTGGACAGGCGAGACTTGTATCTGCTGGAGTTTCGAAGAGTAAGAGGCAACTTGATTGAAGCATATAAGATTCAGAGGGGTCTTGACAGGTTGGATGTGGAAAGGATGTTTACCCTCATGGGAGAATCTAAAACTAGGGGTCACTGTTTAAAAATAAGGGTTCACCCATTTAAGACAGAGATGAGGAGAAATGTTTTCTCTCAGTGGGTCGTGAGTCTTTGGAATTCTCTTCCTCAAAAGGCGGTGGAAGCAGAGTCTTTGAATATTTTTAAGGCAGAGATATAGATCCTTGATAAGCAAGTGGGTATGCAGGAATGTGGAGTTGAGGTTGCAATCAGGTCAGCCATGATCTTGTTGAATGGCGGAGCAGGTTCGAGGGGCCGAGTGGCCTACTCCTGCTCCTAATTCATATGTTCATATGTTCATGTTTAAGTTGAATGAGGTCGGTTGTGGTGCAGTCCACCACTGTCTTTGGGCCTCCTTATCCCGAGAGACAATGGATATGCGCCTGGAGGTGGTCAGTGGTTCGTGAAGCAGCGCCTGGAGTGGCTATAAAGGCCAATTCTGGAGTGACAGGCTCTTCCACAGGTGCTGCAGAGAAATTTGTTTGTCGGGGCTGTTGCACAGTTGGCTCTCCCCTTGCGCCTCTGTCTTTTTTCCTGCCAACTACTAAGTCTCTTCGACTCGCCACAATTTAGCCCTGTCTTTATGGCTGCCCGCCAGCTCTGGCGAATGCTGGCAACTGACTCCCACGACTTGTGATCAATGTCACATGATTTCATGTCGCCTTTGCAGACGTCTTTATAGCGGAGACATGGACGGCCGGTGGGTCTGATACCAGTGGCGAGCTCGCTGTACAATGTGTCTTTGGGGATTCTGCCATCTTCCATGCGGCTCACATGGCCAAGCCATCTCAAGCGCCGCTGACTCAGTAGTGTGTATAAGCTGGGGATGTTTGCCGCTTCAAGGACTTCTGTGTTGGAGATATAGTCCTGCCACCTGATGCCAAGTATTCTCCGAAGGCAGCTAAGATGGAATGAGTTGAGACGTCGCTCTTGGCTGGCATACGTTGTCCAGGCCTCGCTACCGTAGAGCAAGGTACTGAGGACACAGGCCTGATACACTCGGACTTTTGTGTTCCGTGTCAGTGCGCCATTTTCCCACACTCTCTTGGCCAGTCTGGACATAGCAGTGGAAGCCTTACCCATGCGCTTGTTGATTTCTGCATCTAGAGACAGGTTACTGGTGATAGTTGAGCCTAGGTAGGTGAACTCTTGAACCACTTCCAGAGCGTGGTCGCCAATATTGATGGATGGAGCATTTCTGACGTCCTGCCCCATGATGTTCGTTTTCTTGAGGCTGATGGTTAGGCCAAATTCATTGCAGGCAGACGCAAACCTGTCGATGAGACTCTGCAGGCACTCTTCAGTGTGAGATGTTAAAGCAGCATCGTCAGCAAAGAGGAGTTCTCTGATGAGGACTTTCCGTACTTTGGACTTCGCTCTTAGACGGGCAAGGTTGAACAACCTGCCCCCTGATCTTGTGTGGAGGAAAATTCCTTCTTCAGAGGATTTGAACGCATGTGAAAGCAGCAGGGAGAAGAAAATCCCAAAAAGTGTGGGTGCGAGAACACAGCCCTGTTTCACACCACTCAGGATAGGAAAGGGCTCTGATGAGGAGCCACCATGTTGAATTGTGCCTTTCATATTGTCATGGAATGAGGTGATGATACTTAGTAGCTTTGGTGGACATCCGATCTTTTCTAGTAGTCTGAAGAGACCACGTCTGCTGACGAGGTCAAAGGCTTTGGTGAGATCAATGAAAGCAATGTAGAGGGGCATCTGTTGTTCACGGCATTTCTCCTGTATCTGACGAAGGGAGAACAGCATGTCAATGGTCGATCTCTCTGCACGAAAGCCACACTGTGCCTCAGGGTAGACGCGCTCGGCCAGCTTCTGGAGCCTGTTCAGAGCGACTCGAGCAAAGACTTTCCCCACTATGCTGAGCAGGGAGATTCCACGGTAGTTGTTGCAGTCACCGCGGTCACCTTTGTTTTTATAGAGGGTGATGATGTTGGCATCGCGCATGTCCTGGGGTACTGCTCCCTCGTCCCAGCACAGGCATAGCAGTTCATGTAGTGCTGAGAGTATAGCAGGCTTGGCACTCTTGATTATTTCGGGGGTAATGCTGTCCTTCCCAGGGGCTTTTCCGCTGGCTAGAGAATCAATGGCATCACTGAGTTCCGATTTGGTTGGCTGTATGTCCAGCTCATCCATGACTGGTAGAGGCTGGGCTGCATTGAGGGCAGTCTCAGTGACAGCATTCTCCCGGGAGTACAGTTCTAGGTAGTGCTCAACCCAGCGGTCCATCTGTTTGCGTTGGTCAGTGATTATGTCCCCCGATTTAGATTTGAGGGGGGCGATCTTCTTGATGGTTGGCCCAAGAGCTCTCTTCATGCCATCATACATTCCTCTGATGTTTCCGGTGTCTGAGGCCAGCTGAATATGACTGCATAGGTGTTGCCAGTAGTCGTTTGCGCAACGCCTAGCTGTTCTTTGTGCAGTACTTCTGGCTGCTTTAAGTGCTGCGGATGTTAAATCGCTGGGGGCTTTCTTGTAGTTCAACAGTGCAATGCGCTTAGCGGCTATGACAGGTTCCAGCTCTTCAAAATGAGTTTGAAACCAGTCTGCATTTCTCTTCGCACTTTTGCCGTAGGTGGTTAAAGCTGACTCATAGATGGCGTCTCTGGTGTGGGCCCACTTGGTCTCAGCATCCCCTGTGGGAGTGTTTTGAAGGGCTGTTACAAGTGAATTTAGAAATTTTTGTAACAGCTGTGGGTGAGAAATTCTGCTCGTGTTGATGCGCGGGTGGCCCTTCTGCTTGGAATGATGCAACCTCTTTGGTCTGAGTCTAACCTTGCTGCACACCAGGGAGTGGTCGGTGGCGCAGTCCGCACTGTGGAAGCTGCGTGTGATTTGAACACTGTTTAAGGCGGCTCTCCTTGTGACAATGAGGTCTAGCTGGTGCCAATGACGTGATCTTGGGTGCCTCCATGAAACCTGGTGACAGGGTTTAGTGTGAAAGAACGAGTTGGTGATGCAGAGGTTATGATAGGTACACAGCTCAAGCAGTCTCTGCCCGTTCTCATTCATCCTTCCAACGCCATAGCGCCCAAGGCAGGAGGGCCATGAGTCATGGTCGGCCCCAACCCTGGCATTAAAGTCCCCCAGCAGGAATAGGTGTTCGGTGTTGGGGATGCTGCTAATGATGTTATGGAGTTGTTCATAGAACTAGTCTTTAGCTTCAGGTGGGGAGCAGAGTGTTGGAGCATAGATGCTGAGTAGGTGTACTGGACCAGAGGTGGTGAGCAGTCGGATGGACAGTATGCGTTCCGAGCCATTTGAGGGAGGCTCTATCATGCTGAGCAAGGAGTTTCTGATGGCGAAGCACACTCCATGCTGTCTTGGTTCTTCAGGATCCCTGCCCTGCCAGAAGAAGGTGTAGTCTTGCTCTGCTAGAGAGCCACTCGCGGGGAGGCGAGTCTCCTGAAGTGCTGCAATGTCCACATTGAATCTACTGAGCTCGTTGTTAATGATGGCGGTCTTCCGAGAATCGTTGATTTGTGTAAGGTCTTCCGACAGGCCAGGACACATAGTTCTGATGTTCCAGCTTGCAAAGCGAAGGGCTGGTACCTTCTTTCCTTTTTTCATGTTGTTTGGTGCGGTGTATCAGTCCACCTTTCGGGCAATGACCCTGAGCTCCAAGCACCCATTGAAGCAGGCAGACTGTGGCGGGACAGAACCTTATTGACCGGAGGCTGCCCGGTTTGAGGCGGGCGGTAGCTGTCCAGTGAGGTGCAATGACCTCTCCCACCGACAAAGGCAACCCGTGGCGCCCAGTTTCTACGCCAATTTATCTGGACTTATAACCCGTAACTGCTGCCTTCCGTGTTGTTTTAGTCGCTGTGAGGCAACTATGGAGTGACCTCTCCATGGCGCATGCCTGGGCAAATTTATGGAGGTTGAGAGTTGCCCAGTCATCAAAACCCCCCTCTCGGCCTTTCTGGTGGGGTCCAAAGGAGTGCAGGACACGACGTTTGGCACCAGTATGGCTGCAGTAACTGCCGGAAACATGCCAAAGGTGACACATGACCGCCTACGGGGTTCCACTCCGGATTTCCTGTTAGGGTTTACTCCCTTAGCCTTGGTCTCTCCCGAGACGCCCACAAGGCAGTGGGGTTGTTGGGGCCCCTACACAGGTGTAGGATGGTGCCGGTGGGAGGAGGGGATGCAAGGGGGAGGGGTAGAAGGAGGGGGTGGGGGGGGTGCAGGGGAAGGGGGTGCGGGGTGAAGATGGTGCGGGGGGGGGCGGGCTGGGACGGGGTTGTGAGGGGGTGAGCTGAGAGGGTGGAGCAGGGAAGGGGACGGGGGTGGGGGGGTGGAAGGGGGGTAAAGTGGGGGGAGGGGGGGGGAAGCTGGTGCAGGTAATAAGCCATTTCCTCAGTGCCCACCATCGACGTCCGGAAAGCTCATCCACGTCCTTCGGGAGGTGAAGCATCATTTGACAGACTTAGAGGTGATTACATTTGCTAAGGGTTTTTTTTTGCAGTGGTTTAAATAAAGGCATGCAGCATTGCCGACAGTCCACCACTACCCTAGGCATATAGCCTATTAGGTCCTCCATTGTCAAAGCTTATACATTGCTTGGCTAAGATACAAGAGAGCACCAGCAAAGAATGAGGAACCCCAGGGGAGGAAGTGAGAAAATTAGTGAGAAAGAGATTTTATTTTAAAAAAATGTATCAACTGCCAGAGGAATTTAGCAATTGTGGACAGGGCAGGCTGGGGTCCTTGTGGCTATCCTGGATCCTGTCTAAGAACTGCACTGACCTCCACTTCCTGTCTCCAAGTGCGACTTCTTTATCGTGCACCTATTGGGGTTTGAAGGGGGTCAAGATTAAAAAATGTGCAAGAATTTATTCTTGGTGGGAATAGGTTCTCTTTTCAAATGTGTTTGCTGAAAAATGAGCTGACAAGTGATCAGAAATGCACTTTGGTGACAGCACTGGTAAATAATGTTGGTAATTAGGCTGCAGAAATGTAGACTAAGGGTCAAGGAGAAAGTGTCAAATTCTTTTCTTTTGTGATATATGTTAATGTGTAACTTTAATTCTCTATATAGCAGGTACACATACTTTATTTAAGCATTAAAGGTTTCACCTTGGGGTGATTATTGCTCTGTTGGTTCAAGAAATACATCCAGGTACTGCAGGTGACAATGTTTTTTGAAAGACCAGAATAAGAGTTAGATTCGCAATGTTCTTCAGTCCATTCTCGGATGGATTTAAACAGAACAAGCTTTTGAAGCAGGTCACAACTTGGACTCTCAAAGTGTTGTTGAAAGTTCTAGAATATTGTAAATCATTTGTGTTTACGTTCTCCACTTTCCTTTATAGATGGGACATTCTTTACTAATGAGCCACTAGCCCGTCCCTCTGTTATGTGTAATATTGTGAAACGATTTACATTTCTCCAGCTCTTTGAGGCACCTTAGCAGGTTTTCACTTCCTTCTGATTCACAATTCACATTAACCATTTGGATTCACAAATTGGAAATAAAATGACAAACTTTGCAAATAACACCATATTGCGGGGCTGGGGGTGTGTTGTAATTAATACAAATTCCAATTAATTAATTTAATTTAATTAAATTCCAAAAAAAAAGAAAAAAAAAAAGGGGCGGCACAGTGGCGCAGTGGTTCGCACCGCAGCCTCACAGCTCCAGCGACCCGGGTTCAATTCTGGGTACTGCCTGTGTGGAGTTTGCATGTTCTTCCTGTGTCTGCGTGGGTTTCCTCCGGGTGCTCCGGTTTCCTCCCACATGCCAAAGACTTGCTGGTTGTAGGTAAATTGGCCATTATAAATTGCTCCTAGTATAGGTAGGTGGTAGGGAAATATAGGGACAGGTGGGGATGTGGTAAGAATATGGAATTAGTGTAGGATTAGTATAAATGGGTCGGCACAGACTCGGTGGGCCGAAGGGCCTGTTTCAGTGCTGTATCTCTAAAAATAAAATAAAAAATAAAAAAAAATAAAAAATGAAGAATGTGAAATAATACAAGAAGACATTAATAAGCTTGAATTTCAATGTGTGAGGTGGTGCATTTTGGTAGGAAGGATAAGGAGATGGCATACTGCTTGGACAATAAGTGTCTAAATGTGGTAGAGGAGCAAAAGGATCTGGGCAGCAGATGCACAAATCACAAAAAGTAGCAGATTAATAAGGCCATAAAAGATGCAAACCAAGCACTGGGGTTCATTTCAAAAGGGATAGAATTGAAGTTGAGGTGAATAGCATAGATGCATGTAAGGGGAAGCTAGATAAGCACACAAGGGGGAAAGAAATAGGAGGATATGCTAATAGGATTGGATGAAGAGAGGTGGGAAGAGGTCATGTGGAGCATAAATGCTGGCATAGACCAGTTGGGCAAATGGTCTGTTTCTATGCTGTACTCTCAATGTAACTCAATATAAAGCTTCCTAGTTCTCCGTCAAACACATAGAAATACAACGGCTAATTTTGTAAGTGCCACCAGGCCTGGAAATTGCTGCCCATGGTTTTCTGCTCCTCTCTGGTAATGTGCAGTCAAAAAATTGGACTTGTGGTTTAAACCAATCGCAGTTTAGGGTCAGACCCCACAGGTCTTCAGTGAAGAATGACCCAGATTTTATTAACACAACGGAAGCACGCCACTAATAGCCAGGTTACCTGACAACTGTAATCACTTATGAAGAGGAACTGATGGTAGTAGCTACTCTGACAAGCAAGACAGGGTTAATATAGTACTGCTGATGGGTATCAATGAACCATTGAACTTTCTTATTGATTCTACTGTTTGTTTTTACACAATTAGTATTTAGAACATTCCACACTTCTTAATGAAACAACAGAGTGACCTCTTACAGTTATGACATGTGGCACTCAATGTACTATCATAGCCATTGATTTATCTAGCTGTTTTGCTTACTTCTGATTTATATGCTCTCTGCCTTGTCAATTCTAGACAGTAAGTAATGCCGATGAGAGAAGGAGGTTGCAAAGAGACAGAAACAGATTAAGCAAGTGAGCAAAGCAGTGGCAAATGGATTTCAATGTGAGGAAGTGTGAGGACATTGACTTTGGGCTTTTGGAAAGATAGATTAGAGTATTTTCTAAATGGTGAGAAATTAAAAACTGCAGAGAACCAAAGAGATTTAGGAACCAAGGAAACAAATCACTAAAAGCTAATGAACTGGTACAAATGCGATCAAAAAGGTAAATGGAATGTTGGTCTTTATCTCAAATGAGTTGGAATACAAAGTGGAGAAGGTTATGCTTCAGTTGTACAGAGTCTTGGTCAGTGCTCCATTTTAGATACTGCACCTCAGGAAGGATAAATTGGCATCAGAGGGGGTACAGTGTAGATTCACCAGAATTATACCAGGGACAGATTGCACAGACTTGGCTTGTATTCTCATGAGTATAGAAGGGGTGATCTGATTGAGGATTTGATTGGGTGAATAGAGAGAAACTATTTTCTCTGGTGGGACAGTCCAGAACAAAGGGGCATAACCTTAAAATTAGAGTGAGGCTGTTCAGCAATGATGTTAGGAAGCATTTATTCGCACAAAGGGCCGTGGAAATCTGCAACTATTTCCTCCAAAAACTGTTGAATCTAAGTCAATTGAAAATTTCCAAACTGTGATGTTCGATTTTTGAAAAGTAAGGATATTAAGGGATATGGAAGGAAGGCACATACATAGAGACCATCCATGATCTAATTGAATGCTGGACAGGCTCTAGAGGCTGAATCGCCTACTCCTGTTACTATCCTCCTATATTTGCTGTGTGCAAAGGTCATGGAAAAGGTGAAAAGTGATCTCCAGCTATTTTCATTGTTTTTAGATTTCCAGGGTTTCCACAAATGGGAGAAGAAGCAGGGCCTGTGACCGTAATTGGAATCAGGCCCATGAGGTGGGATATTGGCAGCCCACGTGCTTCAGTTTCCTGTCCCTGCAGCTGAAGAAGACCCATTTTTATTGCCACTGCAAGAAGCGAGTGCTTGTGAACCTTGTACCTGGACCCCTCAGTTAAATGAGTCTGAGGAGGCTGGGAAGCAGGCAAAGAAAGTCAAAGTATTGATAAATATTCAGAACCTGAATGGGACAGGAACTGTTGTATTTTATTTATGTTTTTATGCATCATACAGTCCCCTGTGTCCTTGATTTTGGTAAATTAACAGCACAGTCCCAGGAACTTTCAACTAAGATAAATACTCACATTATTTTGGTTTAGTTCACTTACGTTGAACATCATGGGCTGAATTTTACAGGCCCTCCAACGTCAGGGGTCATAGCGGGGGGGGCCTGGAAAAGTCTTTCGAGAGAGGCCCACCATGACCCCCGCCGCCGAGAAGGCTCCGCGGCATTTTACCAGCGGCCGCGAGGCCTCAGTGCGGTGCCCACCCCACCCCCCCCCCCCCCCGCCGCCGCACAGCAGTGGAGTCTTCATTTGCATATTATAATGAATGCAAATAAATGTTAAATAACTTGCCTGCTGTCCCACGGCAATATTTTAACCTGTGGCCAGAAGTCCCGCACCTTCGGAACCCCGTTTGCGGATGCTGCAGCCAGGGTTAATTTTTAGTACTATGACATTCAATTCCACTCACAGTATAAAAATATTTCCGTTCATAAGGTTGTCAGAGGATCCTTCCTAATGAAGGATTAAACTGAGTTCCTCACCTGCCTATTTGGATGGTTGTTAAAAGCTACACGGATGATATTCTCAAAGGAGGCAATCCAATGGTGTGATTGAAGCACCTTGGGACATTTTACTATGTTAAAGGTGCTATATAAATGCAAGTTGTTGTTGATTGCTATTCGTGTTAGAAGCTAAAAATATTCAAAGAAAAGAATACAAGTACCATAAAATTGAAGATGTGAGGTATAGACTGTCATGCAGGCCCCCACCTATCAAGAATGAGGCATATTAATTTTGTCATGTGAACGTTGATTTGCAGACTAAGAGATGTTGCTTGTGGAGACAATGGACTATTCCATGCTCCAATTAACCCAAATGGGTTTTGATCACCAGACAGTGAAGGTATAAGGAAATGCATTCCAAGCCCTGCTAAGATGATACAATGCACAGAGCCAGGACTGGTTAAACCAGCTGGTTACATGACTAACTGGCTGGTCCAGGTATTTTGAACTAGCCACAGGACAGTTGGAATTTAGATGGGAGTTCGGCAACTGAAGCTGGAACAAGCAAGCCTCTCTCCTGGCTGTCTCTCTCTCTCGCCTTCTCCCAAGCCACTGGACCCACGGAAGACGCGTAAACCTTAAGAGAGAAAAGACTCCGACATCGAAACAAGTTGAAGCGTGAACTGGGCCCCAACGAACAGCGGGATTTACCGGCAACCATAGACTCCACATTGAACTTAAAGGACAGTAAATACCTAACAGTTATTTACAGATATTGCCTCAAACTGTTCCCCTTTGTTCTTTCTACTTTTTCTATCTCTATCTGCGTGTGTGTTTATCGCGTATGCATGCTAGCGTGGTCGCGTTGCATATTCATAGTCGTTAACTGGATTAGAGTTTAAGATTAATAAACTTCCACCTTTCTGGTTTAAATCTAAGGAAGCCTGTCTGAGTTCTTTGCCTTACAATTGGAGCAGTGAACAAGGATTCACTGAGGGGGAGCTAAAACACAGTGTTTCTAAAATTAAACCCTGTTACGGTTAAACCAGGCAAAGGTTAAGCGGAAACCCCCTAGACACCTTCTCACCTGGTCGTAACAAGACACACTGCTGTTATGTCAATTGAAACCTTGAAAATATCATTTTGGTCAAGGATGTACAATGTAGGACAAAAGGTTAGATAAATATTCTGAAGTTTTGCTTGATTTTCCCAGTTCCAGGCAAGTGGAAACTTTGGAAAATGCAAAACCTGTCGTCAATAAATGGGGCTGGCGGAGTCTACATCTAACAATGTCTGTGGAAGCAACATCCTTGACCTTTCCATATCCCGTGGTTTCCTATATTCTTATCATTTCTGACACAAAAACACACATTTCACTTTCATTGCTAGTTGAGATGTAGTTCAGCCCTTTTGCGTGAAGCTCCAATATACATTATTGGAAGGCAAGTTGTCCTCAAGACATAATTCGTTTGACAGGTGGCTAGCTGGCTTCAAACTGGTTAAATGCATTCCTATGCACAGTTATGGCTGTCTGACTGCAGGACTGTGAGTTGGCTGTGGGATAACTGGCAAGCTGCTGCTGATAGATGCCTGTTTGTTTCTGGCTGGCTTTGAGCTGGAAAGCTGCTGGTGGCAGATGTCTGCTTGTTGCTTGCTGGCAGGCTGATGGTGTTCTGAGTGCTCGTGGTAGCAGCCTGGTTACTCCTGCTGCATCTTTCTGTTTCCCAGTCTACTACCAATTGCTTGCTCTCCGCCCTTCAAGCTTTTGCTTTGCTGCTTCAATTTCTCTGGAAAAAAAAGAGAGAACTTGCATTTATATCAGGCTTTTCACAACCTTAGGATCTCCCAAGGAACTTTACAGCCAATGAAGTATTGTTTGAAGTGTAGTCACTGTTGTAATGTAAGAAACACGGCAGCCAATTTGTGCACAGCAAGCTCCCACAAACAGCAACAGGATAATGACCAGATAATCTGTTTTTGGTGTTGAGGGATAAATGTTGGCCACAACCCTCATCTCCTGCTCAGTCTGTGAGATTATAGTTCAAGTGCCTCTCTCTAAACTTAAGTGTTTTAATAAATAATCGTTTGGTTGTACAGAACTTGAATATTGCTGAAAATAGAGACATGTTGTCGAAGCTTTTCGTCTTGTACTCATCAGGGCAATCCACAAAAATACCAATGTAAGGGAAAACAAAAACTTTATACTGTATGAGAAGCGATTGCTGATTGATTGGCAAGTGGACTCTGATTGGTAGAGGTATTGCCTTGGAGAATGCACCAGTTTATGGTGACTGACAGTTAACTGCCAAGCTTTGTTTGAAATTTAAACCAGGCAGCTTGACTCTGGTCAAGGCATTGCCCTGAAGAATGAACCATTGTATGGCTGTCTCTTATTTTCTTTAGCTGAAACAGGTACAATGTTTGTACATGTTCTTTCTGTCTGCAAAGAACAGGGCCTTGTGTATTAATATATGTAGCTTCCAGTCTGTGAAAATGCGCCACACTGCGGGCCTTCTAGCAATCTTAAATTGGTTGCCAGCATAATTCTGAGCACACTGAGGATTATTTAGCAAACGTTGTCCAATCGCAGAATCACATCTAATGTTGGACACTATGCTTTGAGTTTTGCAAGCACGGGCCTGTACCTTGCCCGTTGCGAACTGCGGAAGGGACATGTTGTTTGATACGATCCGCCAGTCTTTTGGACGTACAGCCTCACTAGCATCACACTGGCATTGAAATTCATATATCACATTACTCATTTGTGTGATAGGCAGGATGTCTTTTGGCTTGATGGCAGCATCCTGTTAGTGGTGAATATCACACACGTTGCTACTATGTAGTAGCTAGCTTCACACGTTGCTCAAATTTTTGGGATACATTGCCCTTCCAGGATAATTTGAGGTAGACTGGGCACTTTTCAGGGCTGAAAAAGACGGCCTTAGGCCCGTTCATAAGTTTGCCCGATATACAGAGAGAAATGATCTGATCAGGGTAGCCATTATCATGCAGGGTGTCTTTGATTTGCCCTATTTCAGCATCAAGCTTCCATGGTGAGCAAATGGCTCGGGCCCTATTTACGAGGTTGTCGATAAAGCCAATCTTATAGCTCGTGGAACTGTAAGAATCCCAACGCATGTATTGACCAGTGAAGATAGGTTTGTGGCAGACCATGGTAGAGAACCTCTGAACAGATTTCTTAACTAGTACATCAAGGAAATTGGACCTGCTGCTCAACATGACCGGACAGCCTTGCTCGAAAGTAAGCGAAGAAAAACGCTTGCTGGACTTGTGTATGAGCAATGAGCTGCCGGGTGATATATATGACAGGGTTCGTCCTCATGGCTCGCTGCGTCCGCGTATGTATGGGCTGCCCAAGACGCACAATAGTGATGTCCCTCTATGTCCTATCTTATCCATGGCCGGTTCTGCACAACATGAATTTGCCAAATGGTTGGGCGAATTGTTACAACCAGTTTTGAGCAAGTTCTCCACATTCCCGAAGGATTCCTTCACATTTGTGAAGACCATATAGGACTTGAATATCGATAGCAATGCCGTGTCCATGTGCTCATTTGACACTGCAAGCCTATTCACCAATGTACCACTTAAGAAAGCCATAGATATTTGCACTGCAACACTATATCATGGCGAGCTAGACCCATCACCATTGCATGAATCAGTATTCACTGAACTTATGAAATCGGCAACTCGCGCAGTTGAGTTCAGTTTTAACACCATGTATGCCCAAATAGATGGTGTTGCCATGGGATCCCCTCTAGGCCCAGCTCTCGCAAACATCTTTGTTGGGTTCCATGAGAAACTTGTCTTTGGGGGAACGACACCTAACCTCCTACCTCTTGCATACTTCCGATATGTAGATGATACGTTTGCTATATTTAAATACGCAGCTACATGCAATAATTTCCTTACACGTCTTAATGTGCTCCATCCTGCATTCAAATTCACCTTTGAAATGGAACAGTCAAATGAGCTCCCTTTCCTAGACGTACTACTTACGAAATCTGTTAAGGGGTTCTCTACCACGGTCTACCGCAAACCTACCTTCACTGGTCAATACACGCGTTGGGATTTTTACAGTTCCAAACGCTATAAGATTGTCCTTATCGGCAACTTTGTAAATAGGGCCTGAGCCATTTGCTCACCATGCAAGCTTGATGCTGAAATAGGGCAAATCAAAGACATCCTACGTGGCAATGGCTACCCTAATCAGATCACGCAAACATATGAACGGGCCAAAGGCCGTCTTATTCGGCCCTGAAAAGTGCCCAGTCTACCTCAAATTACCCTAAAAGGGTAATGTACCCAAAAATTTGAACAGGTAAAGCTAGCTGTTTCACGCTGCTATTATGCAGCAGCAGCACACGTGGTGTTCGCCACTAAGAGGATGCTGCCATCAAGCCAAAAGACGTCCTGTCTATCACACAAATGAATAATGTGATATCTGAATTTCAATGCTAGTGTGATGCTAGGTATATGGGCAGTACATCCCAAAGACGGATCGTATCAAACAACATGTTCGCAATGGGCAAGGTACAGGCCATACCCAACCAGCCCATACTTGCAAAATTCAAAACACAGTGTCCAACATTAGATGTGATTCGTGAGTGAACAACATTTGCTAAATAATCCGCAGTATGCTAAGAATTACGCTGGCAACCAATTTAAGATTGTCAGTAGGGTTCACAGTGTGGCGCATTTACGTGTATGGGAGCTACATATATTAATACACAAGGCCCTGTTCTTTGCAGACAGAAAGAACATGTACAAACATTGCACCTGTTTCTGCTAACAAAATAAGTGACACCCATTCACTGGTTCATTCTTCAGGGCAATGCCTTGACCAATCAGAGTCAAGCTGCCTGGTTTAAATTTCAAACAAAGCTTGGCAGTTAACGGCCAGTCACCGTAAACTGGCACATTCTTGATGGCAATGCCTCTACCAATCAGAGTCCACTTGCCCACCAATCAGCACTCTCTTCTCATGCAGTATAAAGTTGTTGGTATTCTTGCGGATTGTCCTAATGAGTGCAAGACGAAAAGCTTCGACAACATTTCTCTATTTTCAGCAATACTTATGTGTTTTAAAAAATTCTACAAATAACTGCTGTTAAAATGAAAATTTATGAAGGCTACTTAATAATGCCCCTCAGAAGCTAGAAAGACCTGTCACGCTCGGCTGCAGAATGCTAAGTATTTGCCAGTCTGGTCATGTGCAACTTCTACTCAATAACAAAATGACCAATGCCTGAAAAGCAGGCTTTATTTCAACAGAAGTTCCTTTTCAAAACTCTTTTCTTAGAAAAGTAATTTGCTTGTGGTATTGGGAAGTGATGTACTGTGTTGTGATAAATCATATCCAGGATGAGTCTTTGAATAGAACACTGTAAATTTGTATTATATTTGTTGCCCTAATAGCATAGCGTACAAGGCTACGGGCCAAGTGCTGGAAACTGGGATTAGAATAGTTAGGTGCTTGATGGCTGGCACATACACGATGGGCCGAAGGGCCTGTTTCTGTGCTGTATAACTCTATAACTCTATGACTCTAATAAGTAAAATAATATCTTTCATTTTGCATGTAGCCTGCTTACTGTACCTTCACTTACATTAATTTCCTTAAGCTAGGAACATTGAAAAACAGTAGCTGCAGTAGAATTTATTAAGAACCCATGTGCTCCAAAACATGTCTATATGTGTTTCCTTTATCACTGGGAGATTTGGCTGGAACACGATCAGTTAAGATCTGGTTCTAATCATGCCAAGTCTTTTTTGCAAGTGATGTAATTTTTCCTTCTTTGGCCTCCTTATCTCGAGAGACAATGGGTAAGCGCCTGGAGGTGGTCAGTGGTTTGTGAAGCAGCGCCTGGAGTGGCTATAAAGGCCAATACTAGAGTGACAGACTCTTCCACAGGTGCTGCAGATAAAATTGGTTGGCGGGGCTGTTACACAGTTGGCTCTCCCCTTGCGCCTCTGTCTTTTTTCCTGCCAACTGCTAAGTCTCTTCGACTCGCCACACTTTAGCCCCGTCTTTATGGCTGCCCGCCAGCTCTGGCGAACGCTGGCAACTGACTCCCACGACTTGTGATCAATGTCACAGGACTTCATGTCGCGTTTGCAGACATAATTTTTACAGGTCAGATAAAAGAAGCATTGTGCACGTTTGTCCTACAATTTACGTCAAGTTTAATGTTTGTTTGAACGAAGGGAATGCATTTTCAAACATAGTAACAATGTGAAGGAACAGAAAGAAGGACAACGGACAGAACTCCTATCTTTCCTTACTGTGTTTTTAAGTCACTTCTACAGAATAAGAAAGCATGGACATGAAAGCATAACACCACTCAGTCTGTCAGGATGTATTGCATTCTGCTGTCTCTATGTATTTTTTAATTCTTTCATTGGATGTGGGCAACACTGCCATCCCTAATTCCCCTTGAACTGAGTGGCTACGGCATTTCAGAGGGCAGTTAAGAGTCAGCCACATTGCTGTGGGTCTGGGGTCACATGTAGGCCAGACCAGGTAAAGATAGCAGATTTCCTTCACTAAAGGGCATTAGCAAACCAGATGGGTTTTTATAACAATCGATGGCACCATGACTGAGACTAGCTTTCAATTCCAGATTAGAGTCATAGAGTCATAGAGTCGTACAGCATAGAAACAGGCCCTTCGGCCCACCACGTCTTAAGTGAATTTAAGTTCCTCCAGCTGCCATGGTGGGATTTGACCCTATGTCCACAGGACAAATTCGGGAGGCGGTGGTGTATTGGTAATGCCACTGGCCTAGTAACCCGGAGACCCAGGGTATTCCTCTGGGGACATGGGTTGGAATCCCACCACAGCAGAAGGTGGAATTTGAATACAATTAATTTTTAAAAATCTGGAATTTAAAAAAAGCTAGTCTAATGATGGCCATGAAACCATTGTCGATTGTCGTAAAAACCCATCTGGTTCACTAATGTCCTTTTGGGAAGGAAATCTGCTGTCCTTACCTGGTCTGGCCTACATGTGACTCCAGACCCACAGCAATGTAGTTGACTCTTAAATGCCTTCTGAAATGGCCTAGCAAACCACTAAGTTGTATCAAACCATGACAAAGTCAATAAGGAATGAAACCGGATGGATCACCTGGCATTGACCTCGGCACCGGAAACAAAAACGGCAAACCCAGCCCTGTCAACCCTGCAAAGTCCTCCTTACTGACATCTGGGGGCTTGTGCCAAAGTTGGGAGAGCTGTCCCACAGACTAGTCAAGCAACAGCCTGACATAGTCATACTCACAGACTCATATCTGACAATGTCCCAGACACTGCCATCACCATCCCCGGGTATGTTCTGTCCCACTGGCAGGACAGACCCAGCAGAGGTGGCGGCACAGTGGTATACAATCGGGAGGGAGTTGCCCTGGGAGTCCTCAATGTCGACTCTGCACACCATGAAGTCTCATGGCATCAGGTCAAACATGGGCAAGGAAACCTCCTGCTGATTACCATCTACCGCCCTCCCTCAGCTGATGAGTCAGTACTCCTCCATGTTGAACAGCACTTGGAGGAAGCACTGAAGATGGCAAGGGCACAGAATGGACTCTGGGTGGGGGACTTCAATGTCCATCACCAAGAATGGCTCGGTAGCACCACTACTGACCGAGCTGGCCGAGTCCTAAAGGACATAGCTGGTAGACTGGGTATGCGGCAGGTGGTGAGGGAACCTACAAGAGCGAAAAACATACTTGAGCTCGTCCTCACCAATCTGCCTGCCACAGATGCATCTGTCCATGACAGTATTGATAGGAGTGACCACTGCACAGTCCTTGTGGAGACCAAATCCCGTCTTAATATTGAGGATGCCCTCCATCATATTTTGTGATACTACCACCGTGCTAAATGGGATAGATTTCAAACAATTCTAGCAATGCAAAACTGGGCATCCATGAGGTGCTGTGGGCCATCAGCAGCATCAGAATTGTACTCAACCACAATCTGTAAACTCATGGCCTGCCATATCCCCCACTCTACTATTACCATCAAACTAGGGTATCAACCCTGTTTCAACGAAGAGTGCAGGAGGGCATGCCGGGAGCAGCACCATGCATACCTCAAAATGAGGTGTCAACCTGGTGAGACTATAACTCAGGACTACTTGCATGCCAAACAGCAGAAGCAGCGTGCAATAGACAGAGCTAAGCGAATCCAAAATCAATGGATCAGATTCAAGCTCTATAGTCCTGCCAACATCCAGTTGTGAATGGAGGAGGACGCTCCACAAATAACGCAATTCTCAATGATGGGGGAGCCCAGCATATCAGTTCAAATGATAAGGCTGAAGCATTTGCAACAATGGATGATCCATCTCAGCCTCCTCCTGAAGTCCCCAGCATCACAGATGCCAGTCTTCAGCCAATTCGATTCACTCCGCATGATATCAAGAAACAACTGAAGGCACTGGTTACTGAAAAGGCTATGGGCCCTGACAATATTCCGGCAATAGTACTGAAGACATGTGCTCCAGAACTAGCCGTGCCCATAGCCAAGCTGTTCCAGTACAGCTACAACACTGGCATCTAACTGACAATATGGAAAATTGCCCAGGTATGTCCTGTACACAAAAAGCAGGACAAATCCAACGCAGTGGATTACCGCCCCATCAGTCTACTCTCAATCATCAGTGAAGTGATAGAAGGTGTTGTCAACAGTGCCATCAAGCGGCACTTGCTTAGCAATAACCTGCTCAGTGGCGTTCAGTTTGGGTTCCACTAGGGCCACTCAGCTCCTGAACTCATTACAACCTTGGTTCAAACATGGACAAAAGAGCTGAACTCCAGAGGTGAGGTGAGGGTGACTGCCCTTGACATCAAGGCAACATTTGACCGAGTATGGCATCAAGGAGCCCTAGAAAAACTGAGCTCAATGGGAATCAGGGGAAGACTGTCCGCTGTTTGGAGTCGTACCTAGCGCAAAGGAAGATGGTTGTGGTTGTTGGAGGTCAGTCAACTGAGCTCCAGGACATCACTGCAGGAGTTCCTCAGAGTAGTGTCCTAGGCCCAACCATCTTCAGCTGCTTCATCAATGACCTTCCTTCAATCATAAGGTCAGAAATAGGGATGTTCGCTGATGATTGCACAATGTTCAGCACTATTCGTGACTCCTCAGATACTGAAGCAGTCCGTGTAGAAATGCAGCGAGACCTGGCCAATATCCAGGCTTGGGCTGATAAGTGGCAAGTAACATTCGTGCCACACAAGTGCCAGGCAATGACCATCTCCAACAAAAGTGGCGCAGTGGTTAGCACCGCAGCCTCACAGCTCCAGCGACCCGGGTTCAATTCTGGGTACTGCCTGTGTGGAGTTTGCAAGTTCTCCCTGTGTCTGCGTGGGTTTTCTCCGGGTGCTCCGGTTTCCTCCCACAAGCCAAAAGACTTGCAGGTTGGTAGGTAAATTGGCATTATAAATTGTCCCTAGTATAGGTAGGTGGTAGGGAAATATAGGGACAGGTGGGGATGTGGTAGGAATATAGGATTAGTATAAATGGGTGGTTGATAGTCGGCACAGACTCGGTGGGCCGAAGGGCCTGTTTCAGTGCTGTATCTCTTCTTCTTCTTCTTCTTTGGGCCTCCTTATCTCGAGAGACAATGGATGCGCGCCGGCGCATGCCTGGGCAAATTTATCTCTAAACTAAACTAAACTAAACTAAACCATCTCCCCTTGACCTTCAATGGCATTATGATCACTGAATCCCACTATCAGCATCCTCAGGGTCACCATTGACCAGAAACTGAACTGGAGTAGCCATATAAATACCGTGGCTACCAGAGCGGGTCAGATGCTAGGAATCCTGCGGTGAGTAACTCACCTCCTGACTCCCCAATGCCTGTCCACCATCAACAAGGCACAAATCAGGAGTGTGATGGAATACTCTCCACTTGCCTGGATGGGTGCAGCTTCAGCAACGCCCAAGAAGCTCGACACCATTCAGGACAAATCAGCCCACTTGATTAGTGCCCCATCCACTAACTTTCACGCCCTTCACCGCTGACACACAGTGGCAGCAGTGTGTACCATCTACAAGATGCACTGCAGCAACTCACAAAGGCTCCTTCGAGAGCACCTTCCAAACCCACGACCTCTACCACCTCGAAGGACAAGGGCAGCAGTTGCATGGGAACACCACCACCTGCAATTCTCCCTCCAAGCCACACACCATCCTGACTTGGAACTATATCACCGTTCCTTTACTGTCACTGGTCCAAAATCCTGAAACTCTCTTCCTAACACCCCTCTGGGTGTACCTATCCCACATGGACTGCAGCAGTTCAAGAAGGCAATTCACCACCAACTTCTCAAGGGCAGTAAGGGATGGGCAATAAATGCTGGCCAAGTCAGCGATACCCATATCTCATGACTGAAAAAAAAAGCCTGGGCCTCTAGATTACTGATGCACTACGCCACCGTCTCTCCTAAGAAAGGCTGTGCAAAAGCTTCTCCACACCTCCAAAGGTAATATTTTTAAAACTTGTTCTCAGGATGTGGGTGATGCTGGCAAGATTGCATTGATTCCCATCATTAAGTAAACCAAGCAAAACTCCAGAATATTTACTTTTAACTTGATGACCTATGTTAATCTCATATCCCACACATCCCTGTCAGCCACGAACTGCAGTCAGCATTGCTTTAGGAATGAGCCAGAGTGGCAAAATGAGTTTTCCGTATGGGAAATAGTCCACAAATAAAACTCAGTGAAATTCCTAACTAATCCCTAAATTACTCTAGCAAAGTTCTAGGATGTTCTGGGACGTCAGGGTCCCCTCCCAACACCTTTCGCCGCCATTTTACGAGGCCTCCTGCCTCCCAGTCAGTCTCCAGAGGGCTGGTAAAATTCAGACCAGTATTTAATCATCTATCGTGTGTGTGTGTGTGTGTGTGTGTGTGTGTCTGTCAGTGTGTGTCTGTGTGTGTGTATGTGTCTGTATGTGTGTGTGTGAGTGACTGTGTGTCTATGTGTGTGTGTGTGTGTGTGTCTGTCAGTGTGTGTCTGTGTGTGTGTATGTGTCTGTATGTGTGTGTGTGTGACTGTGTGTCTATGTGTGTGTGTGTGTGACTGTGTGTGTGTGACTGTGTGTGTTTGTGTCTGTATGTGTGTCTGTCTGTCTGTCGGTGTGTGACTGTGTGTGTGTGTGTGAGTGTCTGTCTGTCTGTCTGTGTCATAGTCATAGAGTTATACAGCACAGAAACAGGCCCTTTGGCCCATCATATCCGTGCCGGCCATCAAGCACTTATCTATTCTAATGCCATTTTCCAGCACTTGGCCCATAGCCTCGTATGTTATGGCATTTCAAGTGCTCATCTAAATAATTCTTAAATGTTGTGAGGGTTCCTGCCTCCAACACCCCTTAAGGCAGTGTGTTCCAGATTCCAACCACCCTCTGGGTGAAAATGTTTTTCCTCAAATCCCCTCTAAAACTCCTGCCCCTTACCTTAAATCTATGCCCCCTGGTTATTGACACTTCCGCTAAGGGAAAAAGTCTCTTCCTATCTACCCTATTTATGCCGCTCATAATTTTGTATCCCTCAATCAGGTCCCCCCTCAGCCTTATCTGCTCGAAGGAAAACAACCCTCGCCTATCCAGTGTCTCTTCATAGCTGAAATGCTACAGCCCAGGTAACATCCTGGTGAATCTCCTCTGCACCCTCTCCAGTGCATTCATATCCTTCCTATAGTGTGGCGACCAGAACTGCGCACAGTATTACAACTGTGGCCGAACTAGAGTTTTATACAGCTCCGTCATAACCTCCCTGCTCTTATATTCTATGCCTCAGCTAATAAAGGCAAGTATCCCATATGCCTTCCTAACCACCTTATCTATCTGTGCTGCTGCTTTCAGTGATCTATGGACAAGGACAGCAAGGTCCCTCTGACCCTTTGTACTTCCTGGGGTCCTACCATCCATTGTATATTCCCTTGCCTTGTTAGTCCTCCCAAAATGCATCACCTCACACTTCTCAGGATTAAATTCCATTTGCCTCTGCTGTGCCCATCTTACCAGCCCATCTATATCGTTCTATAATCTAAGGCTTTCCTCCTCACTATCTACGACACCACCAATTTTCATGTCATCTGCGAACTTACTGATCATACCTCCTATATTCACGTCTAAATCATTAATGTACACTACAAACAGCAAGGGCCCCAGCACCAATCCCTGCGGTACACCACTGGTCACAGGCTTCCAATTGCAAAAACAACCCTTGACCATCACCCTCTGCCTCCTGCCACTAAGCCAATTTTGGATCCATTTGCCTGTTGTCCTGGATCCCATGGGCTCTTACCTTCTTAACCAATCTCCCATGCGGGACCTTATCAAAAGCATTACTGACGTCCATGTAGACTACATCAGCTGCTTTACCCTCATCTACACATCTAGTCACCTCCTCGAAAAATTCAATCAAGTTTGTTAGACATGATCG
Organism: Heterodontus francisci; assembly: GCF_036365525.1. Classification (NCBI taxonomy): domain Eukaryota; kingdom Metazoa; phylum Chordata; class Chondrichthyes; order Heterodontiformes; family Heterodontidae; genus Heterodontus; species Heterodontus francisci. Next base: position 44,236,111 of record NC_090371.1, read on the forward strand.
CCCCCTGACAAAGCCATGCTGACTATTCATGATTAATCCCTAACCCTCCAAGTGGCGATTGATCCTATCCCTCAGAATTCCCTTGCCTCACACAACAGCCTGGGATACATCTCGTCTGGGCCTGGGGATTTATCTCACTGTCTGTGTGTGTGTGTGTGCGTGTGTGTGTGTGCGTGACTGTGTGTGTGTCTGTGTGTCTGTGTCTGTGTGTGTGTGTGTGTGTGGCTGTGTGTGTGTGTGCGTGACTGTGTGTGTGTCTGTGTGTCTGTGTCTCTGTGTGTGTGTGTGTGTGTGTGTGTGTCTCTGTGTGTGTGTGACTGCGTATGTGTGTGAGACTTTCTATCTGTGTGAAAGTGCATGTAAAGGACAAAAGCAGCTGTATGACAAGTATCTCTAAGGTGGAAGATAGCGATGCTTTAAGCTTCATTGGAGCCTGACTGCTGACTCACTGTCAGAGGGATGAGATAATTATGATCTTTGGCAGGCTCCTCTTAACTGCAGTCTCTTCGACTCAAATTTTCACTACTTTCCCAGAGTTGTATATCCTGTTTCAGAACCTCTCAAATCACTCACTGATTTTTTTTTTCTGCTGCTGCGAGGAGCTGCCTTCTCTGCATTTATATTTCAAGTGAAAGATACAGAACTATTCTCTTTACCGTGCCTGTATTCTGCCTCAGCCTTTTATCTTTCCAAAGCTCTGATTTTGCCAATTATGTTCTTCACATTACTTAATGGAGTGGGTCTCCTCCAAATTTTATTTTAAAAGCTACAACTTGTCTCCTTTTCAAGGGTGAAGGCTGTGATCTCAGTCTGAGCCGATAGGCACCCTCCAACACACCAGTATGTCTCTTCTCGTTAGATGTACCATTCCTGCCCTAATTGACTCCTATGCCACAGGGGCTCAGGAGCTCCTGATACAAGAAATCCCGACTCCCTGTCCTACACCACTGGCTTTGTAAGGAGTGGGTAGCAACTCTATCCATTACAAAGCCACCTGGAATTCCCCATTGTTTCGGTAGATCCCTATATCCAGGCCCCAACCTTTTTTTTGGCATTGCCTTTGCATTATTATTGGATAAATGATGGTAGTGTGGCTCATGTCTGTGACAACAGAAATAGAAAAGGGTAAGTTAAAAACAGAAGGAAAGAAAATAATGAGAGAACGAGCATACGTCAAGAAAAATAAGAAAAAGACGACAAGCAAGCAAGCGAGACAGTTATATAGCATTAAGGATGCCACATTGGTTCTATTTTAACAGCTATACAAGCAGGAGATGAAGACTTCCACTGTTTGCTCACACATTGTTAAATTGGGAAGTCAGGTTCCATTCATGTGCTTAAACTCATGTGAGGACTGACTGTCACTGCTGCCTCACCAACTGTGAGATATTTAATAGGAGCAAAGTACCACAGATGCTGGAAATCTGAAATAAAAACAGAAAATGCTGGGAACACTCAGCAGGTCAGACAGCATCAGAAACAGAGTTAACTTTGACCCTTTGTCAGAACTGGGAGTGCTTAGAGTTGTAACATTTTTTAAGGCAGGGAAAGAGAGGGAGGGAAGGAAAGAGCAAAAGGGAAGGTTTGTAATATGGCGGAAGGCAGGAGAGATTAAATGGCAAAAGGAGATGATAATGGGGCATGTAAAGAAATAAAAGATGTGGCCAGAGGAGGTGCAGATAAAATGGAATCATCATCAACAGCTGTCGCCCAAAAATGAAAGCAGAGGTTACAGTCTGAAATTGTTCAAATCAATGCTGAGTCTGGAGGGCTGTAAAATGCTTAAATGAAAGATGAGGTGCCGTTCTTCAAACTTACATTGAGCTTTTGGAACAGCAGAGGAGGCGAAGGACAGAGAGATCAGCGTGGAAGCAAGGCGCAGAATTAAAACGTCAGGTGACTAGAAGCTAAGGGTAATGCTTGCGGACTAAACAGAGGTGCTCCGCAGAGGAGGGTCACCCAATCTGCGTTGGGTCTCCCAGTGTAGAGGAGGCTACATCTTGAGTACACTAAATTGAAAGAAGTACAAGTAAATCGCTGTTTCACCTGGAAAGAATATTTGGCGGAGGATGATCCATTGAATATAGAGGCTGGTGGGGTGGAAGGTGAGGACAGGAGGAATCCTATTGTGGTTTTGGGAGGGAGGGGAAGGGGTGAGAGCAGAAGTGCGGGAAATGGAACGGACATGGTTGAGGACCCTGTCAACCACCAAGTGAGATATTTAACGTTGATAACATGGTACAGCAGCTTACCTGAGTTTGAATATTTAAATATTTACACCAATTATTTTTGTGTGGGGGTAGGGGGTGTTCTCCCCTGCTGTAAGTTCAGTGGAGGATCCGTGGAACAGCAACCCGCACCCACCCACCAACCAGGGGTGTAATGGGCTCTGGAGCTTCCGCCAATCTTCTGCTGAAGTGGTGCTTGGTCCAAGTCTTCATGTAAGAGGCTTTGGCATAGTGACATGGCATAGAGAGCTTTAACAGAGTACACTCTGAGAGGCTCATTGCCCTGGCTGGAGAGTCTAGAACTTAGGGGCATAGTCTCAAGATAAGGGGGCAGCCATTTAGGACTAAGTTAAGGAGAAATTTCTTCACTCATAGGTTTGTGAATCTTTGGAATTTCCTGCCCCAGAGGGCTGGGGATGTTCAGTTGTTGAGTATATTCAAGACTGAGATTGACAGATTTTTGGAAACTAAGGGAATCAAGGGATATGGGGATAGGGTGAGAAAGTGGAGTTGAGGTAGAAGATCAGAATGACAGAGGAGGCTTGAGGGGCTAAACGGCGGATTCCTGTTCCAACTTCCTCAGGAGACTGACTTTCCCCCTCTCAATGGCAGCCCACAGAAAGCTGGAGCTAATGTAGACGTTAACTTTTCACTCAGCAGATGGCAACCAGTAGGTGAGATTTGGAGCCCATGAAAAAGTAATTTCAAATGATCAGAGCACCACAATGCTTTGATCACCCCAACTTTAAAACTCTCAAAATATATAGTGCGGAATCAGACTATACTAAGCCATTTAATTTCTTAAAACATTAAGTTTGGAGTGACCACACTTTAATAGTAAAAATGTGAAAGGCACTACATAAATACAAGTGCTTTTCCTTTTTCTTCGCTCTGTTGGGTAGGTCAGCTGGAGGTCCTGCTGCAGTGTGCAGAAATGTGGGCAGTGGGAGAGGGCAGAATCAGCCTCCCCTCCCTACATAGTCAAATAGGCCACACACATGAAGAATGATCGCTTGAGCCTGTTACTGGGGGTGGGGTGGGGTCGAGGAGGGATGGAGTGGATGTAGATTTGAAACCTTACCGCCCAAGTTGTATACTGGCAATAACAGACCAGCCGACTGTTATACACTTCACTCGATTTGAAGTCAGTAGAAAGGTAAATCCAGTGCAGTAAGCCATGGAATTCCCTCCCTTAATCTCTCCACCTCTCTGTCCTCCTTTAACACTCTTAAAACCTACCTTTTTGGCCATGCTTTTAGTCACCCATAAGAATTAGAATTAGAATTAGAATATTACAGCGCAGTACAGGCCCTTCGGCCCTCGATGTTGCGCCGATCATCTGACCTACACTATTCCATTTACATCCATATGTCTATCCAATGACCACTTAAATGCCCTTAAAGTTGGCGAGTCTACTACTGTTGCAGGCAGGGCGTTCCACGCCCCGACTACTCTCTGCGTAAAGAAACTACCTCTGACATCTGTCCTATATCTTTCACCCCTCAACTTAAAGCTATGTCCCCTCGTGTTTGCCATCCTCATCCGAGGAAAAAGACTCTCACTATCCACCCTATCTAACCCTCTGATTATCTTGTATGTCTCTATTAAGTCACCTCTCCTCCTCCTTCTCTCTAACGAAAACAACCCCAAGTCCCTCAGCCTTTCCTCGTAAGACCTTCCTTCCATACCAGGCAACATCCTAGTAAATCTCCTTTGCACCCTTTCCAAAGCTTCGACATCCTTCCTATAATGCGGTGACCAGAACTGCACGCAATACTCCAGGTGCGGCCTCACCAGAGTTTTGTACAGCTGCATCATGACCCCGTGGCTCTGAAACTCGATCCCCCTACTAATAAAGGCTAACACACCATATGCCTTCTTAACAGCCCTATTAACCTGGGTAGCAACTTTCAGGGATTTATGTACCTGGATACCAAGATCTCTCTGCTCATCTACACTACCAAGAATCTTCCCATTAGCCCAGTACTCTGCATTGCTGTTACTCCTTCCAAAGTGAATCACCTCACACTTCTCCGCATTAAACTCCATTTGCCATCTCTCAGCCCAGCTCTGCAGCCTATCTATGTCCCTCTGTACCCTACAACACCCTTCGACACTATCCACAACTCCACCGACCTTCGTGTCATCCGCAAATTTACTAACCCACCCTTCTACACCCTCATCCAGGTCGTTTATAAAAATGACAAACAGCAGTGGCCCCAAAACAGAACCTTGCGGTACACCACTAGTAACTAAACTCCAGGATGAACATTTGCCATCAACCACCACCCTCTGTCTTCTTTCAGCTAGCCAATTTCTGATCCAAAGCTCTAAATCACCTTCAACCCCATACTTCCGTATTTTCTGCAATAGCCTACCGTGGGGAACCTTATCAAACGCCTTACTGAAATCCATATACACCACATCCACGGCTTTACCCTCATCCACCTGTTTGGTCACCTTCTCGAAAAACTCAATAAGGTTTGTGAGGCACGACCTACCTTTCACAAAACCGTGCTGACTATCGCAAATGAACTTATTCTTTTCAAGATGATTATAAATCCTGTCTCTTATAACCTTTTCCAACATTTTACCCACAACCGAAGTAAGGCTCACAGGTCTATAATTACCAGGGCTGTCTCTACTCCCCTTCTTGAACAAGGGGACAACATTTGCTATCCTCCAGTCCTCCGGCACTACTCCTGTCGACAATGACGACTTAAAGATCAACAACAACGGCTCTGCAATCTCCTCCCTGGCTTCCCAGAGAATCCTAGGATAAATCCCATCTGGCCCAGGGGACTTATCTATTTTCACTCTTTCCAAAATTGCTAACACCTCCTCCTTGTGAACCTCAATCCCATCTAGCCTAGTAGTCTGTATCTCAGTATTCTCCTCGACAACATTTTCTTTCTCTACTGTAAATACTGACGAAAAATATTCATTTAACGCTTCCCCTATCTCCTCTGATTCCGCACACAACTTCCCACTACTATCCTTGATTGGCCCTGTTCTAACTCTTATCATTCGTTTATTCCTGATATACCTATAGAAAGCCTTAGGGTTTTCTTTGATCCTATCCGCCAATGACTTCTCGTGTCCTCTCCTTGCTCTTCTTAGCCCTCCCTTTAGATCCTTCCTGGCTAGCTTGTAACTCTCAAGCGCCCTAACTGAGCCTTCACGTCTCATCCTAACATAAGCCGCCCTCTTCCTCTTGACAAGCGCTTCAACTTCTTGAGTAAACCACGGCTCCCTCGCTCGACAACTTCCGCCCTGCCTGACAGGTACATACTTATCAAGGACACGCATTAGCTGCTCCTTGAATAAGCTCCACATTTCGTTTGTGCCCATCCCCTGCAGTTTCCTTCCCCATCCTACACATCCTAAATCTTGCCTAATCGCGTCATAATTTCCTTTCCCCCAGCTATAATTCTTGCCCTGCGGTATATACCTGTCCCTGCCCATCGCTAAGGTAAACCTAACCGAATTGTGATCACTATCGCCAAAGTGCTCACCTACATCTAAATCGAACACCTGGCCGGGTTCATTACCCAGTACCAAATCCAATGTGGCATCGCCCCTGGTTGGCCTGTCCACATACTGTGTCAGAAAACCCTCCTGCACACACTGGACAAAAACTGACCCCTCTAAAGTACTCGAACTATAGTAAAGAATGTCTCTTTATGTGGTTCGGTGTCAAATGTTGCAGGATGTGGAAGGTAAGGGTCACCACTTGTGTCCCTGCTGACTTCACCCGTGAGAAGTGCACCCAACTCCAGCTCCTCACAGACCATGTTAGGGAACTGGAGCTGGAGCTGGATGAACTTCGGATCATTCAGGAGGCTGAGGGGGTGATAGAGAGCAGTTATAGGGAAGTAGTGACACCTAAGTTACAGGATAAAGGTAGCTGGGTGACCGTCAGGGGAGGGAAAGGGAATAGGCGCACAGTGCAGGGATCCCCTGTGGCCGTTCCCCTCAATAATAAGTATACCGTTTTGGATACCATTGGGAGGGACAACCTACCAGAGGAAAGCCACAGTGGCCAGGTCTCTGGCACTGAGTCTGGCTCTGTGGCTCAGAAGGGAAGGGGGGAGAATAGGAGAGCAATAGTAATAGGAGATTCAATGGTTAGAGGAACAGACAGGAGGTTCTGTGGTCGCGAACGAGACTCCCGGATGGTATGTTGCCTCCCGGGTGCCAGGGTCAGGGATGTCTCGGATCGAGTCTACAGGATTCTTAAGGGGGAGGGGGAGCAGCCAGAAGTCGTGGTACACATCGGTACCAATGACATAGCTAGGAAAAAGGATGAGGACCTGAAAAGCGAATATAGGGAGTTAGGTTGGAAGCTAAAAGGCAGGACGAGCAGAATAGTAATCTCAGGATTGTTACCGGTGCCATGTGCTAGTGAGGCTAGAAACAGAGAGCGAGTGCAGCTGAACACGTGGCTACAGAACTGGTGCAGGAGGGAGGGATTCAGATATGTGGATCATTGGGATACCTTCTGGGGAAGGTGGGACCTGTACAAGAAGGACGGGTTGCATCTGAACTGGAGGGGCACCAATATCCTGGGCGGGAGGTTTGCTAGAGCTCTTCGGGAGAGTTTAAACTAGTTTGGCAGGGGGATGGGAACCGGAGCTACGGATCAGTGGATGGGGTAGCTGTTGAGCAGGCAGATACCGAGTGCAGAGAGTCTGTGAGGAAGGTTAGACAGTTGACAGGGCAAAGTTGCAGCCAGTATGATGGGTTGAAGTGTGTCTATTTTAACGCAAGAAGTGTCAGGAATAAGGGTGATGAACTTAGAGCATGGATCAGTACTTGGAGCTACGATGTTGTGGCCATTACGGAGACGTGGATATCACAGGGGCAGGAATGGATGTTGGATGTTCCGGGGTTTAGATGTTTCAAAAGGAATAGGGAGGGAGGTAAAAGAGGTGGGGGAGTGGCATTGTTAATCAGGGATAGTATCACAGCTGCAGAAAGGGAGGTCGTCGAGGAGGGTTTGTCTACTGAGTCATTATGGGTGGAAGTCAGAAACAGGAAAGGAGCAGTCACTTTATTGCGAGTTTTCTATAGACCCCCCAATAGCAACAGAGACACGGAGGAATAGATTGGGAGGCAGATTTTGGGGAAAGGTGCAGAAGTAACAGGGTTGGTGTCATGGGTGACTTCAACTTCCCTAATATTGATTGGAACCTCCTTAGTGCAAATAGTTTGGATGGAGCAGTTTTTGTCAGGTGTGTCCAGGGAGGTTTCCTGACTCAATTTGTAGATAGGCCGACTAGAGGGGAGACTATGTTGGACTTGGTGCTTTGCAATGAACCAGGCCAGGTGGCAGATCTCTCGGTGGGAGAGCATTTCGGTGATAGTGATCACAACTCCCTGACCTTTACTATAGTCATGGAGAGGGACAGGAGCAGACGGGATGGGAAAATATTTAATTGGGGGAGGGGGAATTACAGTGCTATTAGGCAGGAACTGGGGAGCATAAATTGGGAACAGATGTTCTCAGGGAAATGCACGACAGAAATGTGGAGGTTGTTTAGGGAGCACTTGCTGCGACTGCTGGATAGGTTTGTCCCGATGAGGCAAGGAAGGGATGGTAGGGTGAAGGAACCTTGGATGACAAGAGATGTGGAACAGCTAGTCAAGAGGAAGAAGGAAGCTTACTTAAGGTTGAGGAAGCAAGGATCAGACAGGGCTCTAGAAGGTTACAAGGTATCCAGAAAGGAACTGAAGAATGGACTTAGGAGAGCTAGAAGGGGACATGAAAAAGTCTTGGCAGGTAGGATTAAGGAAAATCCCAAGGCATTCTACACTTATGTGAGGATCAAGAGGATGGCCAGAGTGAGGGTAGGGCCGATCAGGGATAGTGGAGGGAACTTGTGCCTGGAGTCGGAGGAGGTAGGGGAGGTCCCAAATGAATACTTTGCTTCAGTATTCACTAGTGAGAGGGACCTGGTCGTTTGTGAGGACAGCGTGAAACAGGCTGATATGCTCGAAGATGTGACAAAACACATTGATGAAGGAAGAGCAGTGGATGTGGTGTATGTGGATTTTAGCAAGGCGTTTGATAAGGTTCCCCATGGTAGGCTCATTCAGAAAGTAAGGAGTCATGGGATACAGGGAAAGTTGGCTGTCTGGATACAGAATTGGCTGGCCCATAGTGTGGTAGTAGATGGAAAGTATTCAGCCTGGAGCTCGGTGACCAGTGGTGTTCCGCAGGGATCTGTTCTGGGACGGACCTCTGCTCTTTGTGATTTTTATAAATGACTTGGATGAGGAAGTGGAAGGGTGGGTTAGCAAGTTTGCCGATGACACGAAGGTTGCTGGAGTTGTGGATAGTGTGGAAGGCTGTTGTAGGTTGCAACGGGACATTGACAGGATGCAGAGCTGGGCTGAGAAGTGGCAGATGGAGTTCAACCTGGAAAAGTGTGAAGTAATTCATTTTGGAAGGTCGAATTTGAATGCAGAATACAGGCTTAAAGACAGGATACTTGGTAGTGTGGAGGAACAGAGGGATCTTGGGGTCCATGTCCATAGATCGCTCAAAGTTGCCACCCAAGTTGATAGGGTTGTTAAGAAGGCGTATGGTGTGTTGGCTTTCATTAACAGGGGGATTGAGTTTAAGAGCCGCGAGGTTATGCTGCAGCTCTATAAAGCCCTGGTTAGACTACACTTGGAATATTGTGTTCAGTTCTGGTCGCCTCATTATAGGAAGGATGTGGAAGCTTTAGAGAGGGTGCAGAGGAGATTTACCAGGATGCTGCCTGGACTGGAAGGCATGTCTTACGAAGAAAGGTTGAGGCAGCTAGGGCTTTTCTCATTGGAGCGAAGAAGGATGAGAGGTGACTTGATAGAGGGGTACAAGATGATGAGAGGCATAGATAGAGTGGATAGTCAGAGACTTTTTCCCAGGGTGGAAAGGGCTATCACCAGGGGGCATAATTTTAAGGTGATTGGAGGAAGGTTTCGGGGAGCTGTCAGAGGTGGGTTCTTTACACAGAGAGTGGTGGGTGCGTGGAATGCACTGCCAGCGGTGGTAGTAGAAGCAGATACATTAGGGACATTTAAGCGACTCTTGGATAGGTACATGGGTAGTAGAATGAAGTGTAGGTAGTTAGTTTGATCTTAGAGTAGGTTAAAGGTTCGGCACAACATCGTGGGCCGAAGGGCCTGTACTGTTCTATGTTCTATGTTCTATGATAATACTCCTGTGAAGTGCCTTGAATCATTTTACCAAATTAAAGACACTATATAAATCCATGTTGTTGGTGTATTGCAGGCCCTGATTCACTTACTGTTTACCAGCTACTGGGGTGAGTTAATATCTATCCCACGGGAGAAGAAGGTTGCTGGAGCTGACAGCACTGTTACATACTAGCGAGAGTCAGCTGGTCAGCTGGGCGAAAGTTGGAAGTGTGAATATAGAAGTTAACGCTTTCGGATTCTGATTCACTTTCAACAGTGCAGATTTTTCGGCTCATTCAGGTGGGAATATTTAAATTTCCTTTGTACAGGTGAAGTGAAAGGAATGAATCCGTTCCTTCCTGCTGAAAGCACGGTAAGGAGAAAAACAGGAAGACAAAATCTCATTCCCAGCTACCTTCCCCTCTCCCTATCCCCAACCACCACCCCCGCCCCAACCTCCACTGCAACATCTTGGCTTCAATCTAACAATTGTGAGGGAATGCTGGCATTATTCAGCCTTGCTGTTCACTCTTTGCCAATCTGATTGCTGAGGAAAGGTGCCTGGGCCAGTAAAAACCTTATTGTTCCGGTGCTCTGACATAGACTACAGTGGCGTTATCTGCAATGCACCAAGGGGATCAATGATGCCAAGAAGACATGCCTCATAATAATCAACAATAGGAGCTTTCAGGTGAAAGCCACTTAAGCTTTTCTTTATAAACAAAGTCCATGGAGAAAGTGTGGGCAGGTGGGATGAGGCCTGGCACTCTGTCAGCACAGCATGTTACTGTGACCAGACCAGCATTCAAACTGCAGTTTCACATCATTCTTAACCCCTTCACCTATAGTTAAAGCAATAACAACTGCAAAAGTGTCTCCACGTTACAGTTCTTCCTAATCTTCAACCATGACCGGAAATTTTGGGCATTTTTGACATAATTCGTAAGCAGCTGCAAAATGATCAATTAAAGCTTATATATTTTCCCTCAGTTACACTTCCTTGCTGTCTCCTGCTGTGACCTCTCTTCATTCATGACCCTAGACAATGAGTGTCGACGGGTTTTTCAACTGTGGGATGTAAAGGGTGGGAGGTCACCACCAAGTCCGATCCTGTTCTCATCTGATGTCCATGTACCTATGCATTTTCCAGTCGGGGGATGATCATTGAATGGTAATGAGCAGTCGAAGCCTTGGCTGATTTTTTTCCCCCCAAAATATACTTTATTCATAAAATTTGTAAAAGTACATGACATTACAGTTCAAATGTGACATTACATAAAGCTCAATACAGGTCAGTTTATGACTGTACAGTACATGAGGTGCTTCACTACTCTTGCCATTACAGTTTATATTTACAATGTACATTTACATTTCATGCAAACATTCCCTGGTACAAACAGCCTGATGTGTTTTACACGGTTTCCAGCCTCTCAGTATACTTAGCGAGAAGGCCTTACACAGTGGTCTTTCCCCAGCCTTTGTGGCGGCTGGACCAAACTTTAGTGCATCCCTCAGCACGTAGTCCTGGAACTTGGAAGGTTCCAGACTTGCCTCTGTTCCACAGGAGATGTGTGACAACAAAATCATCACACTATACAAAAACAAAGGCAAAAGAGGAAACTGCAACAACTACAGGGGCATCTCACTCCTTAGCATCACGGGGAAGGCCTTTGCTAGGGTCATACTTAAAAGACTCCATTTACTTGCAGACCGAGTGTACAGGAAGTAGAATGTGGTTTCTGTGCTGGCAGATTTACTGTGGATATGATCTTCTCCATACACCAGCTACAAGAGAAGCTTTGAGCACAGAGTTTACTCCTTTACCTTACTTTCATAGATCTCACTAAGGCATTCAACACCATCAGCAGAGCAGGGCTCTACAAGATTTTGGGAAAAATTGGCTGTCCACTGAAGCACCTCAGTCTCATCCACTCCTTCCATAACAACATGCACTGCATCACAATAGCTGGCAAGTTCAAATAGACTCCAACAATTTGTCAGGCACAGAGGCAAGATGAAGAATGCATCTATGTCCGCCAAAATTGCGAGCAAGGTTGGCTACAACAGAGTCCCAAGGATAATAGGATGAAAATCTTCTTCGAACACAGAAGACACTTTACCATAGTAGATGATTTGCTGGTATATGATGAGAGACTGGTGATTCCAGAGTCACTCAGTGTAGATATCTTGGACAAAATACACCGGGGTCAAATGTAGATCATGGGCTCAAGCGTCCATATGGTGGCCAAGAACTTCAAAGGATAGCAAAGAACTGATTTTGAATTGTGACGTAGACAGAGTCAGAGAGAACCTCTACTTCTGACCCAATTCCCAACTAGACCATGGGAACAGTTGGCAATGGATCTATTCTTCTTTAATAGGCGATCCTATCTAATTATCATTGATTACTCATCAAGATGGATTCAAGTTAAGCAGATGTACACTACAACAACTGAAACAGTCATCAGAGTTTTGCAAGACGTTTTCACAACACATGGTATATCTGATCAGATAGTATTCGATAATGGACCCCACTTTACAAACGATTACTTTACACACTTTGCAGAAGAATGTGGATTTGTTCAACTAACAAGCTCTCCTAAATATCCACAATCAAATGGAGAAGCTGAGTGAGCAGTCAGAACCATTAAAACTATGTTGATGAAAAATCGAGATTTCCAATTAGCACTGACATGCGGAATTATTCCATTATTGTGCGGAGTTGCGCCATCAGAACTCTTAATGGGAAAGAAAACTCCAAACGCAATTTCCAATTCTACCCAAGAAATTATTACAGGATTGACAAGCAAGGATTATCAGAAAGTACAAAACAAAGAAAAGTCGTATAGAAATAAACAGACCCATAATTATAACAGAAGATACCGTACAAGAAACCTACCAAAGTTGTCAGAAAGGCAAAAGGTATGGGCACGAGACCAAAATAGAGAAGGGGTAATTCTCCAGAAAAAGGAGAATCAACAGCGATCTTATATACTATGGACTCATGAAGGTACAATATGGAGAAATAGAAGGAATCTTATTCCTTTACTTCAAAGATGTCAATCAGTCATACACTTAGACGACTCGGATGTTGAACTGGAAATTCAAAAAGCACCAAATGCTACAAACCTCAATGAAGGCCGTCCAAGTCAAGACACAGGAGATCAGAGAACGATACCAATCTTCCACATCTGACGACAACAAGATCAGGGAGAGCTATGAATCTCCATGTAGGTTGAATCTATGAAGTCAGAGACTTGAGGGGAGATGGGGCAGCATGTAAATAAAAAAGTGAATGTATGTAAATATTGTTCCGAAGAAGTGAGAAGGGGTCTAGGGGTTCCCTCTCAGCCTTTGCCTGGTTTAACCGTAACAGGGTTTAATTTTAGAAACACTATGTTTTTAGCTCCCCCTCAGTGAATCTTTGTTCACTGCTCCAATTGTAAGGCAAAGAAATCAATCAAGACAGGTTTTCTTAGATTTAAACAAGAAAGGTGGACATTTTTTAATATTAAACTCTAATCTGGTTAACAACTACAAATATGCTAAGTCCACAGCAAAACAGACCTGAGACAAGACTCAGAGAGGAACGAATCTCAGCCAGAAGACGAGCAGGCAGTCCACATTGTGAACCTGACACATCAAGACAAACAGCTGGAAACTTTCACCACTATTAACATCCAAAGAAAGCTGGCAAACATGCACCCAAGTTTATGATTGACACTGGAGCTAGTGCCAATATCCTAACAGTCTGAATCCTAAAGGATATGTACCACAGTTGTTGGAAATCAATGACACAACCGTCAACTGCAAAGTTATCTGCATGCAATGGGTCACCCATCCTTTGCAGTGGCACACTAACAATGCAATGCAGCTATGGCAAGTCAGCAAGGAAACCACAAATATTTTACCTGGTAGACACGAGTGGACCAGCGGTGGCAGGACTACCAGCGTGTAAGAACCTCAACATTGTGACCATCCATGAGGTCACCAAGGCACCCATTACAGCAGAAGAGTCCAAGGGTACCTGCATTGAGTCAGTCCATGACCTACAACAAATGTACCTGTATAGGTTCAACGCCAGAGGTGGTTTCAAAGGCAATGTCATACTGCACCTCAGAGGGTATGCAATCCTGTCAATCAACCCTCCCAGAAAGTGCAGCGTGCACATACATGAAAAGCATAAGCGCGAGTTGGATCACATGGAACACAATGGCATCATTCACCGTGTGCATCATCACACAGACTGGTGCAGCTCAATTACGTGCATACTGAAGAAGGACGGAGCAATCAGGGTATGTCTAGATCCGAGGTGTCTAAACCTCTCCCTAAAGAGATGCCCCCACAAGATCCCGACATTAGAGGAATTGAATCCCAAGTTCAGAGGAGTCAAATTCATCTCCAAGTTGGATGTTAAAATTGGATATTGGTTAATACACCTAGCTAAGCAATGTTAAGAACTCACCTCTTTCAGGACATCATTTGGAAGATACTGCTTATCTGTCAATCAATATCTGTTTCAGCAGCACATAGACAGAATTATAAAAAATAGAAAGTGCTGGAAATACTCAGAAGGTCTGGCAGCATCAGTGGAGAGAGTAGCAGAGTTAATATTTCAGGTCTGTGACCTTTCATCAGAACCGGCAAAGGGTCGAAAAGAATTAGGTTTGAAGCAAGTGAGGGGGGGTGGGGGGTCGCGTGTTTGGTGGGGAAGAGAGCAAAAGGGAAGATGTGTGATACGGCAGAGAGCAGGGGAGATTAAATAACAAAGCTGACCTGGGACAAAGGCAAAAAGTGTGTTAATGATTGTGGTGAAAGACAAAGCATTAGTCCAGAGGGAGTGTTAATGGTAGAATAATGAGCAGCTCTGACTACATGAAAAACAGGTACAAGGTTTAAAAATTAAATAAAATCATAAAAAAATAGAAAAATATAAAAAAAAGGCCAGTCATGCTCTGAAATTGTTGAACTCAAGGTTGAGTCCACAAGGCATGCTCAGGGTGCTGCACCTCGAGCTTGCATTGATGTTCACCTGGAACATTGCAGCAGGCTGAGGACATAAATGTGGGCGTGAGAGATGGGTAATGAATTAAAACAGCAAGCAACCCGAGCTCGAGGTCATGCTTGCAGACTGAGTGGAGGTGTTTTGCAAAGCAGTCGCTCAATCTGCATTTGGTCTCCCAAATGTGATCAGCGAATACAGTATACTAACTTGAAGAAAGTACAAGTAAATCACTGCTTCACCCGGAAGGAGTGTTTGGGGCCTTGGATGGTGAAAAGAGAGGAGGTAAAAGGCCAGGTATTAAAGCTCCTGCGATTGCATGGGAAGGTCCCGTGGGGAGGGGATGAGGTGTCGGGGGTGATGGAGAAGTGGACTAGGGTGTCGCAGATGGAACACTCCCTTTAGAATGCTTACAAGGGAGGGGAAGGGAAGATGTGTTAGGTGGTGGCATCACGCTGGAGGGGCGGAAATGGCAGAGGACGATCCTTTGAATGTGGAGGCTGGTGGAGTAAAAAGTGAGGACAAGGGGAACTCTGTTGCCATTCTGGAAGGGAGGGGAAGAGGTGATGGCAGAAGTGCCAGCAAGCTGAGGACAGCATTCAACAGCATACTGAAACATCCAGGCTTGGGCTTTTAAAAAATTCATTCCCAGGATGTGGGCATCGCTGGCTAGGCCAGCACTTATTGCCCATCCTTAATTTACCTTGAGAAGGTGGTGGTGAGCTGCCTTCTTGAACCGCTGTAGTCCATGTGGGGTAGGTACACCCACAGTGCTGTTAGGAAGGGAGTTCTAGGATTTTGACCCAGCGACAGTGAAGGAACGGCGATATAGTTCCAAGTCAGGATGGTGTGTGACTTGGAGGGGAACTTGCATGTGGTGGTGTTCCCATGCATTTGCTGCCCTTGTCCTTCTAGTTGGTAGAGGTCACGGGTTTGGAAGGTGTTGTCTAAGGAGCCTTGGCGCGTCACTGCAGTGCATCTTGTAGATGGTACACACTGCTGCCACTGTGCATCGGTGGTCAAGGGAGTGAATGTTTGTAGATGGGGTGCCAATCAAGCGGGCTGCTTTGCCCTGGATGGTGTCGAGCTTCTTGAGTGTTGTAGGAGCTGCACCCATCCAGACAAGTGGAGAATATTCCATTACACTCCTGACTTGTGCCTTGTAGATGGTGGACAGGCTTTGGGGAGCCAGGAGGTGAGTTACTCGCCGCAGGATTCCTAGCCTCTGACCTGCTCTTGTAGCCACGGTATTTATATAGCTATTCCTGTTGGTTTCTGGTCAATGGTAGCCCCGAGGATGTTGATAGTGGGAGATTCAGCAATGGTAATGCCATTGAATGTCAAGGGGAGATGGTTGGATTCTTTCTTGTTGGAGATGGTCATTGCCTGGCACTAATTCTGTTTACTAATCTGTGTGGGAACTTATCAAAAGCCTTCTGAAAATCCAAATACACCACATCCACTGGTTATCCTTTATCTATGCTACAAATAACATCCTCAAAAAACTCCAACAGGTTTGTCAGACATGATTTTCCTTTCACAAATCCACGTTGGCTTTGCCCAATCATATTATCATTTTCCAAGTGTTCAGTTATCTCATCCTTTATAATAGATTCTAAAATTTTCCCTGCTACCTGTGTCTACCATTCCTCTGTTGGTAGCATGCTTGCCTCTGAGTCAGACGGTTATTGATTCAAGTCCCACTCCAGAGACTTGAACACAAAAATCTAGGCTGATACTCCAGCGTAGCACTGCGAGAGTACTGCCCTGTCAGAGGCTCTTTCCTTTAAATGAGACATCAAACGGAGGCCTTGTGGGAGCTTGCTGTGCATAAATTGGCTGCCACTATACCTACATCACAGCAGTTGAAACATCACACGTGCAGAAGAGATGATGCATGGTTTACTATGAGGCAAGTTCAGGTCTTCTGCCAGCCCCCACCACACTCCAGCCCCCTTAACCGTGTGTAAACAGCACAAACTGGGGGTGAAAATGTTGTCAGGTTTACTGAGGATTTATGATAACCACCCTCACAGACCAACGAAAAGCGATCATGCAGCTCTCGTCAAAAAAACAATTTTTTTGCTGACAATGAAATCTTACCTTTGAAAAGAACAGTCTGGAACTTTATAGCTCATAGGCAGGGTTTTAGTAAACGGAGTTGATGGAGTTTCATAATTTTCAGCACTTCATAAAACCTTGTCTAACCACACCATATAAAAGTGGCCTCAGAAAAATGTGTTAACAATGGTGACCTTTAAGGATGAATTGTGGCAATTTTTGCTCAGGGATCAATTGTAAACAAAAGTGGTGAGGTGCCATTTTTTGGTACTCAAAGTCTTTGAAAAATATAGTTGGACCAGGCAGTGTGGTATTGATTATTAATAGGTCGCAATGAAAGATGAGGAACTAAAGGAAATCAGTGGAGGCCAGTCTAGAAATTGCAGTATCGATAGCTACTCTTTGCAGTTGGAAAGAATTAGTCTCTTTTAATACAAGTACACAGCAATGTTCAAGTGAGAAAATGATTGAATTGACTTCTAAAACTCCGTTTTTAATGTTGTAATATAGGACTGACGGAAATTGTAAAAGCCTAAGCTCACTCCAGCGGACAGATATAATCATTGACAGAGCCTTTGGAGGGAAGACAAAAAGAATTAAAGGGATTTTTGGAAAAAGTTCTTTACACAGAAGGTGGTTAGAATTTGGGTTGCTCAGCTGCAAACTGCTGGTAAAACTGACCCATCAAAATCATTATTTCAAAAGCTTTATCAAGGTGAGGGATGTCATTATTAAGGAATGGAAATCATCCCACTTCAGACACTCAGGGTAGAAATTTTGCCCCCATATAGGGGGTGAATAGAGGCAGGCGGGCATGTAAATTCACGCTGCCGGCATCATCCTCCCCACAAGCTATTTTCCCGGAGGAGGGATTGGGGATGGACGGCAGGTGGCCAATTAAGGTAGGTTTATGGCCAATTAAAGCCAATTATCAGTGGCCAACTGGAAAATTCACTCAAGAAGCTTAACACAATCTAGGAATAAGCAGCCCATTTGATTGGCACCCCATCCACCACCTTCAACATTCACTGCCTCCACTACTGACACACAGTGGCAGCAGTGTGTGCCATCTACAAGATGCACTGCAGCAACTCACCAAGCCTCCTTCGACAGCACCTTTCAAACCCACGACCTCTACCACCTAGAAGGACAAGGGCAGCAGACGCATGGGAACACCACCACCTGCAAGTTCCCCTCCAAGTCACACACCAACCTGACTTGGAACTATATCGCCGTTCCTTCACTGTCACTGGGTCAAAATCCTGAAACTCCCTTCCTAACAGCACATTGGGAGTACCTTCAGCACATGGACTGCATCAGTTCTAGAAGGCGGCTCATCACCACCTTCTCAAGGGCAATTAGGGATGGGCAATAAATGCTGGTCTAGCCAGTGACGTCCAAATCCCGTGATTGAATATAAAAAATAGACAACTCCAGAGAGAACTTCCTGCCTCAAAATACACCACAAACTTTTAACATCCACTGAAACAGGCTGACAGAGCATTTGTTTCATATCGCATCCACAGGATAGCTGCTTTCAATTAGATAGCAATTCTTCAGCAATGTCTGAAGTGCAAGCCTAAAAAATGAACAAATATCCTGCAGTCGGGCTTAAAGTCACATACTTCCAGCTTACTGTTAACAGCTAGGCGAACCAACAAGGCCAGGCTGACAATCACTTAAGATAATTTAATCTGGTTTTGCTAGGCATTCATACAATAACCATATCCACTGTAATTTCCAGGTTTCAGTGAAATTAGGTTTTAAGATGCTCCTGAGTCTTACTCTAATCAAGTGGCAGTATAAAAGCTGAATAACAGGTTTGGATGTTCAACCAAAGAGAGGGAAATCAGGGTTGGGTTATCATATATTACTCTCTAACATCTGCCAGTATTGGAAGAGATCTGAGGAAGGTCACTTTGTCAGCCATCTTTATTTTGAGAATAACCTGTGACCTATTCATTTTTTGCCAGCCAGCACACCAGTTCATCCTTAACAGTAGAAACTATAAATTGCTTTTTAGAAAATATTATCCTGCTTTGAATTAATGTTGCTTCTTCCCTTTTCCAGGTTTCTTGGGGTCACATGTCATTTTTTCATTAAAATAAAGATGGTGGACAGACTACACGATCTGCCTCAGGCCTCCTCCTATGCCTGGAGATGTTGGAGAGTAGCCTATGATGACTCAATTTTTAATTTTCCCCTCTCTCGGTGGAAAAGTAGTTCAGCCACGATGCTATAATATATTAGGGTGGCACTAGCAGAGAAAATGGACACCGAGCACGGCTAGTTCAAAGAAGCATTTATTTACATCATATGTGTGGGATCGGAATTCCTTCCCCACGTCCCCACCCCACCACCCAAACTGGATTTAAAACTGGACTGGCTGAAATATGGGGAAAAAACCCAACCCCCATGGACACTAGGACTGTGAATAAAAGCCAAACCTCAACACAAAACACACAGAGGCATGCTGCATTCCAAGGGGTCAATTTCAAACATTCCAACATCATAACAGAACTAAAACTGTTAAAGGGCTGGAATTTGGGACATTATCATAACAGTGACACAGGATAACTGCCATCGTGTAACCTAATTAAATAATTGGGGAGGCCATTGTTAAAGTAACCAGCCCCAAATCATAGCATTCGCTCCTGTCAAGACAGGAGAGAAGCATTTTCATGTATGTCAGCTCTGGAGCCTGGAATACCTCACCTTGGTGGAGTTCATTGTTCTTGGTCATGGAAATAACATTAGCACTGAGTGGATCTGTCTGGACCAGGCAGGTAACAAACAAAAGGGATTAAAAGGTGCTAAGTGCTGACCATCCAGCAGGATGGCTTCAGGAGATATGTTTATGATATTTTGATAAGGATCGTCATAAAAAGGACAAGATTGAAGGGCTTGGGACTGCAGTCAAGAAGGAGGGTCAACCTGGCTCATGGACCTACAAATTATCACCGGAAGGACCAATCACGTGGATGATTGTAAGTTATCAGCCAAATCCAAGGGATATCTGGGGCTGAGAGTTTTAAAACAATTTTAAGTGTAACAACCAAATCCTGGGAGGGGTTGGGTTTTGAATTGAGTGAGTTTGGGGCAGAAACGTGGGGTCTTGCCTGTGTTTTTTTGAAAAAACTTTATCTTATAAATTGTGGTGACTTGTGTGTTCGGGTGGGAGCCGAGGTTAAATCGTGGAGGGATTTAAATCAGACTGACTAATCAAGGTGTTGTGTGGTGTCCTTTAAATTAGTTTAGAGGTCTTTGTATCAGGGCGTTAGGAGGGTTTTTAATAAACAGGTTTGTGGTTCAGCCCAACTCTGTGTCTGTGCAATTTGTCCTTTATAAAATCCTAAAGCTAAGAACCATCAGTAAGGGGGGAAACGGGAGGGGGAACCTCTTACATATCTGGCAACCGTGGCAGGACTTTAAGGTCAAGGACAAATTATGGACGGAACCAAGGGCAAGAAACCCTCAATGGGGGATAGCGTAACCAAGTATGTGGGAAGCAAGTTAAATTTTTCTGTATCATGGGTGTAGGAACTGATATGCGCTGACTGTCCGGAGGAGCAGGCAATGGGTGGGTAGTAGTGCACACAAGAAGTCAAAGGAAAAGGCAGTCTGGCTACTGTGCATGCAGAGGCAGATTCAAATTTTAACGAGAAACTCAAGCAGGTACAGGAGGACAAGGCGGAGTTGGAGAACAGAGCAAGCGATAGAGAAGCCGTGGTGGATCAACTGGTGGCAGAATTAAGCAGTGGAAGGCAGGAGAGGAAAGCACAGGAGGAGACTTCATGAAGCACAGTAGAGTATTTACAGTGTCAGGTTACAGAGAGTAGGAGAGAGTACCAGGCTCAACGTGAACAAAGTGCCAGGAATCTGGAGAGGGCTGGCAAGGCTGAGGGGCAGCTGAAAGAGGTTAAGGCAGTTTACAGGGTAGCTCAGAGTCGCGCATATGAAGAGGCTGATCACGGACCCTGTAGTGAAAGAATTCAGAAGCTGACTCTAGCATTATCAGGTGCCAGGGGTATGGCTTGTCTCATGGTTCCAGGAGGTGGTGGTATAGACTGGGATGAAGAGGAGAAAGAGCCCAATGACGGGATCCAGTACAGCGGGAGTCGGCTGGCTCCCAAGGCCCCGGGTCCACCGAGAGCAATGTCCCCCCCTGCAACAGCAGAGGTTAGGCCCGCCCCCAGCAGGCAGCGGTCCAGTACTGTTGCAGAGTGACTATGTGGTTCCCTGTACTACCCTACATTTACAGGAAATGCTAGCTGGCGTGCCGAAGCTGAAGCATGGAGGGGATGCCTCTGTCCACTTCACTAGCATAGAGCAGATAAAGGGCATCAACAATTGCGATGAGCATGAGATGAAAAAGCTGATCTTGTTCTCTCTGGACGGGAAGGCGGACCAAAGCTTATCTGCGGCCACCAAAATGGAAGGGGGCAATGTAAATGGTCTGAAGGATGTGATTTTGGTTGTGTTGTTGGGGCATGGTCAAGGCAGCCTGTTCTTACAGGTCGATCAGACCCGGCAGCTAGCAGGTGAGGCACCGGATGTGTTTGCGGACAGATTATGGCCGGTGTATTTGAAGGCAGCGGGGGAAACCAGGGCCATTTGCAACTGGTAGAGGCCTCCAGAAACCATTGGAGGAGGACCCTCATTGCCCACAGCCTGCCAAGGATCAGAACATTGGCGGAGTCATGGTTTGACCCTGAAGACCTGACAAATACAGAGGCAGATGCGTTGAGGAAACTGACTCTGGCTTTTAAATCTGACCAGGGAGAGGAGAATCAACAAAAGGGAAAGGTGTACAAGATAAAGGGAAGCGTGAGTGGTAGAAAGGAGTGGACGCAAGAAGGGGGTAATGCAGGCAGATCCCAGGCATGTTTTAATTGTGGGAAAAATGAGACACTCGAGTAAGGAATGTAAGTCTCCGAAACAGGGAAAACCAGGAAGCAGGAGTCCCTTGGGGTCAAAATCACGGGCAGTAGAGGGAGAGAAAGGGCCAGTAGAAGACCCAGTGAAACTTCTGGTAGCCGCATTACAGCAGGTTATGGGTAAGGGGCAGGAAAAGGTGCTCGGATTGAAAGATAATGGTTAGAGGAAGTTAATCGGAAGATTCACATGGTAGGTTTTAAAACACTGTATGAACAGTAAAAGAAAATCTTGTGTGTATGTGAGTTGGTTCAGTTTCTGATTGTGTGTTTTATTGGAGTGTCCTGTTTGATTTTGTGTGTCTGTGCTCCAGTGTTCAGTGTCTGTCACTGAGTGGGTGTTGGAAGTGTTAAAATCCAATTGTGCTGTGCTCTTGTGCCAAGAGAGAGAGAGAGTGACTAATGTCTCTGATTTCACTGAGTTTGCAGTGAGTCACCACTACCTTCTCAAGGACAATTAGGGATGGCCAATAAATGCAGTCCCAGCCAGTGATGCTCACATCCCATGAATGAATAAATAAAAAAAAGACCTGTGCACAAAGTGGATAGTGTTCCCAGGATGAGCAATAGAACCAGCTCTCGTAAGTGTGACCAAAAAAAAATCGGTGGAACACTAATGTTCACATTTTCTTTACGTGCATCAGAAACAAAAATAAACACAGAGGCTAGGAACTCCCCCGGAACTCCTCATCTTTTGCTGCCCTAACTTCATTTGAACTGCATTGCACTTCTGGTGATGTTATGGTGGGAGAATGGAAGCAGCTCTGAGGAATGTTACGACTGGGTGAGGAAGGGGTCTTAGGCTCCCCTCTTGCCCCTTTCCTGGTTTCGCCATAACAGGGTTTATCTTTTAGAATACAGTGATTTTATCTTACCCCCTCAGTGAGCCCTTGCTCACTGTACTCTCATTACAATTACAAATGAACCAATCAGATAGGTTTTCTTAGGTTTAAACAAGAAAGACGTACATTTATTAGCCTTATCACCCTAACCCGGTTAAAATTACTAAAATATATGATGCCACCACGCTCGCATGCATACGAGAAGCACACACACAAATAGATACAGAGGGGAAGACAGAATGGGGGGGGGGGGGTTGAAGTAGAGTTGGCAATAAATGGAATACAGGCACTGTCCTTTGTCCTTGATGTAATGTCCTTGATTGAAGTTAAGGTCTGGGAGTCCTCGTTGGGGCCATGTGCACAATTCTAGACTTGTTTCTCTGGTACCAGAAGACAAAAGAGGTGCTTTGTCTGTAGTCTTGATGTCAAAGCTGCCATTGTGGGTTCCCTGGGACTTTGCTGGAGAGAGAGAGGGACTTTTCTTCTGCCAGTCCAGTTGCAGTCTTTTCCTTTCTGTGAGGCACAATTCAAACTTACCAGCAGGTAGGTCATGTGACCATCTCTTTGTTTGAAAGAGCAGCTTCTTGGAGGGTTGTAGGATTTCAAAGCTTTCCAGACACACTCAGTGGGGGGGGGGGGGGGGCAGGGGGAGTTCTGGCTCATACACACTCAAAGGATGTTGATCACCACTATTGTCCAGACCAATCTTGTTCATTGAATCAAGAAGCACCCCCATTGTCTCTCCATTCATGTCTCTCAGAATGCAAATGTGCAACCATGTTCTCAGCCACTCATCCCTGCTTTTTAAAAACAAGTTATTTGCATTGTCCAATAAAAAGTTGCGAGACACATATGACAAAATTAATATGTTTCAATTTGGCAGGTGTGATTTCTGTCACAGGAAATTCTAGAATATTCTAGAAACAGCTAGAATATTAACATGGAAAACTTACTGAGTGCCTTTCTGATATGAAGCATTTTGTCTTCCAAAATTTCCGTTTCCTACGCACTTCCCTCCACTACACACGACCCCACCACCACTCCCCAACTCTTGTGGGATATGGTTCTATGGTGACGTGTCACCCTCCAGTACTATGCCCAGGTAGTCATTCTTATTATGTTAATCTAGCAGTGAGCATTGGTGAAAGATTCTACCATAGCAGTGGAAAACTAACAGCCATTTCCAATCCTGTCCACAATCGTGCACTTTGCAACATGTGTCAGTTGATATCAATCAGGAGCTAGATCCTTGGCTGAAATTGACCCTCCCAAGGAGACCATTCAATTGTGACCTCATACCATCAGCTTTATTGGAATAAGCCCAGCTAACATAATACCACAATGAACCGGACAGGTCAGTCTTCAAGGAAGCCACACAATGCAATTTTTAATTGGTTAAAATGCACAGTTTTGATACAAAACCTTTCTGAATACTGGACAAACACATCTTTATTCTGCGGTTTTATTCAGCTTTTGCTAACATTTATTTTTACCAAAAAATATGCTTTAATATTTGTAAAAGTACATTACATAACAGTTCAAATTTGACATTACATAAAGTGTAATACAGTTCAGTTTCTTGCAGCAGATTACATGGCACTCTGAGGTGCCTCACTACACTTACATATACAGGTTATATCTACAATTCACATTTACATTTCATCTTTAACATTCTCTGGTGCATATGCCCCAAGGGTTTTATATGGGTTCCAATCCCTTGTTGTATTACGGTGGTACCCTAGACTGTAGCCTTTCCCTATTGAGTCCTTGCAGCAGCTGCCCCAGGCTTTAGTGCGTCTCACAGTACATAGTCCTGGACCTTGGAATATGTCAGTCTGCAACACTCAGTCATGGACAACTCTTTGCATTGGAGTCATAGAGTCATAGAATCATAGTGTCATTATGGCACAAAAGGAGGCCACTCAGCCCATCGAGTGCATGCCGGCTCTCTGTTGAGAAATCCAATCAGTCCCATTCCCCTGTTCTATCCCCATAGCCCTGCAAGTTTACTTCCCTCAAATGCCCATCCAATTTCCTTTTGAAATCATTCATCACCTCTGCTTCCACCACACTCATAGGCAGTGAGTTCCAAGTCATTACCAGAAGTCTGATGTGATGAACTTGTGATCAAATATTGACAAATTGGCAGGAACAAACCTACTGAAATAACGCCTTGCTCCTAATTTCTTACAGTGAATATTGTCTGCACAGCAATCACGTACAATCAGGCTTCACTATAATATCAGGAACCAGCCAATACTGCACAGCCAATTTAAAACGTTGCCATTTATTCTGGTTCAGTAATTCGAAGCACTAAGTTATTGTCAAAAAAGCACTTTTGGCATCTGCCTCTGCACTTGATTCTCCAGTTCTAACAAATGCTTCTCAGTTTTAAATGGTGCAGTAGGGATTGGTGAATGACATCCATTCAGCCATTACTTCCTGACAACTTTGCCTTGCAAAGAGGCTGATTCCCCCTTCCTGATGGCTGTCAGCCTCCCAGTCAAAGGCAGGAGTCCTTGGGGTGCCAAGCAGTTACCAGCTGCGAACAATTACTACATCTGGCACTTTCACACCCAAGAAATCCAGCACACAAACATCCAAAACCTGCTGGGAGGGATTATGTCGACACTCTGCTGTTACTCCTTTAGGAATGAACTTGTAGTTCATTGAACTCGACTGAGTTGTTCTTTATCCCCATCTGCTAGGAAATTATGCAAAAGAAGCATTAAAGCTGCTAATTAAATATCTAAATGGTAATCATGACCTTTCCTCACATTTCAGGAGTAGCATAATACATTCCCCCTGCATCAGTGAAAGTGAAACATTCTAATTGTTGCTTATGGAAAAACCTTCCACATAACTGTACATCATTCCATATCATTGTAAATCATTCCACATCAATGTAGATCATTCCATATCACTGTAAATCATTCCATATCATTATAAATCATTCCACATTACTGTAGATCATTCCATATCACTGTACATCATTCCATATCATTGTAAATCATTCCACATCACTGTAGATCATTCCATATCACTGTACATAATTCCATATCATTGTAAATCATTCCACATCACTGTAGATCATTCCATATCACTGTAAATCATTCCACATCACTGTAGATCATTCCATATCACTGTACATCATTCCATATCATTGTAAATCATTCCACATCACTGTACATCATTCCATATCACTGTACATCATTCCATATCATTATAAATCATTCCACATCACTGTAGATCATTCCATATCACTGTACATCATTCCATATCATTGTAAATCATTCCACATCACTGTAGATCATTCCATATCACTGTAAATCATTCCACATCACTGTAAATCATTCCACATCACTGCACATCATTCCACATCATTGTAAATCATTCCACATCACTGTAAATCATTCCACATCATTGTAAATCATTCCACATCACTGTACATCATACCACATAACTGTACATCATTCCACATCATTATAAATCATTCCACATCATTGTAAATCATTCCATATCACTGTACATCAGTCCACATCATTATAAATCATTCCACATCATTGTAAATAATTCCATATCACTGTAAATCATCCCACATCATTGTAAATCATTCCACATCACTGTAAATCATTCCACATCATTATAAATCATTCCACATCACTGTAAATCATTCCACATCATTTTAAATCATTCCATATCACTGTAAATCATTCCATATCATTGTAAATCATTCCATATCACTGTACATCATTCCACATTTTTGTAAATCATTCCACATCACTGTAAATCATTCCATATCATTGTAAATCATTCCATATCACTGTACATCATTCCACATTTTTGTAAATCATTCCACATCACTGTAAATCATTCCACATCATTGTAAATCATTCCACATCACTGTAGATCATTCCCTATCACTGTAAATCATTCCACATCACTGTAGATCATTCCATATCACTGTACATCATTCCACATCATTATAAATCATTCCACATCACTGTAGATCATTCCATATCACTGTACATCATTCCATATCATTGTAAATCATTCCACATCACTGTAGATCATTCCATATCACTGTACATCATTCCATATCATTGTAAATCATTCCATATCACTGCAGATCATTCCATATCACTGTAAATCATTCCACATCACTGTAAATCATTCCACATCACTGTACATCATTCCATATCATTGTAAATCATTCCACATCACTGTACATCATTCCATATAACTGTACATCATTCCATATCATTATAAATCATTCCACATCACTGTAGATCATTCCATATCACTGTACATCATTCCATTTCATTGTAAATCATTCCACATCACTGTAAATCATTCCACATCATTGTAAATCATTCCATATCACTGTAAATCATTCCACATCATTATAAATCATTCCACATCACTGTAGATCATTCCATATCACTGTAAATCATTCCACATCACTGTAAATCATTCCACATCATTGTAAATCATTCCACATCACTGTACATCATACCACATAACTGTACATCATTCCACATCATTATAAATCATTCCACATCATTGTAAATCATTCCATATCACTGTACATCAGTCCACATCATTATAAATCATTCCACATCATTGTAAATCATTCCATATCACTGTAAATCATTCCACATCATTGTAAATCATTCCAGATCACTGTAAATCATTCCACATCATTGTAAATCATTCCACATCACTGTAAATCATTCCACATCACTGTACATCATACCACATAACTGTACATCATTCCACATCATTATAAATCATTCCACATCATTGTAAATCATTCCACATCACTGTAAATCATTCCACATCATTGTAAATCATTCCACATCACTGAAAATCATTCCACATCATTGTAAATCATTCCATATCACTGTAAATCATTTCATATCATTGTAAATCATTTCATATCATTGTAAATCATTCCATATCATTATAAATCATTTCATATCATTGTAAATCATTCCACATCACTGTACATCATTCCACATCATTGTAAATCATTCCACATCACTGTAAATCATTCCACATCATTGTAAATCATTCCACATCACTGTACATCATACCACATAACTGTACATCATTCCACATCATTATAAATCATTCCACATCATTGTAAATCATTCCATATCACTGTAAATCATTCCACATCATTGTAAATCATTCCACATCACTGAAAATCATTCCACATCATTGTAAATCATTCCATATCACTGTAAATCATTTCATATCATTGTAAATCATTCCATATCATTATAAATCGTTCCATATCATTATAAATCATTCCACATCATTATAAATCATTCCATATCACTGTACATCATTCCATATCATTGTAAATCATTCCACATCATTGTAAATCATTTCATATCATTGTAAATCATTCCATATCACTGTACATCATTCCACATCATTGTAAACCATTCCATATCATTGTAAATCATTTCATATCACTGTAAATCATTCCATATCACTGTAAATCATTCCACATCATTGTAAATCATTCCACATCACTGTAGGTCATTCCCTATCACTGTAAATCATTCCACATCACTGTAGATCATTCCGTATCACTGTACATCATTCCATATCATTATAAATCATTCCACATCATTGTAAATCATTCCACATCACTGCAGATCATTCCATATCACTGTACATCATTCCATATCATTGTAAATCATTCCACATCACTGTAGATCATTCCATATCACTGTAAATCATTCCATATCATTGTAAATCATTCCATATCACTGTACATCATTCCATATCATTGTGAATCATTCCACATCACTGTAGATCATTCCATATCACTGTAAATCATTCCATATCATTATAAATCATTCCATATCAATATAAATCATTCCACATCATTATAAATCATTCCATATCACTGTACATCATTCCATATCATTGTAAATCATTCCACATCATTGTAAATCATTTCATATCATTGTAAATCATTCCATATCACTGTACATCATTCCACATCATTGTAACTCATTCCATATCATTGTAAATCATTCCACATCACTGTAAATCATTCCACATCATTGTAAATCATTCCATATCACTGTACATCATTCCACATCATTGTAAATCATTCCACATCACTGTAAATCATTCCACATCATTTTAAATCATTCCATATCACTGTAACTCATTCCATATCATTGTAAATCATTCCATATCACTGTACATCATTCCACATTTTTGTAAATCATTCCACATCACTGTAAATCATTCCATATCATTGTAAATCATTCCATATCACTGTACATCATTCCACATTTTTGTAAATCATTCCACATCACTGTAAATCATTCCATATCATTGTAAATCATTCCATATCACTGTACATCATTCCACATTTTTGTAAATCATTCCACATCACTGTAAATCATTCCACATCATTGTAAATCATTCCACATCACTGTAGATCATTCCCTATCACTGTAAATCATTCCACATCACTGTAGATCATTCCATATCACTGTACATCATTCCACATCATTATAAATCATTCCACATCACTGTAGATCATTCCATATCACTGTACATCATTCCATATCATTGTAAATCATTCCATATCACTGCAGATCATTCCATATCACTGTAAATCATTCCACATCACTGTAAATCATTCCACATCACTGTACATCATTCCATATCATTGTAAATCATTCCACATCACTGTACATCATTCCATATAACTGTACATCATTCCATATCATTATAAATCATTCCACATCACTGTAGATCATTCCATATCACTGTACATCATTCCATTTCATTGTAAATCATTCCACATCACTGTAAATCATTCCACATCATTGTAAATCATTCCATATCACTGTAAATCATTCCACATCATTGTAAATCATTCCACATCACTGTAGATCATTCCATATCACTGTAAATCATTCCACATCACTGTAAATCATTCCACATCATTGTAAATCATTCCACATCACTGTACATCATACCACATAACTGTACATCATTCCACATCATTATAAATCATTCCACATCATTGTAAATCATTCCATATCACTGTACATCAGTCCACATCATTATAAATCATTCCACATCATTGTAAATCATTCCATATCACTGTAAATCATTCCACATCATTGTAAATCATTCCACATCACTGTAAATCATTCCACATCATTGTAAATCATTCCACATCACTGTAAATCATTCCACATCACTGTACATCATACCACATAACTGTACATCATTCCACATCATTATAAATCATTCCACATCATTGTAAATCATTCCATATCACTGTAAATCATTCCACATCATTGTAAATCATTCCACATCACTGTAAATCATTCCACATCATTGTAAATCATTCCACATCACTGCAAATCATTCCACATCATTGTAAATCATTCCATATCACTGTAAATCATTTCATATCATTGTAAATCATTCCATATCATTATAAATCATTCCACATCATTATAAATCATTCCATATCACTGTACATCATTCCATATCATTGTAAATCATTCCACATCATTGTAAATCATTTCATATCATTGTAAATCATTCCACATCACTGTACATCATTCTACATCATTGTAAATCATTCCACATCACTGTAAATCATTCCACATCATTGTAAATCATTCCACATCACTGTACATCATACCACATAACTGTACATCATTCCACATCATTATAAATCATTCCACATCATTGTAAATCATTCCACATCACTGTAGATCATTCCCTATCACTGTAAATCATTCCACATCACTGTAGATCATTCCATATCACTGTACATCATTCCACATCATTATAAATCATTCCACATCACTGTAGATCATTCCATATCACTGTACATCATTCCATATCATTGTAAATCATTCCACATCACTGTAGATCATTCCATATCACTGTACATCATTCCATATCATTGTAAATCATTCCATATCACTGCAGATCATTCCATATCACTGTAAATCATTCCACATCACTGTAAATCATTCCACATCACTGTACATCATTCCATATCATTGTAAATCATTCCACATCACTGTACATCATTCCATATAACTGTACATCATTCCATATCATTATAAATCATTCCACATCACTGTAGATCATTCCATATCACTGTACATCATTCCATTTCATTGTAAATCATTCCACATCACTGTAAATCATTCCACATCATTGTAAATCATTCCATATCACTGTAAATCATTCCACATCATTATAAATCATTCCACATCACTGTAGATCATTCCATATCACTGTAAATCATTCCACATCACTGTAAATCATTCCACATCATTGTAAATCATTCCACATCACTGTACATCATACCACATAACTGTACATCATTCCACATCATTATAAATCATTCCACATCATTGTAAATCATTCCATATCACTGTACATCAGTCCACATCATTATAAATCATTCCACATCATTGTAAATCATTCCATATCACTGTAAATCATTCCACATCATTGTAAATCATTCCAGATCACTGTAAATCATTCCACATCATTGTAAATCATTCCACATCACTGTAAATCATTCCACATCACTGTACATCATACCACATAACTGTACATCATTCCACATCATTATAAATCATTCCACATCATTGTAAATCATTCCACATCACTGTAAATCATTCCACATCATTGTAAATCATTCCACATCACTGAAAATCATTCCACATCATTGTAAATCATTCCATATCACTGTAAATCATTTCATATCATTGTAAATCATTTCATATCATTGTAAATCATTCCATATCATTATAAATCATTTCATATCATTGTAAATCATTCCACATCACTGTACATCATTCCACATCATTGTAAATCATTCCACATCACTGTAAATCATTCCACATCATTGTAAATCATTCCACATCACTGTACATCATACCACATAACTGTACATCATTCCACATCATTATAAATCATTCCACATCATTGTAAATCATTCCATATCACTGTAAATCATTCCACATCATTGTAAATCATTCCACATCACTGAAAATCATTCCACATCATTGTAAATCATTCCATATCACTGTAAATCATTTCATATCATTGTAAATCATTCCATATCATTATAAATCATTCCATATCATTATAAATCATTCCACATCATTATAAATCATTCCATATCACTGTACATCATTCCATATCATTGTAAATCATTCCACATCATTGTAAATCATTTCATATCATTGTAAATCATTCCATATCACTGTACATCATTCCACATCATTGTAAACCATTCCATATCATTGTAAATCATTTCATATCACTGTAAATCATTCCATATCACTGTAAATCATTCCACATCATTGTAAATCATTCCACATCACTGTAGGTCATTCCCTATCACTGTAAATCATTCCACATCACTGTAGATCATTCCGTATCACTGTACATCATTCCATATCATTATAAATCATTCCACATCATTGTAAATCATTCCACATCACTGCAGATCATTCCATATCACTGTACATCATTCCATATCATTGTAAATCATTCCATATCACTGCAGATCATTCCATATCACTGTAAATCATTCCACATCACTGTAAATCATTCCACATCACTGTAGATCATTCCATATCATTGTAAATCATTCCACATCACTGTACATCATTCCATATAACTGTACATCATTCCATATCATTATAAATCATTCCACATCACTGTAGATCATTCCATATCACTGTACATCATTCCATTTCATTGTAAATCATTCCACATCACTGTAAATCATTCCACATCATTGTAAATCATTCCATATCACTGTAAATCATTCCACATCATTGTAAATCATTCCACATCACTGTAGATCATTCCATATCACTGTAAATCATTCCACATCACTGTAAATCATTCCACATCATTGTAAATCATTCCACATCACTGTACATCATACCACATAACTGTACATCATTCCACATCATTATAAATCATTCCACATCATTGTAAATCATTCCATATCACTGTACATCAGTCCACATCATTATAAATCATTCCACATCATTGTAAATCATTCCATATCACTGTAAATCATTCCACATCATTGTAAATCATTCCACATCACTGTAAATCATTCCACATCATTGTAAATCATTCCACATCACTGTAAATCATTCCACATCACTGTACATCATACCACATAACTGTACATCATTCCACATCATTATAAATCATTCCACATCATTGTAAATCATTCCATATCACTGTAAATCATTCCACATCATTGTAAATCATTCCACATCACTGTAAATCATTCCACATCATTGTAAATCATTCCACATCACTGAAAATCATTCCACATCATTGTAAATCATTCCATATCACTGTAAATCATTTCATATCATTGTAAATCATTCCATATCATTATAAATCATTCCACATCATTATAAATCATTCCATATCACTGTACATCATTCCATATCATTGTAAATCATTCCACATCATTGTAAATCATTTCATATCATTGTAAATCATTCCACATCACTGTACATCATTCTACATCATTGTAAATCATTCCACATCACTGTAAATCATTCCACATCATTGTAAAT
Organism: Heterodontus francisci; assembly: GCF_036365525.1. Taxonomy (NCBI): domain Eukaryota; kingdom Metazoa; phylum Chordata; class Chondrichthyes; order Heterodontiformes; family Heterodontidae; genus Heterodontus; species Heterodontus francisci. The sequence continues at coordinate 44,268,997 of NC_090371.1, forward strand.
CATTCCACATCACTGTACATCATACCACATAACTGTACATCATTCCACATCATTATAAATCATTCCACATCATTGTAAATCATTCCATATCACTGTAAATCATTCCACATCATTGTAAATCATTCCACATCACTGAAAATCATTCCACATCATTGTAAATCATTCCATATCACTGTAAATCATTTCATATCATTGTAAATCATTCCATATCATTATAAATCATTCCATATCATTATAAATCATTCCACATCATTATAAATCATTCCATATCACTGTACATCATTCCATATCATTGTAAATCATTCCACATCATTGTAAATCATTTCATATCATTGTAAATCATTCCATATCACTGTACATCATTCCACATCATTGTAAACCATTCCATATCATTGTAAATCATTTCATATCACTGTAAATCATTCCATATCACTGTAAATCATTCCACATCATTGTAAATCATTCCACATCACTGTAGATCATTCCCTATCACTGTAAATCATTCCACATCACTGTAGATCATTCCGTATCACTGTACATCATTCCATATCATTATAAATCATTCCACATCATTGTAAATCATTCCACATCACTGTAGATCATTCCATATCACTGTACATCATTCCATATCATTGTAAATCATTCCACATCACTGTAGATCATTCCATATCACTGTAAATCATTCCATATCATTGTAAATCATTCCATATCACTGTACATCATTCCATATCATTGTGAATCATTCCACATCACTGTAGATCATTCCATATCACTGTAAATCATTCCATATCATTATAAATCATTCCATATCATTATAAATCATTCCACATCATTATAAATCATTCCATATCACTGTACATCATTCCATATCATTGTAAATCATTCCACATCATTGTAAATCATTTCATATCATTGTAAATCATTCCATATCACTGTACATCATTCCACATCATTGTAACTCATTCCATATCATTGTAAATCATTCCACATCACTGTAAATCATTCCACATCATTGTAAATCATTCCATATCACTGTACATCATTCCACATCATTGTAAATCATTCCACATCATTGTAAATCATTTCATATCACTGTAAATCATTCCATATCATTGTAAATCATTCCATATCACTGTACATCATTCCACATCTTTGTAAATCATTCCACATCACTGTAAATCATTTCACATCATTGTAAATCATTCCATATCACTGTAAATCATTCCATATCACTGTACATCATTCCACATCATTATAAATCATTCCATATCATTGTAAATCATTCCATATCACTGTACATCATTCCACATCATTGTAAATCATTCCACATCACTGTAAATCATTCCACATCATTGTAAATCATTCCATATCACCGTACATCATTCCACATCATTATAAATCATTCCACATCATTGTAAATCATTTCATATCAATATAAATCATTTCATATCACTGTACATCATTCCATATCATTATAAATCATTCCACATCATTATAAATCATTCCACATCATTATAAATCATTCCATATCACTGTAAATCATTCCATATCATTGTAAATCATTCCACATCATTGTAAATCATTTCATATCATTGTAAATCATTCCATATCACTGTACATCATTCCACATCATTGTAAATCATTCCATATCATTGTAAATCATTTCATATCACGGTAAATCATTCCATATCATTATAAATCATTCCACATCATTATAAATCATTCCATATCACTTAAATCATTTCATATCATTGTAAATCATTCCATATCATTATAAATCATTCCATATCATTATAAATCATTCCACATCATTATAAATCATTCCATATCACTGTACATCATTCCATATCATTATAAATCATTCCACATCATTGTAAATCATTCCACATCACTGTAGATCATTCCATATCACTGTACATCATTCCATATCATTGTAAATCATTCCACATCACTGTAGATCATTGCATATCACTGTAAATCATTCCATATCATTGTAAATCATTCCATATCACTGTAAATCATTCCACATCATTGTAAATCATTCCACATCACTGTAAATCATTCCACATCATTGTAAATCATTCCACATCACTGAAAATCATTCCACATCATTGTAAATCATTCCATATCACTGTAAATCATTTCATATCATTGTAAATCATTCCATATCATTATAAATCATTCCACATCATTATAAATCATTCCATATCACTGTACATCATTCCATATCATTGTAAATCATTCCACATCATTGTAAATCATTTCATATCATTGTAAATCATTCCACATCACTGTACATCATTCTACATCATTGTAAATCATTCCACATCACTGTAAATCATTCCACATCATTGTAAATCATTCCACATCACTGTACATCATACCACATAACTGTACATCATTCCACATCATTATAAATCATTCCACATCATTGTAAATCATTCCATATCACTGTAAATCATTCCACATCATTGTAAATCATTCCACATCACTGAAAATCATTCCACATCATTGTAAATCATTCCATATCACTGTAAATCATTTCATATCATTGTAAATCATTCCATATCATTATAAATCATTCCATATCATTATAAATCATTCCACATCATTATAAATCATTCCATATCACTGTACATCATTCCATATCATTGTAAATCATTCCACATCATTGTAAATCATTTCATATCATTGTAAATCATTCCATATCACTGTACATCATTCCACATCATTGTAAACCATTCCATATCATTGTAAATCATTTCATATCACTGTAAATCATTCCATATCACTGTAAATCATTCCACATCATTGTAAATCATTCCACATCACTGTAGATCATTCCCTATCACTGTAAATCATTCCACATCACTGTAGATCATTCCGTATCACTGTACATCATTCCATATCATTATAAATCATTCCACATCATTGTAAATCATTCCACATCACTGTAGATCATTCCATATCACTGTACATCATTCCATATCATTGTAAATCATTCCACATCACTGTAGATCATTCCATATCACTGTAAATCATTCCATATCATTGTAAATCATTCCATATCACTGTACATCATTCCATATCATTGTGAATCATTCCACATCACTGTAGATCATTCCATATCACTGTAAATCATTCCACATCATTATAAATCATTCCATATCACTGTACATCATTCCATATCATTGTAAATCATTCCACATCATTGTAAATCATTTCATATCATTGTAAATCATTCCATATCACTGTACATCATTCCATATCATTATAAATCATTCCACATCATTGTAAATCATTCCACATCACTGTAGATCATTCCATATCACTGTACATCATTCCATATCATTGTAAATCATTCCACATCACTGTAGATCATTCCATATCACTGTAAATCATTCCATATCATTGTAAATCATTCCATATCACTGTACATCATTCCATATCATTGTGAATCATTCCACATCACTGTAGATCATTCCATATCACTGTAAATCATTCCACATCATTATAAATCATTCCATATCACTGTACATCATTCCATATCATTGTAAATCATTCCACATCATTATAAATCATTCCATATCACTGTACATCATTCCATATCATTGTAAATCATTCCACATCACTGTAAATCATTCCATATCATTATAAATCATTCCATATCACTGTAAATCATTCCATATCATTGGAAATCATTCCATATCACTGTAAAACCTTCGACATCACTGTACATCATTCCACATCACTGTACATCATTCCATATCACTGTAAATCATTCCACATCACTGTAAATTATTCCACATCATTATAAATCATTCCATATCATTATAAACCATTCCATATCACTGTAAATCATTCCATATCATTGTAAATCATTCCATATCACTGTAAATCCTTCCATATCACTGTGAATAGTTCCACACCACTGTAAATAGTTCCACATCACTGTAAATCCTTCCACACCACTGTAAATAGTTCCACATCACTGTAAACCCTTCCACCCCACTGTAAATAGTTCCACATCACTGTAAACCCTTCCACTCCACTGTAAATAGTTCCACATCACTGTAAACCCTTCCACTCCACTGTAAATAGTTCCACACCACTGTAAACCCTTCCAACTCACTGCAAATTGTTCCACATCACTCAAAACCCTTCCACATCACTGCAAATAGTTCCACATCACTCTAAACCCTTCCACCTCACTGCAAATAGTTCCACATCACTGTAAATCATTCCATATCATTGTAAATCATTCCATATCACTGTACATCATTCCACATCATTATAAATCATTCAACATCATTGTAAATCATTCCATATCACTGTAAATCATTCCACATCATTGTAAATCATTCCACATCACTGTAAATCATTCCACATCATTGTAAATCATTCCATATCACTGTACATCATTCCACATCATTATAAATCATTCCACATCATTGTAAATCATTTCATATCACTGTAAATCATTCCATATCATTGTAAATCATTCCATATCACTGTACATCATTCCATATCACTGTAAATCCTTCCACATAACTGTAAATCATTCCACATCATTGTAAATCATTCCATATCACTGTGCATCATTCCACATCATTATAAATCATTCCACATCACTGTAAATCATTCCATATCATTATAAATCATTCCACATCATTATAAATCATTCCATATCACTGTAAATCATTCCATATCAATGTCAATCATTCCATATCACTGTAAATCATTCCATACCACTGTACATCATTCCACACCATTATAAATCATTCCATATCATTGTAAATCATTCCATATCAATGTAAATCATTCCATATCACTGTAAATCATTCCATATCATTCTAAATCATTCCACATCATTATAAATCATTCCATATCACTGTAAATCATTCCACATCATTGTAAATCATTCCATATCAATGTAAATCATTCCATATCACTGTAAATGATTCCACATCATTATAAATCATTCCACATCATTATAAATCATTCCATATCACTATAAATCATTGCACATCACTGTAGATCATTCCATATCACTGTAAATCATTCCATATCATTGTAAATCATTCCATATCACTGTAAAACCTTCCACATCACTGTACATCATTCCACATCACTGTACATCATTCCATATCACTGTAAATCATTCCACATCACTGTAAATCATTCCACATTATTATAAATCATTCCACATCATTATAAATCATTCCATATCACTGTAAATCCTTCCATATCACTGTGAATAGTTCCACACCACTGTAAATAGTTCCACATCACTGTAAACCCTTCCACACCATTGTAAATAGTTCCACATCACAGTAAACCCTTCCACACCACTGTAAATAGTTCCACATCACTGTAAACCCTTCCACTCCACTGTAAATAGTTCCACATCACTGTAAACCCTTCCACTCCACTGTAAATAGTTCCACACCACTGTAAACCCTTCCAACTCACTGCAAATTGTTCCACATCACTCAAAACCCTTCCACATCACTGCAAATAGTTCCACATCACTCTAAACCCTTCCACCTCACTGCAAATAGTTCCACATCACTGTAAATCATTCCACATCATTTTAAATCATTCCATATCACTGTACATCATTCCACATCATTATAAATCATTCAACATCATTGTAAATCATTCCATATCACTGTAAATCATTCCACATCATTGTAAATCATTCCACATCACTGTAAATCATTCCACATCATTGTAAATCATTCCATATCACTGTACATCATTCCACATCATTATAAATCATTCCACATCATTGTAAATCATTTCATATCACTGTAAATCATTCCATATCATTGTAAATCATTCCATATCACTGTACATCATTCCATATCACTGTAAATCCTTCCACATAACTGTAAATCATTCCACATCATTGTAAATCATTCCATATCACTGTACATCATTCCACATCATTATAAATCATTCCACATCACTGTAAATCATTCCATATCATTATAAATCATTCCACATCATTATAAATCATTCCATATCACTGTAAATCATTCCATATCAATGTCAATCATTCCATATCACTGTAAATCATTCCATACCACTGTACATCATTCCACACCATTATAAATCATTCCATATCATTGTAAATCATTCCATATCACTGTACATCATTCCACATCATTATAAATCATTCCACATCATTGTAAATCATTCCATATCATTGTAAATCATTCCATATCATTATAAATCATTTCATATCACTGTAAATCATTCCATATCAATGTAAATCATTCCATATCACTGTAAATCATTCCATATCATTCTAAATCATTCCACATCATTATAAATCATTCCATATCACTGTAAATCATTCCACATCATTGTAAATCATTCCATATCAATGTAAATCATTCCATATCAACGTAAATCATTCCATATCACTGTAAATCATTCCATATCATTATAAATCATTCCATATCATTGTAAATCATTCCATATCACTGTAAATGATTCCACATCATTATAAATCATTCCACATCATTATAAATCATTCCATATCACTATAAATCATTGCACATCACTGGAGATCATTCCATATCACTGTAAATCATTCCATATCATTGTAAATCATTCCATATCACTGTAAACCCTTCCACATCACTGTACATCATTCCACATCACTGTACATCATTCCATATCACTGTAAATCATTCCACATCACTGTAAATCATTCCACATCATTATAAATCATTCCACATCATTATAAATCATTCCATATCACTGTAAACCCTTCCACACCACTGTAAATAGTTCCACATCACTGTAAACCCTTCCACCCCACTGTAAATAGTTCCACATCACTGTAAACCCATCCACACCACTGTAAATAGTTCCACATCACTGTAAACCCTTCTACACCACTGTGAATAGTTCCACACCACTGTAAACCCTTCCACATCACTGCAAATAGTTCCACATCACTGTAAACCCTTCCACACCACTGTAACTAGTTCCACATCACTATAAACCCTTCCATATCACTATAAATAGTTCCACATCACTGTAAACCCTTCCACATCGCTGTAAACCCTTCCACAACACTGTAACTAGTTCCACATCACTATAAACCCTTCCACATCACTATAATTAGTTCCACATCATACCCCCTCCTCTTATGCCCCCACAATGCCAGGAAGGTGACAATCCGAGCACATAGTGATCATAAGATCATAAGAACTAGGAGCAGGAGTAGGCCGTCCGGCCCCTCGAGCCTGCTCCGCCATTCAATAAGATCATGGCTGATCTTTTCGTGGACTCAGATCCACTTACCCGCGCTCCCACAGTATCCCTTAATTCCTTTATTGTTCAAATAGATATCTACCTTAGCTTTAAAGACGTTTACTGAAGAAGCGTCAACTACTTCACTGGGCAAGGAATTCCATAGATTAACAACCCTCTGGGTGGAGAAGTTCCTTCTTAATTCAGTCCTAAATCTGCTCCCCCTAATCTTGAGGCTATGCCCTCTTGTCCTAGCTTCACCTGCCAGTGGAAACATCCTCTCTACTTATATCTTATCTATTCCCTTCATGATTTTATATGTTTCTATAAGATCCCCCCTCATTCTTCTGAACTCCAATGAATATAATCCCAATCTACTCAGTCTCTCCTCATAAGCCAACCCCCTCAACTCCGGAATCAACCTAGTGAACCTCCTCTCCAGTGCCAGTATATCCTTTCTCAAGTGAGGAGACCAAAACTGCACACAGTACTCCAGGTGCGGCCTCACCAGTACCTTATACAGCTGCAACATAACCTCTCTGCTTTTAAACTCAATCCCTTTAGCAATGAAGGACAAAATTCCATTTGCCTTCCTAATTACTTGCTGTACCTGCAGACCAACCTTCTGCGATTCATGCACAAGGACACCTAGGTCCCTCTGCATAGCAGCATGCTGCAACTTTTTACCATTCAAGTAATAATCCTTTTTACTGTTACTCCTCTGTTACTCCTACCGAAATGAATGACTTCACATTTATTAACATTGTATTCCATCTGCCAGACCTTTGCCCACTCACTCAATGTATCTATGTTCCTCTGCAAAGTTTCACAGTCATCTGCACACTTTGCTCTGCCACTCATCTTAGTGTCATCTGTAAACTTTGACACCCTACACGTGGTCCCCAACTCCAAATCATCTATATAAATTGTAAATAATTGCGGTCCCAACACCGATCCCTGAGGCACACCACTAGTGACTGATTGCCAACCAGAATAGCACTCATTTATCCCCACTCTCTGCTTCCTGTTCGTCAACCAATCCTCTATCCATGCTAATACTTTACCCCTGACGCCATGCATCCTTATCTTATGCAGCAGCCTCTTGTGCGGCACCTTGTTGAAGGCCTTTTGGAAATCTAGGTACACCACATCCACTGGGTCCCCATTGTCCACCTTGCTCGTAATGTCATCATAGAATTCCAAAAGATTTGTCAAGCATGACCTGCCCTTCATGAACCCATGCTGCGTCTGCCCAACGGGACAATTTCTATCGAGATGCCCTGCTATTTCTTCCTTGATGATAGACTCAAGCATCTTCCCCACTACAGAGGTTAAGCTAATCGGTCTATAATTCCCCATCTTTTGTCTACCTCCCTTTTTAAACAGTGGCGTCACATCTGCTGTTTTCCAATCTGCTGGGACTACCCCAGAGTCCAGCGAATTTTGGAACACTGGACATGTATCATGGTTATGTTTTAAAAACTGCGATTTTTAATACAGCTTAAGATGGAGTCAGAGAAGTAAAGTGACCTCATATCAACTATGCTTAAAGACAAGACAGTGGTCACCAGGACAAAAGTAACACAGATCAAAGACCTTTTGGAAAAGCAGAGACTGCAGGGTTACAACCAGGTGAGAAAGTGGTCTCGGGGTTCCCTCTCAGCCTCTGCCTGGTTTAACCGTAACAGGGTTTAATTTTAAAAACACCGTATTTTAGCTCCCTGTCAGTGAATCCTGACATTGACATAACTTCCGCTTCCACCATTCCACACTCAAGAAGCTCGACACCATCTAACACAAAACAGCCCACTTGATTGGCACCCCATCCACAAACATTCACTCCCTCCACCACCGACGCACAGTGGCAGCAGTGTGTACCATCTACAACATGCACTGCAGCAATGCATAAAGGCTCCTTAGACAGCATTTTCCAAACCCGCGACCTCTACCACCTAGAAGAACAAAGGCAGCAGTTGCACGGGAACACCACCACCTGAAAGTTCCCCTCCAAGCCACTCACCATCCTGACTTGGAACTATATCGCCATTCCTTCACCGACGCTGGGTCAAAATCCTGGAACTCCCTTCCTAACAACACTGTGGGTGTACCTACCCTACATGGACTGCAGCGGTTCAAGAAGGCATCTCACCACCACCTTCTCAAGGGCAACTAGGGATGGGCAATAAATACTGACCTGGCCAGCAACCTGGCCACATCCCCATAAACGAATTTTAAAAAATTTTCCCATTCCCCACACGATTTAATACGTAAATTAAACGTGCAGTGATGGGCACAGGAGACACGTGGGATTATGCAGCAGGGACGGCCCCAAGCACCATGATTGCCATGACTAGAAAGCATTCTGTGCTTGCAGCTTCAAGGATCAGAAGCCTTCCTGCCATGTAATTCTCTGCATAGGAGCCTGAAATTAAGCTTGAAATCAATTCAACCATGCTTTTGCCTCTCTTAATTTTTGTAATCCAGCACCAACTTCACATCATATAATTTATCTCTGCAGCCACACTGAAGAAGTTGTCAGCCAGCAGGCACGTCCCACCCCATGGTTCAGTGACACCTCCCTGCAGGTCCTCTTCCCTACAGATGGAGTGCAAAGACCCTCCCTCCTCACCAAGGCGGCCTGGATGGAGGCAGCAGAGAAGGTCTTGAACCAAGGGGGCACTCGTAGAACCTGGGTACAGTGTCGCAAAAACATCAATGACTTAATCAGATCTGTGAGGATAAGTGGTCTTGCTGAAGCTGCTCCATTGTTTTTCTCCCTGGCTCTGTCTCTTTTTAAGACAGAGGGTAGACAAGGAATGTAGTGGATTGCGTAAGCAGCCTTGGTGCTATACAGTAAATGATTTTGTGCAATGTTCCTGATTGGCATTCTTGACGTGTATGGATGTGTCATATGAAAGCCAGTCCTGAATGAGTGATGTCGGTGCATGTTTTCAATGGTTATAATGCATCTTAAAAAAATCTCATTCAATCTGTACTATCTCCTGCAGAACAAACACACACACAATCAGCACGAGCGAGCCAGGTCAGGAGGAGGTGTCCCAGACATCAGAGTCATGACACCGGCTGAAGAGGAGGATCCATAAATAGTGAGAGAGGAGGTGAGGCAGGATCCTCAAGGTGTAAGGATGAAGTGTCATCTTCAGTCTTGCAGCCATATGTGCATACCAGAGAAAAGTGTCTGAACTCATGCGAAGTTGATGCTTCATGTGCCTCTGCTTGTGTCTCCATTACAGGTGCCCACACTTGAGTCGCAGAATGCCACGAGGCCCAAGACTCCTCCTCTAGGGGGGAAGAAGAAGCCAACGCCTCATAGTGTGCACTGTCATCTGCCGCTTCTTCCACCTCCGCCAGTGCAGATACAACCACACAGTCTGCAGGGGGTTTAAGATTAGAATCTGGGTCACAAGCTGGTATGCATTACCCAGACACATCCCAGCAGCTGAGGGAGCATGTGCCAGCCGGGTCCCCTGACAATCGGAGGACTGATGGGGACCAGGCCCCTGCTCAGCCCCACACTCAAGATGAGCCTCTGTTTGTTGCCATATGAAGTCTGCTGGATGTGCAGCAAAGGCATGTGGAAAGTATGTCGGAGATGCCTGAGGTCATGTGTGGTTTTGCCATGGAGGAGTCCATGCAAGCCATGACATCTGCCATGTCCCAATATTTGAGCGTATGGCGTCCTCAATCGAAAGTTTGGCGAGCTCTGTAGCGAGTCTGGTTGAGCACTCAACCCATATGCGATCTCACCTGCACTCCATCGCTATTTGCTGTGGGCTCCATGCAGCAGAGTCTATGTAAGAGGAGGACGAGGAACCTGGACCTCCCTCCAGGTGCTCCTTCCCCTCAAGGGCACAGGCAGGTGTCATCTTGCACGCAGATGGAGGAGGAGCACGTGCCATCTGCCCCTGGTCCATCCTCTCAGGACACCCCCAGGGTAAACAGTGTCTCGTCCTCCCCCGACATTGATCCCCTTCCCTCCATTAAGCAAGCACACGGGGATACTCAAGCACCATTGCTGCAGACCCCCAGTAGGATGTAGCCATCAAGGCCCCATTCCTCCAGAGGACGCCCGCCACAGTCATCCACAGCAACGGGGCAGTGTACTGAGCAGACTGCCTCCACCTCAGCTGCTAATGTCAGGATAGCACCTAGACATAGTGGGAGAAAGCGTAAAAAGAAACAGTTTTGAGCTCGATGGTAGCACGGGTGTTGTAGATATTGTGCAAATGGGCAATAATTTTAAATACATCTTTATTTACTTTAACATTTGATGCACTCTCATAAATCATTTACTTGTTTTCAGATGAAAACGAAAATGTTCATTGGAGGCCTATGGCAGGAATGCATTGATGCTTGCAAAGCATCTCAGAAAATGCCCAGTGTCCATTTCTCATTGATATTTGAGTCTTCAGTCTTCAATGATGGCTGATAATCAATTAATGATTATTCACTTTTTCACTATTGATATGCTTTACGTTTGTAGTTCTGCGGTCACATCTTAACGGTGCTTGCAGTGGTGTGTATTCAGATCCATCGTAGCCCATAGAAGATTTCATCTGCCAGTCACAACAGTGCAGCAGAACCTCTTTAAGATTGCATCAATGAATAAGACCTCAGGCATATGTGAATATATGTGGGGAATTTTTATGTTTCTCCTCCCAATGTTCCTTAATGAAGTGGCTTATTGTTGGCTGAAACATGCAAATATGAGGCTCTCCCTGATGTCTTTTGCATGTCTCTCCCTGGCTCTCACATTTATAATGGCATTGTTTGCATTGTTGTCCTCCTCCTCACCATCTTCATAGTCATCCTCATCTGAGGAGGACTGGTGTTCCTCCTGTTCCTCCAACTGTCGCGCCTAATTGAAAGGTTGTGCAAGGCACAGCAAACAATGATTATTCGTGACACCCTCTGTGGCACATACTGAAGAGGTCCACCAGACCGGTCAAGGCAACAGAATCGCATTTTCAGCATCCCAATGGTGTGTTCAATGATGGCTCTGTTGGAGCAGAGTTTTACCTCTCTTCAGCAGCACTTTGGGGATGACGTACTGGTGTCATCAACTATGTACCAAGTGGGTAACAATTATCACCCAGGATCCAGCTGTCTACTTCAACTGGTTCCTCAAAACGTGCTGGCAGCTGTGAGTTCCTCAAGCTGTATGCTTTGTGACAGCTCCCTGGGAAACATGCGCACACATGCATGATTCTTCTCCTGTGATCACAAACCAGTTGTACATTTAAAGAATGGAAGCCTTTGCAATTCACAAATACAGCAGGCTGGTCTCAGGGAGTTCTAATGGCCACATGAGTACCCCTTGAACTCCAGGACAGCCAGCGATGGCGCCGAAGGCCGCAGACCTTGCTGCCTGGCTGTCCTCATCTACAGGTAAGTAGATGAAATCATTGGCATGTCAAAAAAGGGCATTGGTCACGTCTTTGATGTACCTACAGGTCACAGACTATGAATGCCACATAAGTCACCAATGGATCCCTGAAAGGACCCGCTAGCAACAAAATTGAGTGCAGCAGTCACCTTGAGGGCAAATGGCATGGAATCCCTACCAAAGCCAACCCAGGATCCGATAAAGTTCTGTGACCATTTCATGTGACATCCTTAGGTGTCTCTGACGTTGCCTCTCTGACATTTGTAGGTAATTTGTCCTTGTCCAGAGGATACGATGAAGTGCCAATAAATAGGCAGAGCATGGCAATTCAGCCCTCTGTTGCCAGTGAGCTGAAACATCGAGGCAATGAGCAGTTCCCTTATATCTGCCTTCAAATTGCAGCCAGGTAAAAGACACACCCATTATTGTTTGCCTCCTCCCACTCTCCTTGCAATCCTTGAGTGTCCACATGGTTTGCATTATCGTTGGAGAAAATGGTGAGCATGGAATTCAGAGCAAATCTCCCACTTTCCAACCTTCTCCTGCAACCTTCCAGCTTGAATCCCTCACCCTTGACCCACCCAATGTTACCAATACCCTTCCCTCCGTCACCATTGATCCTCCCCCATTACAGTGCACAATTATCAATGTATTCATGCCATCCCTCCCCTCGTTCCTACACTGTTACTATCGACATGCCGACTCTGATCCTTGATCCTCCTCAAATCGACCTGACTATTGTTGTCGAGTCCTATTGTCTCCCCCATGAAGTTGTCAAAGACCCACCCATTAGTCCTGACCTTCCACCCTACAGAATTCATTTGCCCCCATTGACTGCGACCATTCCCTCTGCTAGCCAGTACCCTTAATTTGCCCCACAGATCCCCAACATTGACAGCACTCATCTCTCCCGTTAGGCCATTGCCAACTATTTTCTGACTGTAATGTTCTAATCCACCCACCACCCCCGCAGCCACCCACATCCAGCTCCAGCAGCAATAGAAAAGTATACACACCCTGGACGCTCCATTCCACTCTCCCCTGCTCCTCCATGCACCCGATCACCCCACCCTTCCTTCCCTGAGTACCCTCCCCTGTTCCTCCATGTAGACACCCCCCCCATGCCTTCACCGCCATCGCCTGAGAAGAATCACCCTTGCTGGTACTGAGCCTGCAGCCAAACATCCATTCCAATGCTGGCATTCGTTTTTTCACTGAGTTAAAGAGAGAACAACACAGACCTGAGATTCAACTGCACAAAGCTGACTGTTGCATGGCACGGTGAAACAATCGTGAACCGGGTGGCAGAGGAATATCACACGTCATTCACTTAATCTCTCAGGTAGGACTGAATTGTAACGTGGGACAATGCGTATACATGGCATGTAAATGAATGCAAAACTGCTATCCGCCACCATGTGGAGGAACTTCAGAATGCCCCAAACACTCGGCCTACTTAATTTCTCTAAAACATCCTGCCGTCGGGAATCCAATAAAATTACTCCTGCTAATTAAGTCGTCCCGCATGCCACCAAATTCGCTCTTGCACAGCCCATAAAATTCTACCCAAGGAGTCAGTGACTCTGAGAATGTAAATGTGAATGGCAGCTTCTAACACCTGGAAACAATACAACATCTGGGTGGCTCTGCTATAGCCAAACTTGTGGACTTTGCATATTGGAAAAGGACAATTTGCTATTAACTTTTGATTCTAGATAAATTCAATAGATTTTCTGAAAACAGGCAGGCTGTAAAGAAGACAACTAGCAGTGGCAGCCTCAGAGAAAGATGTAAAGACAACCAGCAGTGGCAGCCTCAAGGGAGAGAGAGAGCGAGAGAGAGAGGGAACACCTGCTTTCAGAAGACTGAAGCAGCGAAAGGCTGCAAAGACTTGAACCTGTTTTAAAGTTTGGATCTACGGAGAAGTAAAAGACCAACATGATCAGCAGAGATCACCTAATTCACAGAAGTCCTGGTTAAAAGTGCTTGGAGGAAGTGAGCGAAATGGACATTAACTTTGAGAAAGCTCTAGGAGATCCATCCCATTGCAACTAAGAGGAGTTTAGGACTTTTAACTGCACAGATTTCACCATCAAGAAGGATGTATAACAGTGGTGTGAGGTTTTCAAGTGTTTTATTAAGTAAAGAAAATACTGGAGTATCAGCTACTTACTAAAGTACTATTTAGTTAATGAGGATTTCTTTTAGTTTAGTTACAATAAAAATTGTCACAAAAATGTGACATGTCGAATGATGATTTTTTAATCCACTGGCTGGAAAACTGAATTAAGTTTAAAAGAAAAAGAAACACATAAAAGGTGACTCTACTAACAGCTAAGATGGCCACCCCAATTTGCATCACTATACTCCACATTCCAATGCATTGAGATGGAGATGAATTGTCTGCACAGTCCCCTCAAGGACAATGACCTGCAGAATCTGAGTGAACTACCTATCCTGTTCCCATTAGCAAGGCATGCAGGTCATCACCTGGACATTAAATTGGTGGAGATGAACCACTCAAGCCTAATCACTTGAACAATGGGACCCTGGTTCTAAGAAGGGAATTCCTAGACATGGACTGATTAAGTTGCAAGATAGTATACACACTGGTAACCACCATGCTTGAATCACTGGATGACAGTCATGTGACAGGCTCCACCATCTATGTGCTTAAACTGGTGTTTTCTCTGCAGCGGCCAGATAAGCAGCTAGAGACTGACAAGGAAAGACCAAAGTGAGGTCCCTACTCCCTCTCTCTCCAATCCACCTTGCAAGTTTTGAACCCTGCCTGCTGGCCGTGACCACCTCGGCAAATCACTGCTGCAGACTGAGACCCCTTTGAAGGAGATCATCCCCATTGCTATCTCCAGGACAACCACCAAATCAGCCATCCACATCTTAAAACCAGAAGCCTCAGGACCATCAAATTCAACACGAAGCCAACTGAGTCACCAACTTCCACAGACTGTATACCCCTTTTTATTTCTCTGGGCTCTAATTTCAATCTATCCTTCCCCACTCTGTAACCTATTTGTGTGTGTGTATGTGTGTGTGTGAACTTCAAGTATATGTTTATGTGAGAAAGTTGGAGCATAGTTTATTATTTTACTTAGATTGGTTTAAGTACAATAAAACTAACCTCTTTCTTTGTTAAACTCAAGTAAACCTGTCCGATTGGTTCTTTTTATGATCATAGCATGTAAATAGTTAAACACTCACTGAATTGGCAAGTATATCCACTTTAAAAAAGAAATAAACCTGTTGTGGTAAAACAAGGAGAGGGAAAAGATGGGAGCCCTTCGACCCTTCCTCACCTGATCGTAACTAAGTCTTAAAATGTGAAATCTTGTCATGTAATTCTTTAAATTGGTCTGGGGACTTTATATATCGTGTTTTAATGTTAATGGTCGTAACAATAGTGAACGCTTCCCCGCAACCTGTGCTCACCCAATGGCACCTGTGTGCCAATGGCTGAGTGCCTCTCTCAGGCATTCTCCCTTTTATAGCCCACCTTTTCTGGAAGACAGCCATAATTGGCTGCATGCTGTGTTGCCACCTCCATGCACCTCATCCAGCATGCAACCCATGCGCCCCCACCAAAGTCCCAAACTGGCCCTCTATGAGCTTTAAATGAGCTTGTTAACAGCCAAATCAGGCAGGTTTCCAGGGCCGACCTTCCACGTCCTGATAAAACTTGCCAGTGGCAGGAATGGCAGTGGGAAACCCGCACTCCAGCTGGCGCTGTATTTTCAGTGCCCAGCTGCCTCCATTCCCACCCACTGCGGGACCTAAAAGTTCTGCTCTCCATGGCATATTTGACCCCGAGATGAGCTTCTGACCACATAGTTGCGCCATCACTAAGACCGCCTATTTCCACATCCATAACATCACCTGACTCCGCCCCTGTCTCAACTCATCTGCTGCTGAAACCCTCAGCCATGTCTTTGTTACCTCTAGATTTGACTATTCCAATGCACGCCTGGCCAGCCTCCCCTGTTCTACCCTCCAAAAACTTGAGGTCATCTAAACCTCTGCTGCCCATGTCCTTACTCTCACTAAGTCCCGTTCACCCAGCACCCATGTGCTTGCTGACCTACTTTGACTCCCAGTTAAGCAATGTCTTGATTTTCAAATTCTTTTTCTTGTTTTCAAATCCTTCCATGGCCTCACACCCCACCACCCACTACCCATCCCCCACCCCCCCACCCCCACCATCTCTGTAATTTCCTCCAGCCTCACAACTCTCTAGATATCTGCGCTCCTCTAATTCTAGCCTCCTGAGCAGCCCCAATTTTAATTGCTGCACCATTGGTGGCTGTGCCTTCAGCTGTCTCGGCCCTAAGCTCCAGAATTCCATCCCTGAACCTCTCCACTTTCTACCTCACTTTCCTCTTTAAAACCTCCTCCTTAAAACCCACCACCTTAACCAAGATTTTAGTCATCTGTCGTAATATTTCTTTATGTGGCTTGGTATCAAATTTTGTTTTATAATGCTCCTGTGAAGCACCTTGGGACATTGTGCCACATTAAAGACACTATATAAATACCTGTTGTTGTTAATTGTTGTAAACCCTTCCACATTACTGCAAATCCTTCCATGTCTCTCTCAACCCTTACAAAGAATCAGAATTTACAGCACAGAAGACCATTCAGCCCATCTTGCCTGTGCCAGTTCTTTGGTAGAGCCATCCAATTCGTCCCATTAGTGTCAGCCGTGGCTTAGTTGGTAGCACTCTCAATCTGAATTAGGAGGTTGTGTGTTCAAACCTTACACCAGGACATGAGCACAACAATCAAAACTGATACTCTGGCGCAGTATGGAGTGGGTGCTGCAGTGCTGGAGGTGCCATCTTTCGGATGAGACTTTAAACCGATGCCCCGTCTGCCCTCTCAGGTGGATGTAAAATATCCCATGGCACTATTTTAAAGAAGAGCAGGGGAGTTCTCCCTGGTGTCCTGGCCAATATTTATCCCTCAATCAACACCATAAAAACAGATTATCTGCTCATTATCACATTGCAGCTGTGAGAGCCATTTGTGCAAATTGACTGCCATTTCCTACATTACACTAGTGACTTCAAAAGCATTTCACTAGTACTTCAATAGCTGAAAAGCACTTTGAGAGGGCCTGCAGTTGTGAAAGGCACTATATAAATGCAAGTCTTTCTTTCTGTCTTTTACTCCCCTGCTTGTTCCCCAAAGCGCTGGAATTTTTATTGCTACAATTCCCTTTTGAAAGTTACTGCTGAATCTGCTTCCACCACCCTTTCAGACAATGCATTCCAGATCATAACAACTCGCTGTGTAAAAAAATGTTTCCTCATGTCGTCCCTGGTCCTTTCGCCAGTTACCTTAAATCTGTGTCCTTTGGTTACCAAAGCAAAAACAAAATACTGCAAGTGGTGGAAATATGAAATAAAAACAGAAAATGCTGAAAATATTCAGCAGGTCTGGCAGCATCTGACAGAAACAGAGTTAACATTTCGGGTCAATGACCTTTCATCAAAATTGATTGGTTACTGACCCTTCTGCCACTGGAAACATATAAACATACGAATTAGGAGCAGGAATGGCCACTTGGCCCCTCGATCTTGTTCCACCATTCAATAGGATCATAGATGATTTGATTGTAATCTTGACTCCACATTCCCCCCTACCCCCGATAACCTTCCACCCCCCTTGCTTATCAAGAATCTGTCTACCTCTGCCTTAAAAATATTCAACGACTCTGCTTCCTTTTGAGGAAGAGAGTTCCAAAGACTCACAAACCTCTGAGATAAAATTTCTCCTCATCTCTAGTGTACAGGATGTTGAGAGCAGTGAGGTCAGGGATATGGTTACAAGGACGCAAGAGGGCACTGGCAAGCAAGAACCTGGTTTAAAGTGTGTCTACTTCAACGCCAGGAGCATCCGGAATAAGGTGGGTGAGCTTGCAGCATGGGTTGGTACCTGGGATCTCGATGTAGTGGCCATTTCGGAGACATGGGTAGAGCAGGGGCAGGAATGGATGTTGCAGGTTCCGGGATTTAGATGTTTCAGTAAGAACAGAGAAGATGGTAAAAGAGGGGGGGGTGTGGCATTGTTAATCAAGGAGAGTATTACAGCGACAGAAAGGACGTTTGAGGACTCGTCTACTGAGGTAGTATAGGCCGAGGTTAGAAACAGGAGAGGTGAGGTCACCCTGTTGGGAGTCTTTTATAGACCTCCAAATAGTTCCAGAGATGTAGAGGAAAGGATAGCGAAGATGATTCTCGACAGGGGCGAGAGTAACAGGGTAGTTGTTATGGGGGACTTTAACTTTCCAAATATCGACTGGAAATACTATAGTTCGAGTACTTTAGATGGGTCAGTTTTTGTCCTGTGTGTGCAGGAGGGTTTTCTGACACAGTATGTAGACAGGCCAACCAGGGGCGATGCCACATTGGATTTGGTACTGGGTAATGAACCCGGCCAGGTGTTAGATTTAGATGTAGGTGAGCACTTTGGTGATAGTGATCATAATTCGGTTAGGTTTACCTTAGCGATGGGCAGGGACAGGTATATACTGCAGGGCAAGAATTATAGCTGGGGGAAAGGAAATTATGATGCGATTAGGCAAGATTTAGGATGCGTAGGATGGGGAAGGAAACTGCAGGGGATGGGAACAATCGAAATGTGGAGCTTATTCAAAGAGCAGCTACTGCGTGTCCTTGATAAGTATGTACCTGTGAGGCAGGGAGGAAGTTGTCGAGCGAGGGAGCCGTGGTTTACTAAAGAAGTTGAAGCGCTTGTCAAGAGGAAGAAGGCGGCTTATGTTAGGATGAGACGTGAAGGCTCAGTTAGGGCGCTTGAGAGTTACAAGCTAGCCAGGAAGGATCTAAAGGGAGAGCTAAGAAGAGCAAGGAGAGGACACGAGAAGTCATTGACGGATAGGATCAGGGAAAACCCTAAGGCTTTCTATAGGTATATCAGGAATAAAAGAATGACTAGAGTTAGATTAGGGCCAATCAAGGATAGTAGTGGGAAGTTGTGTGTGAAATCAGAGGAGATAGGGGAAGTGTTAAATGAATATTTTGCGTCAGTATTTACAGTAGAGAAAGAAAATGTTGTCAAGGAGAATACTGAGATTCAGGTGACTAGGCTAGATGGGATTGAGGTTCACAAGGAGGAGGTGTTATCAATTTTGGAAAGTGTGAAAATAGATAAGTCCCCTGGGCCAGATGGGATTTATCCTAGGATTCTCTGGGAAGCTAGGGAGGAGATTGCAGAGTCTTTGTCCTTGATCTTTATGTCGTCATTGTCGACAGGAATAGTGCCGGAAGACTGGAGGATAGCAAATGTTGTCCCCTTGTTCAAGAAGGGGAGTAGAGACAGCCCTGGTAATTATAGACCTGTGAGCCTTACTTCGGTTGTGGGTAAAATGTTGGAAAAGGTTATAAGAGACAGGATTTATAATCATCTTGAAAAGAATAAGTTCATTAGCGATAGTCAGCACGGTTTTGTGACGGGTAGGTCGTGCCTCACAAACCTTATTGAGTTTTTCGAGAAGGTGACCAAACAGGTGGATGAGGGTAAAGCAGTGGATGTGGTGTATATGGATTTCAGTAAGGCGTTTGATAAGGTTCCCCATGGTAGGCTATTGCAGAAAATACGGAAGTATGGGGTTGAAGGTGATTTAGAGCTTTGGATCAGAAATTGGCTAGCTGAAAGAAGACAGAGGGTGGTGGTTGATGGCAAATGTTCATCCTGGAGTTTAGTTACTAGTGGTGTACCGCAAGGATCTGTTTTGGGGCCACTGCTGTTTGTCATTTTTATAAATGACCTGGAAGAGGGTGTAGAAGGGTGGGTTAGTAAATTTGCGGATGACACTAAGGTCGGTGGAGTTGTGGATAGTGCCGAAGGATGTTGTAGGGTACAGAGGGACATAGATAGGCTGCAGAGCTGGGCTGAGAGATGGCAAATGGAGTTTAATGCGGAAAAGTGCAAGGTGATTCACTTTGGAAGGAGTAACAGGAATGCAGAGTACTGGGCTAATGGGAAGATTCTTGGTAGTGTAGATGAACAGAGAGATCTTGGTGTCCAGGTGCATAAATCCCTGAAGGTTGCTACCCAGGTTAATAGGACTGTTAAGAAGGCATATGGTGTGTTAGCTTTTATTAGTAGGGGGATCGAGTTTCGGAGCCACGAGGTCATGCTGCAGCTGTACAAAACTCTGGTGAGACCGCACCTGGAGTATTGCGTGCAGTTCTGGTCACCGCATTATAGGAAGGATGTGGAAGCTATGGAAAGGGTGCAGAGGAGATTTACTAGGATGTTGCCTGGTATGGAGGGAAGGTCTTACAAGGAAAGGCTGAGGGACTTGAGGTTGTTTTCATTGGAGAGAAGGAGGAGGAGAGGTGACTTAATAGAGACATATAAGATAATCAGAGGGTTAGATAGGGTGGATAGTGAGAGTCTTTTTCCTCGGATGGTGATGGCAAACACGAGGGGACATAGCTTTAAGTTGAGGGGTGATAGATATAGGACAGATGTGAGAGGTAGTTTCTTTACTCAGAGAGTAGTAGGGGCGTGGAACGCCCTGCCTGCAACAGTAGTAGACTCGCCAACTTTAAGGGCATTTAAGTGGTCATTGGATAGACATATGGATGAAAATGGAATAGTGTAGGTCAGGTGGTTTCACAGGTCGGCGCAACATCGAGGGCCGAAGGGCCTGTACTGCGCTGTAATGTTCTAATTCTAATTCTAATTCTAATTCTAATTCTAATTCTAATTCTCTGTCTTAAATAGGCGACCCTTTGTTTTTAAATAGTGACCCCTATTTCTAGATTTTTCCACAAGTGAAAACATCCTTTCAACATCAACCCTGTGAAGACCCCTCAGACTCTTAAACGTTTCAATCAAGTCACCTCTTACTCTCCTAAACTCCAGCAGATACAAGCCTAGCCTGTCCAACCTTTCCTCATTAGACCTTTCCTCTCATTCCAGGTATCAACAGATGAGGATAGAGGTTACAAAAATAATAAAAGGACAAAACTGAAGGCTCTGTATCTGAATGCACGTAGCATTCGAAACAAAACAGATGGACTGAGAGTGCAAATAGAAATAAATAAGTACGATCTGATAGCCAATATAGAGACATGGCTGCAGGATGACATAGATTGGTACCTGGATATTGAAGGGTACATGTATTTAGGAAGGACAGGAAGCCAGGAAAAGGTGGAGGGGTGGCTCTGTTAATTAATGATGGTATTAGCGCAATAGAAGGGATGACATAAGTTCAGGAAACCAGGATGTAGAAGCAGTTTGGGTAGAGATGAGAAATCATAAAGGCAAGAAGTCACTTGTGGGCATGGTGTACAGGCCATCTAACATTAATCACACTCTAGGACAAGGTATCAAGGAAGAAATAATAGCAGCTTGTCAGAAAGGTGTGGCGATAATCATGGGGGATTTTAACCTACATATAGACTGGAAAAATCAGATGGGCAGAGGTAGCTTAGATGAGGAGTACATAGAATATTTTCGGGATAATTTCTTGGAACAGTATGTTCTGGAACCAACCAGAGAGCAGGCTTTACCAGACCTGGTATAGTGCAATGAGATAGGGTTAATTCATGACCTCCGGCTGAGAGTTGGAGCTGGAGTCTGAGCTTCGGACATGTGACACATCAGGGAGGGGGAGAGTTACCTGGATGCTGTGTTTCAAGAGACAGTCACACCCCTTAGATTAACTACCTTGAATTCGGCCAGTGGTCAGGGACAGGAGGGTGTGACTATAAGTGAGGCAGGTAGAGGGATCCAGGAGGTAGTGCTGCAGGAGCCTCAGCCATTGTCCTTGTCCACCAGGTTCGAGATTCTTGCTTCCTGTGTGGATGAGAGCAGGAACTGTAGGGAGGATGAGCAAACTGACCACAGCACCGTGGTACAGGGAGCCATTCAAGTTGGGGGAGAAAAGAGAAATGTAGTCGTAATCTGGGATGGTATAGTTAGGGGCATAGACACTATTCTCTGTGGCCTAGTTCGAGAGTCCCGAAGGCTCTGTTGCCTACCTGGTGCCAGGGTTCAGGATATCTCATCTGGGCTGTAGAGGAACTTGGAGTGGGAGGGGAAAGATCCAGTTGACGTGGTCCATGTAGGTAGAACAATATAGGTAGAACGAGGATAGAGGTTCTGCTGAGGGAATATGAGCAGCTAGGGGCTAAATTAAAAAGCAGAACCAAAAAGGTAATAATCTCTGGATTACTACCAGAGCCACGAGCTAATTGGCATAGGGTAAATAAGATTAAAGAGGTAAATGCGTGGCTCAAAGATTGGTGTGGGAGAAATGGGTTCGAATTTGTGGGACATTGGCACCAGTACTGGGGAAGGAGAGAGTTGTTCCGATGGGACGGGCTCCACCTGAATCATGCTGGGGTCAGAACATCATATTGCACCAGGGAAGCGTGCAAATATAGTATGGAAATTTAATAATAGAACAAACTTAAAGGCTTTGTATCTGAATGCACAAAGCATTCAGAATAAAATAAATGAGTTAACAGCTCAAATAGAGATGAATGGGTATGATTTAGTGGCGATTACTGAGACGTGGTTACAGGGAAACCAGGTTTGGGAATTGAATATCCAAGGGTACTAAGTATTTCGGAAGGATAGACAGGAAGGAAAAGGAGGTGGTGTAGCTTTGTTGGTGAAGGAAGAGATCAGTGCTGTAGTGAGAAATGATATAGGCACTGGAGATCAAGGCATAGAATCAGTCTGGGTAGAAATAAGAAATAGCAAGGGAAAGAAGTCACTGGTGGGAGTAATCTATAGATCCCAAAACAGTAGTTCCACAGTGGGGCACTGTATAAACCAGGAAATACTGGGGGCTTGTAAGAAATGTACGGCAATAATCATGGGTGATTTTAATATGCATATTGACTGGATTAGTCAAATTGGCAAGGGTAGCCTCGAGGGAGAGTTCATTGAATGTATTAGAATTAGAATTAGAACATTACAGCGCAGTACAGGCCCTTCGGCCCTCGATGTTGCGCCGACCTGTGAAACCATCTGACCTACACTATTCCATTTTCATCCATATGTCTATCCAATGACCACTTAAATGCCCCTAAAGTTGGCGAGTCTACTACTGTTGCAGGCAGGGCGTTCCACGCCCCTACTACTCTCTGAGTAAAGAAACTACCTCTGACATCTGCCCTATATCTATCACCCCTCAACTTAAAGCTATGTCCCCTCGTGTTTGCCATCACCATCCGAGGAAAAAGACTCTCACTATCCACCCTATCTAACCCTCTGATTATCTTATATGTCTCTATTAAGTCACCTCTCCTCCTCCTTCTCTCCAACGAAAACAACCTCAAGTCCCTCAGCCTTTCCTCGTAAGACCTTCCCTCCATACCAGGCAACATCCTAGTAAATCTCCTCTGCACCCTTTCCATAGCTTCCACATCCTTCCTATAATGCGGTGACCAGAACTGCACGCAATGCTCCAGGTGCGGTCTCACCAGAGTTTTGTACAGCTGCAGCATGACCTCGTGGCTCCGAAACTCGATCCCCCTACTAATAAAAGCTAACACACCATATGCCTTCTTAACAGCCCTATTATCCTGGGTAGCAACCTTCAGGGATTTATGTACCTGGACACCAAGATCTCTCTGTTCATCTACACTACCAAGAATCTTCCCATTAGCCTAGTACTCTGCATTCCTGTTACTCCTTCCAAAGTGAATCACCTCGCACTTTTCCGCATTAAACTCCATTTGCCATCTCTCAGCCCAGCTCTGCAGCCTATCTATGTCCCTCTGTACCCTACAACATCCTTCGGCACTATCCACAACTCCACCGACCTTCGTGTCATCCGCAAATTTACTAACCCACCCTTCTACACCCTCTTCCAGGTCATTTATAAAAATGACAAACAGCAGTGGCCCCAAAACAGATCCTTGCGGTACACCACTAGTAACTAAACTCCAGGATGAACATTTGCCATCAACCACCACCCTCTGTCTTCTTTCAGCTAGCCAATTTCTGATCCAAAGCTCTAAATCACCTTCAACCCCATACTTCCGTATTTTCTGCAATAGCCTACCATGGGGAACCTTATCAAACGCCTTACTGAAATCCATATACACCACATCCACTGCTTTACCCTCATCCACCTGTTTGGTCACCTTCTCGAAAAACTCAATAAAGTTTGTGAGGCACGACCTACCCGTCACAAAACCGTGCTGACTATCGCTAATGAACTTATTCTTTTCAAGATGATTATAAATCCTGTCTCTTATAACCTTTTCCAACATTTTACCCACAACCGAAGTAAGGCTCACAGGTCTATAATTACCAGGGCTGTCTCGACTCCCCTTCTTGAACAAGGGGACAACATTTGCTATCCTCCAGTCTTCCGGCACTATTCCTGTCGACAATGACGACATAAAGATCAAGGACAATCTCCTCCCTGGCTTCCCAGAGAATCCTAGGATAAATCCCATCTGGCCCAGGGGACTTATCTATTTTCACACTTTCCAAAATTGATAACACCTCCTCCTTGTGAACCTCAATCCCATCTAGCCTAGTAGCCTGAATCCCAGTATTCTCCTCGACAACATTTTCTTTCTCTACTGTAAATAATGACGCAAAATATTCATTTAACACTTCCCCTATCTCCTCTGATTCCACACACAACTTCCCACTACTATCCTTAATTGGCCCTAATCTAACTCTAGTCATTAGAGATTGTTTTTTGGAGCAATATGTTGTGGAACCAACCAGGGAGCAGGCTATTCTAGATTTGGTGTTGTGTAATGAGGTGGAATTAATAAATGATCTCATTGTTAAGGATCCTCTAGGGAAAAGTGATCACAGCATGCTAGAATTTCAAATTCAGTCTGAGGGTGAGAAGCTGGAGTCCCACAAGAGCGTTCTGGAGTTAAACAAAGGTAATTATTTAGGCATGAGGACAGATTTGGCCCTAGTGGACTGGGCAGGAAGACTACAAGGTAGGACAGTTGATGAGCAGTGGCAGATGTTTAAGGAGACATTCAATTTATCCCAACTAAAATATATTCCAGAGAGGAAGAAAGATTCTAAGAGGGGGAAAAACATCCATGGCTAAGCAAGGAAGTTAAGGATAGCATAAAGACAAAAATTAAGGCATACCATATTGCAAAGGCCAATGGTAGGCTGGAAGATTGGGAAACTTTTGAAGATCAACAAAGCGTTACTAAAAATGTAATAAAAAGAGCAAAGGTAAATTATGAAAGAAAACTTGCGCAAAATATAAAAACAGATAGCAAAAGCTTCGATAAGTATATAAAAGGGAAGAGGGTAGCTAAAATGAATCTTGGTCCTTTGGAGGACAGTTAATAGATGGGAACACAGAAATGGCAGAGACACAAAATCAGTATTTTGCTTCAGTTTTCACGGTGGAGGACACTAGTACCATCCCAATAGTAACAGGTAATGCAAAGGTTATAGAAAGGGAGGAACTTAGAACAATCACCATCATTAGGGAAAAAGTACTGAGCAAACTATTGGGATTGAAGGCAGACAAGTCCCCAGGGCCTGATGGCCTACATCCTAAGGTCTTAAAGGAAGTGGCAGTGGAGATAGTGGATCCATTGGTTATAATATTCCAAAATTCTCTGGATAGGGGAAAGGTTCCAGTGGATTGGAAAAAAGCTAATGTAACGCCCTTATTCAAAAAGGGAGGGAGGCAGAAAGTAGGAAACTCTCGACCAGTTAGTTTAACATGTGTTGGGAAATTGTTAGAATCCATTATTAAGGAAGTAATAACAGGACATTTCGAAAGCCAAAACGCAAACTATCAGAGTCAGCATGGTTTTATGAAGGGTAAATCATGTTTGACTAATTTGCTGGAGTTCTTCGAAGCTGTAACAAGCAAAGTGGATAATGGGCCTCCTGAAGATGTAGTTTATCTGGACTTCCAGAAGGCATTTGATAAGGTGCCGCACAAAAGGTTAATACACAAGGTAAGATTACATGGGGTTAGGGGCAATTTATTAGCTTGGATAGAGGATTGGCTAACCAACAGAAAACAGAGTCGGGATAAATGGGGCTTTTTCTGGTTGGCGAGATGTAACTAGTGGGGTGCCACAGGATTCGGTCCTTGGGCCCCAACTATTTACAATCTATATAAATGACTTGGATGCAGGGAGAAGGTACTATAGCCAAATTTGCAGATGACACTAAAATAGGTGGGACAATAAGTTGCAATAAAGAAATACGAAATCTACAAATGGATATGGATAGATTAGATAAATGGGCCAAAATTTGGCAGATGGATTTTAATGTGGATAAGTGTGAGGTTATCCATTTTAGTCGGAAGAATAGAAAGGCAAATTATTATCTAAATGGAGAGAAACTTCAGAGTGCTTTGTTGCAGAGGGATCTGGGTGTCCTCATGCATGAATTGCAGAAAATTAGTTTGCAGGTACTGCAGAAGATAAGGAAGGCAAATAGAATTTTGGTATTTATTGCTAAAGGAATAGAATATAAAAGTAGGGAAGTGTTGCTGCAACTGTACAAGGCATTAGTGAGACTGCACCTGGAGTATTGCGTACAGTTTTGGTCCCGTTACTTGAGAAAGGATGCAGTTGCATTGGAGGCAGTTCAGAGGAGGTTCACTAGATTGATTCCAGAGATGAGGGGCTTGTCTTAATAAGAGAGATTGAGCAGTTTAGGCCTTTACTCTCTGGAGTTTAGAAGAATGAGAGGAGATCTAATTGAGGTATGTAAGATGATGAAGGGGATTGACGAAGTAGACATAGAGAGGATGTTTCCTCTTGTGGGTCATAGTTTTCGGATAAGGGGTAGCAGATTTAAAACAGAGATAAGGAGAAATTACTTCTCTCAAAGGGTCGTGAATCTATGGAATTCACTACCCCAGAGTGCGGTGGATGCCGGGACATTGGGTAAATTTAAGGAGGAGATAGACAGATTTTTAATTAGAAATGGGTTGAAGGGTTATGGAGAATGGGCAGGAAAGTGGAGTTGAGGATGAGATGAGATCAGCCATGATCGTATTGAATGGCGGAGCAGGCTCAAGGGGCTGAATTGCCTACTCCTGCTCCTAGTTCTTATGTTCTTATGACCTCATAGTTAAGGTGCCCCTAGCTAGCAGTGATCATAATATGATTGAATTTTATATTCAGTTTGCGGGAGAGAAGAGCGGGTCTAAGACTAGCTTTTTAAACTTAAATAAAGGCAATTATGAGGGCATGAAAACAGAGCTAGCTGAAGTGAACTGGCAAAGTAGGTTAAGGGACAGGTCAATAGAGATGCAGTGACAGACATTTAAGGGGATATTTCAGAATACACAAAATAGATACATTCCAACAAGAAAGAAAAATTCCAAGGGGAGGACCCGCCATCCGAGGTTAAATAAAAAAGTTAAATATAGTATCAAACTTAAAGAAAAATTGTACAATGATGGGTGGCAGGTCAGAGGATTGGACAGAATATAAAAAACAGCAAAGAATGACTAAAAGATTGATAAGGAAGGAAAAATTAGAGTGTGGAGAGAAAGCTAGCTAGAAATATAAAGACAGACAGTTTCTATAGATATTTAAAAAAGAGTTAACAAAGTGAGTTTTGGTCCTATAGAAAGTGAGTCTGGGGAGTTAATAATGGATAATAAGGAGATGGCAAATGAATAAAACAGCTATTTTGCATCGATCTTCACGAGATGATACAAGTAACATCCCAGTATTAGCTATAAGTCAGGAAATGGAAGGAAGGGAGGAACTCAAGAAAATTACAATCACCAGGGAAGTGGTACTGAGCAAATTGTTGGAGCTGCGGGCTGACAATTGCCCGGGGCCTGATGGACTTAATCCTTGGTCTTAAAATAAGTGGCTAATGAGATAATTGATGCGTTGGTCTTAATTTTCCAAAATTCCCTAGATTCGGGGAAGGTTCCATTAGATTGGAAAATAGCGAATGTAACTCCTTTATTCAAAAAGGGAGGGAGACAGAAAGCAGGAAACTACAGGCCAGTTAGCTTAACATGTGTCTTAGGGAAAATTTTAGAAGTTATTATTAAAGATATTATAGCAGGACACTTAGAAAAATTCAAGGTAATCAGGCAGAGTCAACATGGTTTTGTGAAATGGAAATCTTGTTTAACCAATTTATTGGAGTGCATTGAGAGAGTTGCATGAGCTGTGGATGAAGGGAAACCTGTGGATGTACTGTACTTAGATTTCCAGAAGGCGTTTGATAAAGTGCAACATCAAAGGTTATTGCAAAAAATAAAAGCTCATGGTGTAGGGGGTAACATATTGGCATGGATAGAAGATTGGCTAGCTAACAGGATACTGATTGTAGGCATTAATGGATCATTTTCTAGTTGGCAAGATGTAACAAGTGGTGTACCACAGGGATCTGTGCTGGGGCCTCAACCTTTTACAATTTATATAAATGACTTGAATGAAGGGACCAAAGGTATGGCTGCTAAATTTGCTGATGACACCAAGATAGGTAGGAAAGTAAGTTGTGACGAGGACATAATGAGGCTAAAAATGGATATAGATAGGTTAAGTGAGTGGGCAAAGATCTGGCAAATGGAGTATAATGTGGAAAAATGTGAAACTGTCCATTTTAGCAGGAAGAATAAAAAAGAAGCATATTATCTAGATGGTGAGAGATTGCAGAGCTCTGAGCTGCAGAGGGATCTGTGTGTCATAGGGCATTTTTTTTATTCATTCAGGGAATGTGGGCGTCTCTGGCTGGGCCAGCATTAATTGCCCATCCCTAGTTGCCCTTGAGAAAGTGGTGGTGAACTGCCTTCTTGAACTGCTGCACTCCATGTGAGGTAGCAGTTCAGTCTAATACCTGGAATGGTCTTATGAGGAAAGATTGGACAGGCTAGGCTTGTATCCGCTGGAATTTAGAAGAGTAAGAGGCGACCTGATTGAAACATATAAGAACCTGAGGAGTCTTAACAGGGTGGATGTGGAAAGGATGTTTCCCCTTGGGAGAGAATCTAGAAGTAGGGGTCACTGTTTAAAAATAAGGGGTCACCCATTTAAGACAGAGATGAGGAGAAATTATTTCTCTCTGGGTCGCGAATCTTTGGAACTCTCTTCCTCAAAAGGCGGTGGAAGCAGAGGCTTCGAATATTTTTAAGGCAGAGTTAGATAGATTCTTGATAAGCAAGGGGGTGAAAGGTTATCGGGGGTAGGCGGGAATGTGAAATAATCAGTTCAGCCATGAACTTATTGAATGGTGGAGCAGGCTTGAGGGGCCAAGTGGCCTACTGCTGCTCCCAATTCGTATGTTCACATGTAGGTATTAGTCTAGTACACCTTCTCTTAACTGCTTCCAATGCATTTACAATCCTTCCTTAAATAAGGCGACCAATACTGTTCACAGTACTCCAGATGTGGTCTTAACAATGCCCTGTATAACTGAAGCATAGCCTCCCTACTTTTGTATTCAATTCCCCTCACAATAAATCCGGCCTCCACTGATATATAGTCCGGGGTGGGAAGGCATGTGAACGGCCTTCCCGCCCCGTTGCCAATTGAGGTCGTTAACTGGGTAATTAACCCCCAATTACGGACCACTTCTCGCCTCAGCCGCAATTACCCGTACGGCCGGCAGCCCTGTCGCCACAAAGGAAGCACAGCACGAAAAACCATGCAGGTATCTTCGCGGCTCCAGGTGGGTGTGGGGGTCCCTCGCTCAAAGGAACTTCGTGCTGATGGCAGGATTACGTGCCGTACCTGCATACTAACCTTTTGTGATTCATGCACTTGCACACCCCGATCCCTCTGCATCTCAGAGCTCTGCAATCTCTCACCATTTAGATAATATGCTTCTTTTTTATTCTTCCTGCCAAAATGGACAATTACACATTTTTCCACATTTGTTAGATCTTTGTCCACTCACTTAACCTATCTATATCCCTTTGCAGCCTCCTTATGTCCTCTTCATAGCTTTCTTTCCTACCTATCTTGGTGTCATCAGCAAATTTAGCAGCCATACCTTTGGTCCCTTCATCCAAGTCATTTATATAAATTGTAAAATGTTGAGTCCCCAGCACTGGACCCTGTGGCACACCACTCGTTACATCTTGCCAACCAGAAAATGACCCATTTATGCCTACTCTCTGTTTCCTGTTAGCTAGCCAATCTTCTATCCATGCCAATATGTTACCTCTACATCATGAGCTTTTATTTTTTGCAATAACTTTTGATGTGGCACCTTATCAAATGCCTTCCAAAAATCTAAGTACAGTACATTCACCGGTTTCCCTTTATCCACAGCTCATGTTACTTCTTAAAAGAACTCCAATAAATTGGTTAAACATGATACCCCTTTCACAAAATCACGTTGACTCTGCCTGATTACCTTGAATTTTTCTAAGTGCTCTGCTATAACATCTTTAATAATAGCTTTCAACATTTACCCTAAGTCAGATGTTAAACTAACTAGCCTGTAGTTTCCTGCTTTCTGTCTCCCTCCCTTTTTGAATAAAGGAGTTACATTTTCACCATTTTCCAATCTAATTGAACCTTTCCCCTAGGAATCTAAGGAATTTTGGAAAATTAAACCCAACGCATCAGCTATCTCACTAGCCACTTCTTTTAGGACCCTAGGATGAAGTCCATCATGACCCGGGGACTTGTCAGCCCGCAGCTCTAATAATTTGCTCAGTACCACTTCCCTGATGATTGTAATTTTCTTGAGTTCTTCCCTCCTTTCCATTTCCTAATTTACAGTTATTTCCAGATGTTACTTGTATCCTCTATAGTGAAAAGCGATGCAAAATACCTGTTCAATTCCTCTGCCATCTCCTTATTTTCCCTTATTAATTTTCTTTCTATCGGACCAATGCTCACTCTGTTAACTTTTCTTTTAAAAACATCTAAAGAAACTCTACTATCTGTTTTTTATATTTCTAGCTAGCTTTCTAAATGGTTTCTCCTTATTTACTCTATCAAAGCCCTTCATGATTTTGAACACCTCCATCAAATCTCCTCTTAACCTCTCTGCTCTAAGGAGAACAACCCCAGCTTCTCTAGTCTCTCCACATTACTGAAGTCCCTAAGGTCTTTAAATCCTTCCTAAAGTGTGGGTCACAGAATTGGACTCAATGCACCAGCTAAGTGGGTGCAGTAGTGTAGTGGTCATGTTGATGGACTGGGAACTTGGAGGCCTGGACTTCTAATCTAGAGAACCTGTGTCAAAAAAAAAACTGGAATTAAAAAGTTGGTTTGAGTAAAAGCGACAATGAAGCTGTCAGACTGTCATTAAAATCCAACTAGTTCACTAACGTTCTTGGGGGATAGAAAACTGCCATTGTACTCAGTTTCCCAATGTGTTTGGCTCTTAACTTCCCTGAACTGGCCTAGCAAGCCAGTCAGTTGTATCAAGCAAATGTGGTTCCCTACCTAACAGTACAGCGGGAGTACCTTCAGTACACGGACTGCAGCAGTTCAAGAAGGTGACTCACCACCACCTCTCGAGGGCAATTAGACATTAGCAATAAGTGCTGGCTTTACCAGTGGCACCCAGATTCCATGAATAAATAAATCTTTAAAAACTAAAAAAAATTAAAAGCCAAGGATCCTGTCTGCTTTTTCAACAGCCTTCTCAACTTGTTCTATCACTGCCAAAGATTGATCTGTTCCTGAACCCTCTTTAAAATTGTTCCATTTGGTTTATATTGCCTCTCATCATTCTTTCTTCCAAAATATATCACTTCACACTTCTCTGCATTAAATTTCATCTGTCATGTGTCTGCCAATTTCACCTGTCTATGTCCTAAAATCTGTCCCTATCCTGCTCATTGTTTACTACATTTCTGAGTTTCGTGCCATCTGTAAACTTTTACATTACGTAAATTTTGCATCCACGCAGCCATTGTCCCTTTAATCCCATTTTGCTAGCAAGTCTATGATGTGGTACTTTGTAAACCCACCCATGTCAATGAAAAATTTTCATGTTTCTGCAAACCTTCTGTGTCACCATGGCTTTTCTTTTTCATCCACCCTATTACCCCTGGAGACTCCCAAGGATGTAACCTTAGTGGTTTCTCATCCTCATCAGCCTACTGCTCCATTGGCAACACCCAGCTCTACCTGTACCCACTCTTCTGAATCCTTCTACCGCCTCTGTATTTTCAGACTGCTTGTCCTACATCCAGTATTGGATGTGTAATAATTTGCTCCAGTTAAACTCTGGAAAGACAGAAACTATTATCTTCAACCGTCACCACAAAATCCGCTGTAGTGTATGTAGTCAGGGGAAACCGACTCCGAGATCCCCATGTCATCTCTTTTCCAGAAGTGTCACCTCTTTTCCAAAAGGCCCGCTGAATTTAATGCCAATTGGGCACTTAAATGGATAGCGGCAGGCCTTCTATAGGATTTAGGACCCCGTTGCCAGAAGTCCCGCCCTTGGAGAGCTGCCAGCCAATCAGAGGCCAGCAACTGCAGCGGCACCAAGGAGGTGGAAGCTGCTGCTGGAGATGGCCATCCTGCCATTCACAGGCCTTCCCACCCCGGACTAAATTTCAGCGGAGGCAGGGTGGTGGCAGGAAACCACCACCACCCCACCACGCCACCCCCCCCAACCCCGCCACCATGCTACCCGATTTTATGCTCTCCCTGCCTCCAAACCTACCATGGAGGAAGAGCATAACATTTCCCCCTCTGTATGAGTTATTTCCAGTCCAAACACAACAGACGAAGAAGGGATGGATTTTTTTTTACATTTCATTGGAATAATCAAAGACTGGAGAATATTGTGACACTTTTTGGAACCCCTGAAGTTAAGTTGTAGGATGTTGGAGCAGTTTAGAAAGATTGCTTCATGTTCACATGTGCATTCCTGCACAGTTCAGTGAGTCAAATTTAAACTGTGAGCAGATGCAAATTTAGACTGAGCGGTGTACCTAGTTGCATGAAAAAAAGCACGGAAAGCTTATTTGGAGTCAATGAGGGAATTCAGCCCTCCAGTACCAAAGAGGATCGGAGTAATTATGAATGAAGGCTTAACATTTGGATGAAAGCAAATCAAACAGGCAATGAGGATGAAGTTAATGTCTTCCTCAATATGATGGGGCCAGGTGCCTTTGATGTGGTTTTTAACCAGCATTGGCTGACAGACCCCAGTACTATGAGATACACTGAAAGAAATGAGAAAGAGTTGCATTCTGTCAAAGAAAACTTTGGCAGAGGTGTACAAGATTATGACAGGTTTAGATAAGTTAGACAAGAAAACCTGTTCCCACTAACTGATGGTACAAGGACTAGGGGACACAGATTTAAAAGTTTGGGCAAGAGATGCAGGGGGAATGTGAGGAAGAACATTTTTAACGCAGCGCGTGGTGATGACCTGGAACTCATCCACGAGGGTGGTGGAAGTGGAGACAATCAATGATTTCAAAAGGATATTGGATGGGCACTTGAAGGAAATAAACTTGCAGGGCTATACGGATTGAGTGGGGGGGTGGGACTGACTGGATTGCTCCACGAAGAACTGGCATGGACTCAATGGGCCGAATGGCCTCCTTCTATGTTGTTAAAAAAAAGAAACAGTTGCCAGATGAGTCTGTAGCAGATTACATTCTTAAATTAAAGAAACGCTGCCATGACTGTGGGTATGGCACAAACAGAGAACATTTTGTAGGAGGCTTAAAAACAATAAAATCCACGCCAAGATGTTGAGTAAAGGAAATAAGCTGATGTCGAGGGAGGCCTGTAATGAGGTCACAGCCATGGAAATGGTAGAAGAGATAATGGCAAACTGCAAACAAGTTCTTTTTCCAAGCCGTCATGCGAGGACCACTGGATTTCAGCAGGAGCCAGGCCACGGTAGCCAAGTCCACAGTCTCAGAGTCAGAAGTTCAGATGTTACCATTGACAGGGTAGCCACAAACCATCTCTATCTCTTTATTTCCAGTCAAAGCTATGCCTGTGGGAAAGTCAGTCATATCCAGATGGCATGCAGGAGTAGAGGAAGCAGTAGTTCTCCAGATCGCAGTCAAGGTCCAGAGCGCAATCAAGCATCAGATTGCGGTCAAGCACCAGTTACTTCCTATTACTTGCCATTGATATTAGTTTGAGGGAACAAAATCTCCCGGATGGGAAGGGATTATCTTAAGAAGATATGGTTAAACTGGTCTAAGTTATTTACAGTAGGGATCAGTAAGAGTATGTCTGACATTGAGAAAGTATTGAGAGCACAAAGTAGTTTTTCAGCATTCAGGCCCAAATGGTAAAATTAGGCATCACATGGCTGAAGTCAAGATAAAGGATAATGTACAGCCGACATCTTGCAAGGCTAGGCTTGTGCCTTACACCCAGTGAAAAGCAGTGTGAAGAGTTAGATGCATTAGAAAGATCGGGGCAATTAAGAAGGTGAAGAGCAGTGAACGGGCTGCATCCATTGTGGTTGTTACAAAAGCAGACGGATCCATCGGATTTGTGGAGATTACAAGCAAACAGTAAATAAGGTGTTTGAAAATTATACTTACCCACTGCCTACCAGTCAAGATTTGTTTTCTAATTTGGCCAATGGGAAGCTGTTCAGTAAGATAGATCTGCCAAATGCATACTTGCAATTAAAATTAACTGACAAAAGCAAGGAATTGCTTTCCATTCGTACACACTAAGGGTTATACCAGTGTGAAATGTTACCATCTGGGGTCTCTATTGCTCCCGCAGTTTTCCAGAGCATCATGGATCAGGTACTAAGTGGGATGAAGGAGTGTGCTGCTTCTTAGATGGCATTCTAATTAGCAGTAAGACAGAGAAAGAGCACATTGTAAGGTTGAATGAAGTCCAAGAGCAACTTCCAAGAGTATGGCATCAAAGCAAAAAAGCACAAGTGTTGTTTCGTGGTGTCAAGAGTAACATACCTGGGTCACCAAATAGATCCACCCAATGCAGGAGAAGATTGAAGGGATTTTGAAAGCAAAGAAACCAAAGAACAAAGAAGAACTTAGAACATTCATAGGAATTGTTGTGTATTATTCTAAGTTTATCCCCGACTTAGCTAACACATTCACCCCACTGCATAAACAGCTCAAAAAGAGAATCACTTGGGAGTGGTCTGTACAGTGCCAGAAAGCATTTAAAGAAGTGAAGAAAGTACTGTCTCGTGATGCTGTTTTGACCCACTATGATTCCAAGAAACAACTGGTTTTAGCATGTGATACCTCACCAGAAGGGTTAGGTGTGGTTATCTCACATAACAGAGGATGATGTGGAAACACCTATATCATATGCTTCACGTACAAGTCAGAGCAAAATTACTCTAAAGTTGAGAAAGAGGCATTAGCCATTATATATGGTGTTACAAAGTTCCACAAGTACCTGTACAGTAGGAAATTCACTTTGTCAACTGACGACCAAGCCCTTACGATTATATTCGGTTCAAAGAAGGTGGTACCTCCCACAGTGGCAGCATGGCTTCAGAGATGGGCGTTAATTTTGATGGCCAATCAGTACAATATTAAATATCGTAAGTCAGCAGATCATGCTAATGTGGATGTTTTTTCAAGATTTCCTGTGAACTGAGTTACTCACAAATTACTTGACATACACAAATGACATGCCAGTATCTGCCAGAGGTGTTGGTGAAGAAACTCACAGGGATGTGGTTCTCAGGAAAGTGCTAAGTAATGTCATGAATGGTAGGCCTAAACATTGTGATGATGAGAAACTACAGGAGTATTACACACGTAGAAAGGAACTGAGTATAGATCAAGACTGTCTCCTTTAGAGTTTAAG